>NC_087066.1:22273574-22390524 GCF_963678635.1 Symsagittifera roscoffensis | reverse complement strand
CGCCCCAGCGTTTAGTTAGGATTGTTTATGCTTATAGCGGCTTATAAAATGCTGGACTCTGGTTGGCTGAAAACTCAGAACTCAGAACCAAGCTAACGTCCTCCTGCTATACAGATTTGGACGTGAAGATGTCACCTTGGTCTCATTCTGGTCTCTTTTTTGATGTAATCGTGATAACATGATGTAATTGGTGGCAGCGACAAGTGAATTGCCATTTTCCTTAAAATTTCAAAACAAAAAAGGAACCAGGGTTGTATTTGAAGATAAAACATTACTATATCATCGAGTATCTTTGCTACATGCTAAACATATCACTTTGTACTTTACAAAAAATAGCGTTTACAAAAAAATCCTGAAAAAAAGTTTTTTTTTGAATGTTTCATCACTTTTTAAAATACTTTTCTTAGAGGGCATTCGGAACATGTGGAATTCGCAACTATAAGTGGAATCTGCAAATTTTAAGCGGAAACCGTAAATTGTAAGTGAGTTAGGACTGGAGTGTATAACTCATAGAGTAATTTCGGATAGGGTACACCGTCTGCTCGTCACGCTATCTTATTTTCGGCCGGATAGATTCGTGCAACTTCTTAGTCTAATACCGATCCTAATCTTACTCTTATACTATCTAGTCTCAGGTTGTTTAACTAGTCTCTGCTAGGCTCAATAGATCTAGGGTATACTGGTTTATTGCGGCTGCTGAAGTGCTCGGGAGAGTCCAACTAATTTCTAAGTTAAATTCAAATCTCTCTGGTGCTGAAATTACAAGTAACTTCAGCACTTACAAATAAGTGGGTTGTTAGTTAGATGGATCATGATTGGTTAATATTAAATACTTTACATTGGTAAAACATTTAATTTATCCAATCATAAAATGTAGTTTAGATCAGGTTCCACCCATCCGGGTTTTACAGAGTTTTTTAGAATAGTTCTTTTGCAATTCGAAGGATGGATGATGGAAGTTGGTGTTTGGCGAACATCTTATTTCTTCTGTTTCCTTTTTGTTAAAGAAGTTCCAGGAAGCTGGAGTTAGAGACATAAGACGTTGTGTCTTCTAATGACAACGACTAAGTCTTCGCAACAAACTCAAATCTGATTTCAGAATGGTTTGCTATGTCAGGTTTTTCTGTTCTGCGTGGAGAACTTCTTTTGTGTATGATCTAGTTTGGGAATGGCGTGGAGATTGTGCGTGGAGGGGATGCCTGGTTACTCGGATCTGTACGTATACTTGAACATCGAGGTGGTCATTGGTCTAGTTCAATGAAGTCCTTTTCTGCGAAGTCAAGTCGTACTCTAAATCCTTTGAGTTGTGATTGTGAGCGGCATATCGATTGTAGTTGGTCATTCTCTCTCGAGTGTAGTGGGGTCGTCTTGTCTTTTGATGTTCGTCCTTGGTGTTGTATTCTGATCTATATATTGCATCATGTGATTTTACATTTTATAAAACTTTTATTAGTTTAATATTTTTTAATAATGATTTTAGTTAGTTGTTTTCACAAAAGCTTTTTGTTTTAGTTCGGTTATTTTGAAGAGTTACTCACACTTGAGTAGCTCTTATTAAAAATAGTGGTGTGGTCACAAAGCGTGGATGTAGCGCGGTGGGTTAGGCCGGCTATAGAGCATGCTCAGGACGTCCTTCCTGGTGGGTTAGGCCAGGAGTGGGAGTATGATTTCATGCGGTTTTTGTGAGGGGTCCTGTTATGTGACAACGTTTTATGTTGGGTTTGTTGTGGTTTTACTTATGTTTTGTTGGTTGTGTCCTTTTTTCAAAAATCAAATTGTTTGTGGTTATGGGTTTGTCTTTCGACTTTTTTGTGTTTTATTATTTCTTTCTTAGACTTTATAATAGTCTTCAAAAGAATAAATTATCCAGTTTTAAACTGGGTTAATCCGGTTTGGGTACCGTTGGTTTCCTTTTCTTAGTCATGCTGTTATTCTATGATTTGTGGTATTTAGTAAGCTGCGTTGGTTAGTTTTGTTTAGTATATGATTCCTTTCCAACCGGGTTAAAGGAAAGTTTGAAACATGTTATTATATGTTAGAGTTGTTGAGTGTGAAAGCTTGAAACTGAAATTCATTATTTTAAACAATTCTTCGTGGGCGAGCTGTGCGAGTGTGGATAGAATTTCTGTGCGAATGAATGAAAATATCAAAAGGTTAGTACTGCAATTGCATTTTATTAATTTACTGCATAGAATTTGGAAATTTACTGCTAGTTATGGGGGAATTTTAAGTTACAAATTTTCATTATAATTAGATTTACTGCTTGTGGGGAAAATTTTAGAAATGAATTTACTGCATTGGTATTAAATTTATAAATTTATAAGTGTAAGAGATTAATAGAATTGTTGAAGTCTGTTTGATGAAATTTGCGATCTTTATTTGTTTTTTGTGGTTTTTGTAGGTGATCGTCGGATGAAGGCTAAAAATCTAAGGAAAACATGGATAAAGTATGGTGAGTTTTTTAATATTTCAATTAGTTAGTTATATTCATTTAATTCATACTTACCTGTTAATCGTCGGGGAAAAAACCGTGGGGGAAGATGTCGTGAATTAGTTCTGAAGTTGTTAGTAGTTTAGCTAAGATGCGGATGATATTTTTAGTCTGAAGCAGTGGCCAAAGCAATTGAAGTGCCTTAATAGTGGTTAGTTCTTCAGTGCCAACTGCAAACTCATAAGGTGTGTTTTGGATTAGATTATATAATTTATGATTGAATTTAGTGTTGTGGATGAATTCTAAAATTGGGATTTCTATAGGTTGTACAAACTCGTGCGGGATAAGGAAGGGTCGGGATTCTTCGGCGTTGAAGGTCTTGGTGATGGGACAGAAGATGTACATTTGGGTTATGGGGTCATAATTACGAAGAATACCATGGAGGTTAGTGTCTTTAATACAATATGTGAAATTTAGGAAAAATGGTGAAGTGTATTTGGAATTAATGAATTGAAAACGATGGTGTGGTTGTCTAGAGGGTGTGTGTAGGTCAAAGTGATTTTGGATGAAGCGATAATAACTATATGTGTGGGTTTGTTTAGTGCGCAACATAATATCGTGTGAGCAGTGTAAATCTCTTTCGTGTGGTGCAAGGAAATGAAAGGTTAGAGAAAATATTTGGAAGCGTTCTTTGAAACTTTCGTATGCTTGTGTGTCTATTAGTGCTTCTGAAATAATGTGATCAAACTTTCGGTCGAAGATGTTTAGTGTAAATATATATGGTGTCTTGATGAAAAATTTCTCGGTAATTTGTGGATTAGCGAAGCGATCGTCGTCTAAGAATTGATCTTGGTTAGCTCTGATGATGTTGTGATCATAGTATTCGAGTGTATATTCGTTAGCTCTAGGTGCAGTGTGTGTTTTTAGTGATTTTTTATATCCAACGTAAGTAAATTGTCTAGCGGTTAGTGGTGTAGTGAGTCGATATAGCATGTCCGTATTTCGCTCTATATCGATGTGAGTGTTAGATAAAGGTAAGCAAAGAGGGTTAGTAAAATGATAATATGAGGTCCAAGAGAGAGTGGGCATTAAAACGTATTCATCTACGAAGTTGCGTGTTTCGTTAGTGTCGTGGGGGGTGTTTAAGGTGTATTGTGGGAATGAGGGTAAGGTGATGGCTAAAAATTCTTTTGTGTTAGTATGCTTGGGGTGGTTGATGTATTCACGGGCTGTTCCTGGTTTTGCTGGGAAAGGATGGTTGGGGAACTTTCTTTTAAAAGTGCGGTAAGCTCTATTAGTGTTGAGTGAAGATTCAGTTGATGTGGATGATGGTGCTAATGATTCAGTATAATTTGAAGAGGGTGTAGGGGTAGGGGGGTTGGATGAATTTATTGTGGAGGAGATTTGGTTTATGGTTGGGGTATTAAGGTGGTAGGGTTGTTGTTGAAGGGTAATAAAATTATCTAGCTCTGGGGAGATTCGGGGGGTGTCTGGAGAATGAGATGATTGGTCAGAATGGTATGAGGAGTAGGTTGGGGTAACTTGGGAAGCATAAGAGGGTGTGGGGGTGATTGGGTCAGGGTTATTGGATAATATGGGTTGAAAAGGGGGTTGAGAAAAATTAGAAGAGTTATGAAAATTATTGGATGGGGATGGTTCTGAGTCGGCAAATTCATCGGGGGTTTCAATATTCGGGTTATTGAGTTGTGAGATGGAATATAAAACTGAGATGTGTGAATTAGTGTCGGAATTCATGCCTGATGTTACATTACTAGATGGAAAATCGGGTGGCGGAAAAGCAAAAAGTGGTATTATTGGGATTGGAGAGGTAAGATTGGTTGGGTGGGAATTTGATCGGTGTAGTGATCCAAGTTGGCGGCTCATCGTGGGCTAAAAAAATGATTATTTTGAGACTGAAAAGCGGTGGTATGGGGTTGTTCAATAATTTGTTCATAAGTATTATCATCTTGTGACTGGTGTGTCATTATATGTTGGATGGGACTTTGTGATGTGGTGAGTCGAAAATTTGGATTATGTGTGATGGCTAAGTTTCGAAAATTTCGTGGGACTAGGGATAGTGGATGGTTATTTGGTAGGGGTGGTAATTGTGGTGCCGTTGGCGTTATGTCTACATTGTTATGTTCTTCGTCGTGTGTATTTTGTCGTGTTGCTATTTTTGTGTTATATTCCTTTATTTGTGCGTCTAAAAGAATTTTGTTTATAGATGTAGAAAAGATTCCAAAAAATCCTGCAAAGAGTATGCGTGCTACACTTGCTTGTCGATTGACCTGTGTGTGTATAGCACATGTGTTGTAGATTCCTTTTAAAAGTGAGAAAATAAATCCAATAAAGTTAAACATTGCGTATAAAATAGTCAATTTTTCTAAGATGTAGTAGGGCCATCCTAGAAAATCGAGGATCTCATTTTTGAGTGTAACAAAGCTAAAAATGTTAATTGGTGATATATCTTGGGGACGGTATTTTTCACCGTTTAGATATATATAATCTTTAATGTCTTTAAAATATCCGCTATAGTCTTGCGTGTAGATATCGGCAAATCCTGCGGTTTCTGCAAGTTTGCGTAAATTTTGGTCTATTGATTGTCTTTGTATAGTGTCCATTTGTGTTAATAATTCTTGGAATTGTTGTGTTCTAATGTGATGTTGAATATCTGATTTTGAATAGATTCCTATTGATTGTAAGTCTATATTTGGGTTTCGAGCAATAGCGCGAATGCTTTCTGGTGAAAATTTTTTGAGTGATTGCATTAATGTGGGATATGGAGTGAGAAGATAATATTTATTTTCATCAGGGTTTAGTTGTACTACATTGTGGCTGTTTTCTGATCCACATGGGACTGCGGTATCCCAGAAATAGGTTCTTCGTGAAAGTGTATCCACGAAATGTACTTTATTCTTATAAAAGATAGGGATTCTTTTATAACATCGTTTATCTTCAAAAACGTATAGTGGTGATACTTTTTTAGTACAAGTATAAAATCATAAGATGTTTCCTTCATAGTCTAAAAAATTTGATCTATTTCCAGATAATAAGTATCCTGCATAGGGTATTTTTAATACTGCTAGTGCAAGTGATTGTAATATTTGTGTTCGTTCTAATTCGCATAGGTGGTGTAGTGTTTCTAATTCGGAGAGTGACATTTCTTGAAAAATTCGGCTAATTGTATAATCTAGTTTCATATCTAAATGAATATCATAGTGGATATTACCGAAATATGTAGTATTCATTAGTGATAATTCTTGTAAGCGTGTGCTTCTGGTGTCATGGGGTTTTAGATGTCCACCAGGTTGTCCGTTGCTTTTTTCAAAATTAACTGGTATATAGGATGTTCCTTCGTTTAGAGGATGACCTGTGGCATATGGGTCGATTTTTACTTTTCCAGTGGTCATGTCGAATCCTTTTTCGTATTCAACTAATATTTCAGAATATTGTGTTCTGTGAAGTGGATTCCTGTATTTACATGCAAGTTCTGTTTCTTGATATATTTGGAAACGTGTCAATTTGTTTTCTATATTGTCTATGTTTCTAAAATTAGAACTTAGTTTTCGTGATGGATGGACTTGTTCATATGGAATTGATTGTATAAAATATTTTTCGTGAAATTTTATCATACGAGCGTGTATTTTTGCTACTTGAAATGTTGTACATGTATCTTCGGGGAACCAAACAATTGTAGCTTGTGTTCTCGTTGTAGGGTCGCAATAACCTTGATCATTTTTACAAGGTAATCGGATTCCTTGATAGATCATTGTATTATCTGATAAATCTCGTGTTAGTTGTATTTTTTCGAGTTGTATTTTCCAATCAAAAAACATTATTTCTTGGTATCCTTTATTTTTTGTGTCTGCTTTGCAGTTTGATGGGTCATTTATACCAATGTGTGGTATCCAATGTTTATCGTGTAGGTCATAGGTTAATCGTCCGTGTGCGCCGTTATACGGGTATTTTTCGTCTAGTTTTATATGTCCTTGGTGTCTTTCAAGTTGTGATTGATGTACAGAGTCTGGAAAAACTTGAAAATTAACTAACTTTCTTTGGGAGTTTTTATTTTGTGTGATGTTTAGTCTAAGTAATTCATTTTTACAATCGTCGGGATTGAGATGTAAAAGACGTTCTATATTACTTTGATAGAATGATTCATGGTCAAGTCGGTTTTTGTTTCCGTTCGAGACTTGTGAGCAATGTACTTTCTTTTCGGAAAATGTTGCTGTGAATTTATAACCTGTAACTGTTGTTGCTCGGGCTTTTGAATAGAGTGTTGCTATTACATCTGTGGTTTCTATAGCTTGTGGTTCTGTTTCACATTGTGATACTTGATTTATTGCATATTTGTGTAGTGTTTTTTGTTCATTTTCTTCACAATCGTAATGTGTTACTAATAAATCTTGTGGTCCTGTACGAGGGGAAGGGTTTATGTTTTGATTTGAGATTACTAGAAAAAGGAGTTGGAGAAAAATTAATAATTTTAGAATATACATGTGTATGATAATCCTGAGTATGGATTATAAAATGTAATGTAGCCAATTGTGTTTTTGGTATATCTGTCGTATTTGTATATTACTTCAGTAGTTATAAACGGTGGTGGTAGTGATTGAGCTGTTATGTTAGGTGGATTTAATGGGTAGGGATGTTGGGTAATATTGTTTAACTTAACTGTGATTTCAAACTTTAATTGTAAACTGTTTTGTTGGAGTATTTGAATATTGTGATCACGGATATCGTTGTGAATATCTTGGCGATATTGTAATCTATTAAGTGCCCAGTTATGAAGGCGGTTACTTTCCTGATGTTGTCCAAATAATGGTGGAGGTGCTGTAAATGTATTCCAATCTAGTCTTAAAGGAATATTTGTTGTTGATTGTTCTCGATATCTGGCGTCGAGATTATTTGGAAAATTTAAGTTAAAAGGTGGTGGTGAAATCTGGCTTATTGATGGTGTTGATGGTAGTGATAATGTTTCTGGTAGTGATGAGGATGTTGTTGTATCCGTAGAAATATCTATGGGGTCATTGACTAAATTTGGTTCACCTTGTGTAAATGAATGTGTAGTCCAATATGGAAATCGTGATGTTTGGTTTGTGGGGTTGAAAGGATTTTCACGTATTTGCTCAGATGTTGGTGTTGAACCTAAGTAATCTGATGGTAGGCTTGAGGTGCTACGTTGTGAAAGAAGCGTAGGGGTTTCTGGTAATATACCAATGGGGTTTTCTGGAGTGTTTTGTGATGGGGATTGAGGTATATCAAAATGAACTCGTGGAGTTTGAAAATTTCTGTTTCGTCGAGGATGTATAATTTGTCTATTTATTTCGACTGTATTTTGGTTTTGACTAGGATTTCTTATTCTACTTAGTTCTTGTGGTAGTGTTGGGTATAGGTTATATGTTGGTTCGCTTAAAGGTGCTTGTCGTTGAACTGGTTCTAGTGGTTCTGATAAACGAGCATGTCGTTCTTCAAAAGTGTATGGATTGTCTTGAAAAGAATTTCGTGTAGATGTTTGAGGATTTTGAGTAGTTGAAGGTGGTGTTTGGTTATCTTGGGATGATGTCGGTGAAGACTGATTCTGTGACTGTTGGGTAGCAATTTTTGATGGATTTTTGAATTGTTACTTTAGTGGGAAGGTTTATGTTTATTATAGTATTCTTCCAAAAAAAGAATTAGAAGGATTGTTGCTAGGGCAAATGTGAAGATTGCTTTCTTTATACATTTACATATTGTCAAAATGAGGGATGATAAAAATGTT
Source organism: Symsagittifera roscoffensis (assembly GCF_963678635.1). Taxonomy (NCBI): domain Eukaryota; kingdom Metazoa; phylum Xenacoelomorpha; order Acoela; family Convolutidae; genus Symsagittifera; species Symsagittifera roscoffensis. Next base: position 22,382,332 of record NC_087066.1, on the reverse strand, counting down.
ATGAAAATTACAAACAATAAAAAAATATCGGTTCTACTGAAAATTGTTCGTATCATTTAGACAAGTTATATGACTCGTACCTGTGGATGTAATCAAGGGTTTTGGAAAGTTGGAGGAATAGTTCGAGTATAGTGTAGAAAATTAAAAAAATGTTACAAAAAATGATTAGGATTATTAGAAAAGATTCAAGTATATCAAAAAGAAATATTATAAAGGTTTCAAGTATTGTAAAAAAATGTTTAAGATTTATGAGTATTTGAGTAACTGATTGAGAGAAGAGCATTTAAGAAATGATCTCTTGGTCGAATATTTTTTGCTGTTTGAGGCGATTTTCTAGTGTGGTCGGATTATTTATTAGTTTTTTGACAAGTGGGTTGAGTTCTGTAAAAAATTGTTGGGGGCAATTTTCATGGTGACTGGGAGGTCGTCTTTTTCTTTATTTTTGTTTGTCAAATGATCCGGGGTATGGTGAGATTTTTATACTTTAGGCTAATTAAAATGTTCATTTTGTTACTTTAGGCTAAGTTAACAAATTTGCTTTGGGGGTATTCGTGGTCTGAGTTGGGGAAATATTGTTGATCTTTGGGTTATTAGATAAGGGAGGGGTACGGTATTATGGTGATATTTATTTTAGTTGTCAAGTTGGAGTGGTTTGCTTATTTTTGACCTGGAGGTCGTAAAGTTATAGTTATAGATGTGCCTGGAGTTCTATATGATTCGTCTAATTGGTCTTAGTTTGAGTTAGAGAAAGTGACGGATTGGATGAATCCTATTGGTCTATTTTGAACTAGAATTATTACGTACTTGTCAGCATGTTATTTTGAAAAATAAAAATGAAAAATGTTTCGAAGGTTTCAAGATAGTGAAGTATAATGTTGAAATTACTTTTGAAATTCCACTTTCTTTAAAATTTTAGATTGGGGGATGAATATTTTATAGTTTTTACGTGGTTGATTTCGGAGTCTTGTTGTTTTTCTATTTTCTGATTTGTCGATTTGTTCTTGGGGTATTATTTGTTCGGTCATTTTTCTATTTTTTCTTTGTTTTGGTGATTCTTTATGGTTTTGTGTATTGATTTTGGTGGCGATTGGTTTTGTGTTTTGATTTTCGGTGGGGTTATCATTTTGTTCTGTGTTTTTCAGATGTGGTTCATTTTGAATGATTTTTAATCCTGTGAAAGAATATAATTGAGTTAATTCGCGGAGTGCGTATTCTTTTGGGTAATAAGGTAATAGGTTGTTTCGATGTTGAACGATTTCTTTTTTGTTTGAGTCGGTAATTTTATATGTGACATCAGTGGGTTTTGCAATTATTTGGTATGGTCCTTTTCGAAGGGGTTGTAATTTTTTAGAAATTCCTTTTTGTGTATTAAAATTAGGTATTAAAACAAATGTTCCAATTTTTAATTCGGAGGCTGGTGTAAAACGTGAATTGATTTGTTCATTAATGTTTTGTCTTTGTAATAACTTTTTTGTTATTTTTTGATAAATTTCATTGTGTTTTTTATCTCTATTTAGAATCCATTCGGTGTGTGTACCGGAGGCTAGTTTAAGAATTTGTGGGTGATGAAAATGATCTTCATCGTGTGTATGTAAAGGTAGGTTATAACAAATTGAGTCTTTATTTGGTTGACAATAACCTTGTGCGTTTTTATGAGAATTCGCTGTAAACATTATTGGTTTGCGTGGCTTTTGGTTAAAAACCATTTCGTATGGTGACATTCCTAAAGTTGTCGTAATTTGTGAATTATACGCTAAGGGAAATAATTTTACATCTGCTGACCATTCGGTATATTTTGTATCATTTCCGTTGATGATACATCTAAGATATTCTTGTAATGAACGGTTCATACCTTCGACTAAGTCGTTTGTCCAAGGTGCATGAGATGTACGTGGTTTGTGTTTAATGTTATATAAATGACATAGTGTGATAATTTCATTATTTATGAATTCTGTACCGTTGTCTGTAACTAAAATTTCTGGTAGTCCGAATTTTGCTATCCAGTGTTCATAGAGTGTTGTGTAAGCGTAATAAGCGTTACAATGTGGTACTGGGTTAAGTGCTACATAATGTGTAAATGCGTCAACAATTACCATAATGTAGGAGTTTCCTTCTGATGAGGGTGAAATTGGTCCTTTAGTATCAAATGAGATACGATGATTAAAGTACAAACTTTGTCCTTTAAAATCTTGTTTTTGTGCTATTTGTTTTTGATTTGGGTAAGGTTTATTTAGTTGACATACTATACAGTCATTGCATAGTACTTTTATCCAAATTGGTGCATTTGGGAAATAAAAGTTTTGTATAAAGTTTGAATATGTTTTCTCTGATCCAGAGTGTCCTTTAATATTTTGTGTATGTGAAATATTAAAAGCTATAAGAATCATACTTAAAGGGAGACATGGAACTGTAGATTCATTCAGGTTATACTCTAAAAGGTCTGTATTTTCGTTAATTGTTGTGTTGTTAAATTTGCGAAAGTATCGGAGGAGTGTTTTGTTTCCTAGAATGGTTGAATCTGCTTTGATAGGTTTAGTTTTATATTTGTGCCATGATTTCAGTTGTCGAATTACTGGGTCAAGGTTTTGATATTGTTTCAGTGTTGAAATTGTAATTATTTCTGTTGGGGGGAGAAAAATGTTTTCGATTTCTAATTTAGATAAGGGTATTGTATCAAGTGGGTCGTGAAGGTCAAAAACTTGATTTATTGTGTATTTTGAATCATTTGTTTGTGGTCCTGATAAATTTATTTTATCAGTTAAATCTTCTTTTTCAATTAGTGGAAAATGGTCTTTCTTAGGCGGGTGTTGTTTTGTTCGTTTTTGTTGGGTGTTATTTTTTATCCATTGAGAATATGGGATTGGTTTGAAAGTTGATGTTCCAAGTAAATCAACTTCATAATGATTATTTTGACAATCTAAATAAAGTGGGAAATGTTGTAAATTATTTATTTGTGATTGTTCAATATCAGTTTTTACTGCATATTTGCATTCCAATCGGGGTGATGTTTCGTTTTCTGCAAGGTAGAATTTTATGTTTTTGGGTATTTCAACTGTTGTTTTTCGTGTAAGTAATTCAGGTGGTGTATTTCGACTTAAGGTGTCTGGTAATGCAAGATTTTTTCCTGCAGTCCAAACTATATGTAAGTTTGGAAATTTCATTAGAATTAGTTGAAATCTGTAAACTCGGTGGTTTGGGTTAGATTTTTGTGTAAAGAGAAAGATGATTGGTTTATGGTCTGTGAATAGAACTGTTGGATGTTTTGATCCAAGTATCAGAAATTCATATTCTGTCAGTGTATATATTATGGCTGTACATTCTCTCATTAGAGTTGAGAGTCGTAGCTCTGCTTGAGTGAATAATCGAGAATTTGCTGATATGAGGTTCATTTTATTTGTACCATTATGTGATTGTAATAGTGCTGCACCGATGCCAAAGTTCGAAGCATCGCACATTGCATAGAATGGTTGATTAGGGTCTGGAATTGTGTTTGAAATTTGTTCAGTTAAAAGTTTCTTTATTTCTTCAAATCGTGTTTGATGTTCTGTGTTCCATTCAAAATTATTTTGTTGTCTAAGGATGTTATAAAATGGTCGTAGATATAATTGCATTTTATAAACATATTTACTTAAAAAGTTTAACATTCCAAGAAATTCTTGGATTTTCTTTTTATTTGTTGGTGGTTGAAGTTTTTGAATAGCGTCAATGCGTGATTTCAATGGAGTGATTGTTTTTCTTTCTATATTATGTCCTAAGAATTTAACTCTTGTCAAAAAGAAGTGTGATTTATCGGGGGCGGCCTTCAGATTTTCGTTCTGAAGTATTTGGTGATATTTTTCTAAAACATTGAACATCTCGTCTTTTGTTTGTGATTGCATAAAAACATCGTCTAAATAGGTGATTGCGTTTTTCTTGAGTATTAGTGGTCTAAAAATTTTGCTCATAAAAGCTGAAAATGCTGCTGGTCCTATGGATATTCCATAGAATAAGCGGTTGAATTCATATTGTTGGTTTCCGATAACAAATTGTGTTAAACGTCGTGATTGTTCATCTAGTGGCATTTGATTGTATGCACTATTCATATCGGCGGTTGTAAAGTATTTGCCGTTTATTTTTGTTAAAATAACTTGTATTGGTTCAATGGGCCAATTACATTTTGATTCATCTATAAGTGAATTGAGGTATCTAGCATCGAGAACGATTTTCAATGATTCTCCTTTAGCTAGTATGATAACAGGGTTGATAAATGTGTTGCCTTTTGGTTGTTCTTCTTTGTTTACTGGTGATATAATGTTGTATTGTTCTAAAATGTCGAGTAATCTGTTCACTTTATCATGTAAGTGAATTGGTACTTTACTTGCTCTCTGTTTTTTGAAAACTGCGTCTGGTTTTAACGGGAGATGTAGTGATGAACTGATTTTCCCAACATCGAATTTTGATGTTGCATAGACTGATGAATATTTAATTAGCTGTTTGGCTAATTTTTCGAATTCGTCTTGTGTTATTTGTGAATGTTGGAAATTAAACATTGTTAAAAATTTTTGTTGGTCCTCTGTGTAGTTACTTATGTTGAATGTAGGTTTGAAATATGGAGTTTTTGTGAAATAATCCGTATTTCTGTTTTCGTTACTTATTATATTATTTATAGATAATTCTTCATTAAGAATTGTAGATTGGCAAATATCTAGTAATTGGAGTATATTATTTACGCGATAGGCTTTTTCGTGTATTGGTGATATTGTAGCGTTGGTTTCACAATATCCTAAAAGTCCTAAAGGTAATGTTACTTGGTAAGGTGTGTTGTTATAGACATGTAAGGAAATGATATCGGAATTCGAATTTTTCAAATATTTTATGGATGAGATTGTGATTTTGAAAAATTTGTGAATAGGTTTGAATTCAAATTCTGACATATAAAATTTTTGTTTGTTTTGTTCTTTATCATATTGGTGAACTTGTTTGATTGAAAAATTATAGATATTTCCTGATAGTGGTTTTAGGTGTTTTCTTTGTTGGTTAAATATCGGGTAGAATTTTGAAAAGAATGGTGGTTGTTTATTTAATCTTTGAAAAAATGTTAAGGATGTTTCTTTTGTTTTTGTATATTTATCTTTGATTAATATTTTACTATTTAGTATGTTAATTGTTGGTATATACTTCGAAATAAATGGTATTCCAATGATATTATATTTAATGTCAGTGATATGGAATATTTGTTTAAATGGCTTATTTAAAATTTTGCTTTGTTCCATTGTTCTGGTGGGGAGGAGAAATAATTGGATTTTTCCGTAGTTTATCAATGTTGATCCTTGTGCTGTTGCTAGTTTGCTGGAGGTTTCAAGAGGTGTTAGCTTTGGGTGTAAGGTTTTTATTTCATTCCATGTGGGGATGTTTATTATGTTTGATTCTGCTCCTGAATCAATTAAAAAATCTATTTCAAGGTCTGGTGGTTGAAATTCTTTATTTCTTGGGCTTTCTAAGAGAAATGGTATTGTCCAAATTTTTTCTTTGGGTTGTTCTTTTTGTATATTTTGATAAATGTGGTTTGTATTCAAGCATTTTGTTTTGGTATTTTTATTGGTTTGATTTGTAGTGTTAATCTCATTTGTTTCTTGCGTCGTTGGTGTGGAATTTATGGGTGTAGTGTAATAATTTTGAAGAAATTCTGATTGATTTTCATATATGTGTGATGAAAAGGGTTGTTCATATATGACAGATTCATAGTCATTTTCGACTTTTATCAAATTGATAGAAAGAGTGTTTTCAGTATCACTTTCTGAATCTGATGATGTACAGTTTATTTGATTGAGTTGTAACGTATCAGTTACTGTGTCATCAATACCTGGAGGGTCTGATGTTGTTTCTGGGTTAGACTGTACTTGATTGATTTGTCTTTGATGTTTAGGTGTACTACTTCTGTGGCGATTATTAGAATTATTATAGTTATTATTATTCCGGTGTGGTGATTGGGAATAATTTCTATAACGATTATTATAACTTGAGTGTCGATTTTGTGAATTATTTCGCGATCTGTTTTGGTAATTATTGTTTGGTCTGTTATAGTTCGATCTATTATATGAGTTATTCCTTGATTGACTGTTCGGGTAATTCTGGTTTCGGTTGTTTGAATAACTTCTATTTCGATTATAGGAGTAGTTTCTATTCCTATTGTATGATGAATTTCGTGATTGGTTGTTTGGATAGTAGTTATTTCTTGATTGGGAATTAGATCTAGAAACAAATCGTTGTGTATTTGAATTTGATCTGGAGTAGTTATTTCGACTATTTGGTCTATTGTAGTGATTTTGTGATGAATTGTTCGTGTTTCTTCGTTCTGGTGATCTTCCTCTATAACTTGAGTTATATGGTGATTGATTTCTTGTATAATTTGTATTGTTCGGGAGTGGTTTTCCTGAACTGTTGTTGCTGTGGACTGTTTTGTTCGGTAGATTTTGATCTTTTTTCATGTATTGATAGAATGATTTATTTGGTTCTTTATATTTTTGAGGTTTATTTTGATTGTCTTGCTGTTTTTGTCTACATTCGGAAATACTATGTCCGTATCGTCGGCAATAATTACACCATTTTTTGAAAGATGGTTTGCCTTTAAAGTTTGGGTTCTTTTCGTAAATATTGAGTATTTCAGTGATTTTTTCAACGAGGTCTGTCTCTGATTCCTGTATATTATTAATATTAGTGGGAGTCGTTTCAATTCTATTAACGTATTGTAATTTCAGATTTTCCGTTTCTTCTAGTTTCATCGTGATTTCTGCTTGTTCTAATTTGTCTACTAGTTTTCGAAAATCTAAATCGGGTTCTCGAATTGAAGAAGGATGGGATGCTCTCTTTTTTATTGCTATTTTCCTTAATTGTGGTGTTAAGGTCATCATTAAGATTTCTGTCATCTTTGTGTTTTTATAGTCATGTGTATTTAATGAATATGCTTTTCGAACTAGTGTTTCGATTCGTACTGCTATTTGCTTGATGGTTTCGTTTGGTAATCTGCGAATTTCATTACATAAAACTCTTTGTTGTTGTTTGTTTCTTTCGGAGTCAAACATTTTTGAAAATTCCTGTGTAAACCTTTTCCAGTTTGATTTTATTTCTAGAGGTAGTACTGAAAACCATTTTTGGGCTGCGCCATCTAAGGTTGTTTGTATTAACGCTGTGCGTCGATGTATCCAGTTTTGATGTAGTGGCGTATTAATTGGTTCAGGTCCAATATTTAAAATCAGGTTTGCTGTTACTGCATTTAAATAATCTTCTACAGAGTATTCAGGGTCTGTTCCTGTGAAAACCATTAAAGGTTTGTTTGATGTTATTGATGATCCACCCATAAGGTATGGATTCATTGTCATTTGTAATGATTCTGCTGCATTTGGCATTTGAGAAAAATTCGAAAGTTGGTTTCTTGTTATTTCATGTTGTTGGAGATAATATGGGAGTGGTATTTCATTTTGCATTTGTGATGCTTGATACGAGTGTGCAGTCATTGGATTTTGTTGTTGAATTGGTTGAAAAGATTGTGTATTAATTAGATTTTGTTGTTGAATTGGTTGTTGATGTTGTGCATCTATTGGTTGTGGAGAAAAATTTCTATGATTTGTACGTGTTTTCTGTATTCCTTGTCTACGATATTCTTGAGTATTTGGTGCAAATATATCTGGTTGTAAGAAATCATCATCTGAGGATAAATAATCCATTTGATAAGATGTCTGTTTTTTATTTTTATTTTGTTGAAAAAATGGGTAATTTTCACTGTGATCCTGTGGAGGATTTGTTTGGAAATTTATTGAATTAGGTTGGGTCATTGGGTTATCCCAATTTCGAGATCTTGTATATTGGTTAAAATTTCTTTGTGGTTGGTTATATGTTTTTGATTGATGTGTATAATTATAATTATGGTCTGTAAAGTTGTTTCTAGTGAATGTTTTGCGTGTTTTTGATGGTATTGTCATGGGTCTGTATGTTTGATAATCCATATGTGAATATTTAGGGGCAACCGAAGGTTTAACGGTTGATTGTAAGGTTACCTGTGTTTGTGAAGGATTTGTATTTCTTGGTGTTGTTAAATTTGGGCGTATTGGTGAAATACTTTGTTGTGTAGTTGTTGTGTGTACAATTTCTTCATTTATGAAGTGTGATGGTGTCTGGATATCTTGTTGAGTAAGATTCCTAGTTCCATTAAGGTTTTCATTGTCTATAACTGTAGAGTTTAAACTATTATTTTGTGTATCGGGCAAAAATGTATTATAGTTTAATGGTGTTGCATCAATGGTTAATGGTATTACTTTTACATAATCTCTTATGTAAGATATCGTACTTATTGCTTGACTTGAGATTGATTGTGGGAATCTTATAAATGCGGGATGAGACCATTCGGGGTCCCAAACATAATCTGATTGTTCTGTGATAGCGGTATCATCGTTCGAGTTTTGGGGTCTAAAATTTTTTCTTGCTTGTGCAATTAAATCAATATTGTGTGTGAAATAATCTATTATGAACCATGCCAAAATTTTTTGTAGATCGTGTTTTGTATGTTGTGAAACGTCGTCTTTCGTGAAATTTTCTTTAATGATGTTTAAATAACTAGAGAGTAGTGTGATTTCATGTCGTACTCTTAAATGTTTAGATGTTTCTGTCGGTGAGACATTTGTTATTGGGATTTCGTTTTCTAATATCGAAATATAACTATATATTATTGCGAAAACTTCATTGGTGAATATGGAGTTTGCTCTTTGTGAGTTATGATATTGGATGCTTTTTATATATTCTGAAAAAACTTTTGAAAATTCTAAATCAAGATCGTCTGTTTGAATTGTATATTTTCTATTATTATGGTTTGGTGAGGTGAATTCTATGGAGTAGATTCCATACTGTTGTGTTATGTTGCATATATCTTTTAAGTAGTGGTCTATGATTTGTCTTTTGATTTTTACATCTGGGAACTCTGTTTTACATGGACTAATTCCGGGTTCAAATAAATTTACGAGTAAATTTTGACAAAATATGTGTTGTCCTCTATCAGTATCTGCGTCTACTATAAAAGGAAAGATTTCATCATCATCTGGACTTTCTTCACCTGGGGTGTGCGTTGAGCTCATTTTTTCGTTCGATGACTGTTAATATGTAATTATCAATGTGTCTAATTGGTTGATTCCAATTGTATAAATGTACTGGTTTGTGTTTATACTGCTTTTTTATTCTTCTTTTTCCTCTTTTTGATGAATTTGAAGTTGTTTCTGAGTCAGAGAAATATAATTGATCGTGAATTGGGCAATTTTTATCTATTGATTCCTTTAGTTTGTAAAGTTCGTCTAAACTATTGGTTTCTGATTCTGAAAATGCGTTTCGATTTTTTGAAAATCTTTTTCGTGTTATTTGTCTTTGTTTCGTTATTATTTTTCTTTTTAGTGTTTGTCGTTTTGTTCGAATGTATCCAACTGTTTGTGTATGAGGTGTGATTACAAGGTCGTATTTTTTGTTATCTATTTCACAATTGTGTAAAACGATTGTTTGTTTATTTCCTAGGTTTTTAAATGACATAAGGTTTAGGATGACGGATGCAAAAGGTTGTTAAATGATTTCTATTTTCCTAAACTGTTAGTTCTTACGATTTTTTGGTTAGCTTAACCTGGGTCTGTTTGTTCAGGGTTGGAGAGAAAAGTATATCGATTCCGAAGAATGATTCTTTACTTTCTCGTGGCTAGTATAAGTTAAGGTGTTAACTTACTTAATCTTACTTAGGGGTAGTGATTGTGTTCAAGGGTTGGAGAATAGTAAATCGATCCACAAGGTTCAGGTATAATTAGAACGCGAGTAGTTCGTTAGATACTATTTTAAACTTACTAAGTCTAAGATTTATCCTGGGTCTGGTAAGAGGGGGGGTCAAGTGAAGGATGAATAACCGAAGTTCTTCACTGTTTATCCTAATTTGAATGATTAGTTTTGTTTAAAAATTTCTATTAGTCTTGGGTCTTTAGAAAGGGTTGGGTAGTGAATCGACGTTTGAGGTCGTTAGACACTAATTAAGTGGGTGGGGGAGAACAAAGTTGTTCTGTTTGATCCAAGGATAAGCCTTGATGATCAAATTTGAAATTTAATTAAGTAGAAAATGATTTAAGATCCAAGGATAAGCCTTGATGATCTGGTTTTAAAATTAAGTGAATTTAAGTTTTAATAAAATTTTAAATGTGTGTAAAGGAAAGATTTAGTGTTTTGATGATATTAGTGGGTTTATGATTTGCTGTTATGTTTTAGATGATGGAGCTGGAACAACAGGATGATTTATGATTACTAACCATTTATTGTCATGCTACTAATTTTTATTTTTTATTTTTCAATAAATATTTTTCAAACATGTTTTGTATATTACTGCAGAGTTTTAGGAAAACGATCTTAGATCTTTTTATCAATCGTTATTGTATATTAATAATTTTGTTTAGCGCCTGAAATGATTTTGAAGATTAACTTCAAGGTTTTATGTTTGCAAATGAAAATCTAAATTCATTGCCAGTAGTATTCTAAATATAAAAGTTTGTTCTGGTTTTTGCCTAACTATCATATAGCTATATGGCAAGTTTCTACTTTGTCGTATGTCGTCTCTGGTTCGAGGTCTTCTTCCAATTCCGGGTAGTTCTGTTATGGTTCGGAATATTGGCTCTGATCTATTGAGTCGTAGAGACATTTCGATTAAATTATTGTCGTATAACATTTTTTAAATGTTTTTGTCTAATTTCTAATCTATTTTGGTTAATTCTAAGCTATTAAGGTCTTGTTCGAGACTTATGGTCGCACCAGATGAGTTAGGACCGAGTTGGTTAACTCATAGAGTAATTTCGGATAGGGTACACCGTCTGCTCGTCACGCTATCTTATTTTCGGCCGGATAGATTCGTGCAACTTCTTAGTCTAATACCGATCCTAATCTTACTCTTATACTATCTAGTCTCAGGTTGTTTAACTAGTCTCTGCTAGGCTCAATAGATCTAGGGTATACTGGTTTATTGCGGCTGCTGAAGTGCTCGGGAGAGTCCAACTAATTTCTAAGTTAAATTCAAATCTCTCTGGTGCTGAAATTACAAGTAACTTCAGCACTTACAAATAAGTGGGTTGTTAGTTAGATGGATCATGATTGGTTAATATAAAATACTTTACATTGGTAAAATATCTAAATTATCCAATCATAAAATGTAGTTTAGATCAGGTTCCAGAAAGAACTTTACGATCGGGCTCAAGTTTTATCTACTCAATTTGTACGCTGGTACAGGTATTAGGAAAAAATTTCCCAAATAAGTTGAGTGGTATATCATCCTGAGGTCAATTCAAGTTTTCATTGTTTCAAAAATTTCAAAAATTCATTCATAAAAAATTTTAGATTTGTTTGATTTTCGCACTATTGAAAGTGGGGAGGATTTTGTTTTCGTGTTTGTTTCAGTTCGCTTTTTTTCAACGTTGAATCAGATGCAACAGAAAATTGTCTAAACGGATTGAGTGAAGCATCATAATGAACATTTTCAGTCGTAATTTGAACTTTCCAGTGTCAATAAAAACTGGTTCGAACTTGTTGTGTTTTTGTTAAACTTCGAGCGAGTAAGGCGCGAGTGAAAAAAAGAGCGAGCAAGCGAGCAGGCTTATTAAGGAAAAAGCATCAACCCAAAATCATCTCATCTATCCCATTGCTGATAGCAATTAAAGCCTAAGCAAAAAAAGGCAAGAGCGAGTAAAGCATGAGAAAACAAATTAAGGAAGGATGAACAAAATTATTTTTTTTGTTTCTTTTTGCTTTGTTTTCAGTCATTTTTTGACACTAGTTGTTATTGTATAGGAGCCTATTTTGCTATGACTGCCGTAAATTGTGCAGATTTAGCCTTGAATTTGGATCCTTATCACATAAGCAATAAAAACGACGCTAATTTTAAAAAAAGAATTTTTCTGATGTAGTAATTTTGAAAACATTTTCTTAAAATTCTGTACAATTTTTTCAAGTATTTTTCTATTCAATTTTCTCAAAATTGCAAAGGTGAAAATTCAACGTAACTTATTACTCATTTTCTTCCGAACTTTATCCTCTACTATTGTGGTTTTTACACATATGTCTTAGTTCTGTTTTTTCTGTACTGAGTAATTTCAACAGGACTATTTTTTCACAGTAAAAATCATTGTCGTGGTATAGTAAAACTTATTACTGCAAAAGATACCTGATGGGATTGTAGCTGATACAATGGGCTACTTTTAGACTTCCTGACTCAATATTCTCATTGCGATCATCTTCATCTTGACCAGACAATAAATTTTGGGTAAGCTATGTTCGTTTTTAGCGTGCATTTACTAAATCTTAAAGTCCAAGGAAATTATTTCAACGGAAAAATATTTTGAATTTGGTTTTTACTCTTTAAAATAGTTTTATCATTGAAACAGAAAAAATTTAAAACAAAAGTAAAAGAATACAAACTAGTTTGAAATATAGTTGCTAATAGTTTCAGTTAGTCAAAACTAATTTACCCGAATTGTCTGTTAATTGCTGGTTTTCTCAAGTTAAGGAGTGCTTATCATTTACAAAACTTTGTAAAAAAAGTGTACCGTGTTAAATTATGTTCTTTCAGCTGTACCTCCTTGCGACTCAGAGCGCACTAAGCGAGTTCTATAATCTCTTTTTGAAGAAAAAAGCAATCAAAAATTTGTGAAAAAGATACAAAGTCCTACATAAAAAACCAACTAACTATAGCAAAGCATATGTTATGCAAAGATTCTACACAATTTAACTTATGTTTCTCTTTCAAAAAAATTTAATCAATAGTTTTATCTCACAGCTTCAGAACCGTGTGAGTAACCCTATCTCCAAGAACTACTGATCAGCTGCATGTGTTTTCAGTGTTCCATTTTTTTTTCTAAATCCACTAAAAACACAGTTAATCAGTTCAGGTTTTTCTCTTTAGTTTCCCTTCGCTCCCAAAATCATCTGATACCTCATACTTTTTGCATCCTCCTCGTGATTATCATTTTTTGTCGACCTTTCTCATTTTCAGACAAAACAGACTCGATGCAGTTCCACGAAGATATAATGAATATATCTTTATTGTTCCTCTTGGTGGTTATTTTTTTGACGCATCAAGAGAAAAAATCTGGCTCAGTAAAGTTTGATTCATACTGATTTAAGTTTTAAACATTTTTTTTAGTTCAAAAGTTTTGTAACCTGTACTTTTCCATTTTAATACAAAAAACATGACAAATTCAGAATTTACCTTAGAGATCAACCCAAGGGGCAATTTTTAAGTACCCGGACAATTATTAGGTGGCCATTGAGTTTCTTGATTTTTTGTTAATAACCACTAATAACAATAATTTCCTACAAGCCTCTATTTTCGTAATCGGTTGTTTTTTTTTTTGAAAAAGCGGTTTCAAAAGTTCACGAAAAGTACTGTTTCTTAGCTACGGTAGATCCTTTTGGCTCAGTCGTGTTCTGATTTCAAATAGAAACAGAAACATGAATTATTTTATTGCGTTCACAAAATGTGACGCCGCCGCCACCACAAAAGAAATATGTTTTTATTCCCTTGCAAAAGGAAGGGAAATGCAATTGGAATAATTCGTATAACGTTTTAAGCATTGAGAATTGAAACGACTATTCTCATTCAATGCGAATATTAACGATTCCTCTCGTAAAATACGAGCATACGAAACCTTCTTCTCGTAAAATACGAATGTACGAATAGAGAATACGAAGTTAAGAAGTAACTTCTCATTTGATACGAAAAGTGGCGTGATTTCCCCATCTGAGTATAAATAGAAGCTCAAAACTACGGGAATTCATACCCAACAATATCTCTTCTAACACCACAACCTCCCTCTCTAATATCCCAACAATATCTCTTCTAACACCAACACCACTCTCTTCTAACACCCCAACCAATCTCTAAAATAATATCTACTCTCAGTAAAAATATCTCTAATCTCACCGTTAAAATAGATATTGAGTCAAAAGGCAACTTGCTGTAAATTCATACTAACTTCTTTTCTAATAAAATATTTCTCAGCGGACTTTAGATTTACTTTCTAAGGTAGAAAGTAAAAAGGACCCTTTATTCCTAGCAAGCGTTTTGTCCGACGTATATAGTTTTGCTAGCGTAATAAATTGGTGCGACCAGTGAGGCTCACCTTCTAAAAATTCGCAAAAATTGCTAAAGTCTCAAAAAGAGATAAAAAAGCAAAGATTCCAATTCTCAAACTGGAGAATTGTTGAAATTTCTCTTACAAATAAAGAGAAGTAATAAATTTCCAAATCGGAAATTTAAGTTTTCTAAGCAAATTTATAAACTTTTATCTCTTTCTTTTTTTAAATTTTAAGCTAAATATAAAATGGCTGATACCCCAATATCCCATCCTCAGGAAAGCTTCTATGAGAACACTCGATCCGCACCTGGATCACTTTCTCAATCCAAAAGACCTAAACGGACAAATCGTCCTACAAACTTTTATGGAACTACAATTCCATCCAGTATAATTGGCAAATTTAAAAAGAAATAATAAACACCAACTATTTATTTGGCCAAAACTAATATTTTTTAACATTCTTTTTTGTTGGCCTTTTCTTTTCTCTTTTATAAATATTTTGTTTGTAATAAAACCACAAAACACCAAAAATAAACATATTTATAAATAGATTTAAAAATTACTTTTATAAAGATTAGACTTTATATCCGTGTAAGATTTGACTAGTTTAACAGCCGCCATCTTTTCCAGAGAATTTTCAGCGGCCCTACTCAGGCTCCTCACTGCAAACTGCAGCGCTGAATAAGGCCGCCACCAAGCTTGATAGATTTCTTCTAACATGATATCCAGCTCTATCTTTCTCCTAAATTCTTCTTCTATTGCTGGCTTTCTGAAGAAATCTTCTTGAAACTAAAACAAATTTATATACGATTTCTATGTTGCCATGCCACTTGAAAAAAAAATTTTTTTTATGTATTTTTTTTTAAATTTGGGTGTATTGTAAAACAAACTTACATCCTCTCCAAAGAATAAGGACAAAAAGTCCATTGTTTCTTGTGAAACCACATTGACTCCACTCCATGGGCTCCATAGTTTCTTGGCGAGGAACCTACTCTGAATTGAGCCCAGCTCAAATAATTCCTCGGCATTCACTACCGGATACTTAAAGATATAACTCCGGTCCATAAATATCATAAATTCCATAGGCGTTAAGTTTGTCCCTTTCTCTACTAGCCCGTCGTAGATTGCCACCCTTCTCTCGACTTCCTTGTCCTCCAGCAAGGCTTCATGTTTGAAATTTAGCTCATTCCGTAAGTTCAAAAACTTCTCCGGGAAGTCCACCAGATTATCTTCAGGATCGATGAAATTCATTTTGGACGAAGAAAATTTTTTTTTGAGGATAAAATACAGATAGTTAAAACTGAATGGAAAGCAAACAAATGATGTTGCTTTTAGTCCTCTTTTATGAAGAGATGTTTCGTTTTCATTTTCCTCCTCCAATAGGGAAGGGGATTGCAGTTGTTAAAAATTAACATCAGCATAAACGAATAAAAATCATTTCACTGCTAGATCTCAACAAATCAAAACTAAGTGGAAAAACCACGACTGTAAACCAGAGTGGAAAAAACCACAACATTACAAAACGAATGGCGAAGGAATTACGACTTAAAAAGAGTCACTTCCGAAAGACGCCGAATAACAACGACCAATCAGAGCTTAGATTTGCAAAAAAGCAAAAACAGCCTTTAAAAACTAACTGATATACAGTAGTTTTCATTCTTGCTCAATTCCACATCTTGCATTCAAAACCTCCTCTCTCTCCAAAAATAAATCTGCTAAATTCCTCAACAAAAATTGAAATCTAACTCAGATTTCCCATCACAAAAAATCCACAAAATGACAAATCCAAATAGTGAATTAGAGGAAGGTGAACTAATGGACCAAGATCATGTTCTAACCACTCTCGAGGAAATGATTAAAGTGAGTACTTTTAAAAATTCTTTTGCTGTCATTGACCACCAAAAAAAAAATTGCAAAAAATTTATTTGGTTGGTCTTTTAACTCTAATAATACTTTCGAATCAAACCTCAGCATTTGATCCGAAAAACAATTTAATGCAAATACTGCAAATAATCTTCGGGTTGCTCATTATGATTGCCAACTAATGACTTCTAACAAAATGTTCTCTCTAAATAAAGTAGCACCTTGTAAAGTCCAACCAGAAAATATTAAAGTAACCCATGCTTATGTTACTCTATATCAGAGACATTATCGCACAAAAGTAAATGCGACAATGTGTCGAATCAAACACCAATCAATGTGTTGGTTCTGCGATTCTTTTGATTCGAGTGGTATCGACGCTCGACAAAATATGATCACTACTGATCTCCATTTATCTGCCGATCAATGTAAATCGGCCGCCGACAGAGGCTATCTTAATCTAAGCTATGCTAGTATTGGAAATATTCCTTTCAAATTTAATGTTGAAACAGTAACTAATGCCCATGCTGGCAAAGTTGACGGCAAACATCATAACGAATGTGATGGCCGTTCTTGGATTAAATAGGACACTTTTGAAACTTACATGCAAAATCTCCTTGTCAAGAAAAACTGGTTCGAACTTGTTGTGTTTTTGTTAAATTTCGAGCGAGTAAGCCCGCGAGTGAAAAAAAGAGCGAGCAAGCGAGCAGGATTATTAAGGAAAAAGCATGAACCCAAAATCATCTCATCGATCTCATTGCTGATAGTAATTAAAGCCTAAGCAAGGAAAAAGGCAAGAGCGAGTAAAGGAGTAAGGCATGAGTAAGCAAATTACGGAAGGATAAACAAAATTAAGTTTTATTTTTATGGCTTTTTTGTTTTGTTTTCAGTCATTTTTTGACATTATTTGTTGTTGTCTAGGAGCCTATTTCGCTATGACTGTTGAAAATGGTGCAACCTAGTCTTGTATTTGGATCCTTATCACATCAAGCAAAAAAACGACGGTAATTTAAAAAAAAAAGAATTTTTCTGATGTAGTTATTTTGAAAACATGTTCGTAAAATTCTGTACAATTTTTTCAAGTATTTTTTTATTCAATTTTCTCAAAATTTTAAAGGTGAACATTCAACTTAACTTATTACTCATTTTCTTCCGAAATTTGTCCTCTACTATTGTGGTTTTTACACATATGTCTTAGTTATGTTTCTTCTGTACTGAGTAATTTCAACAGGACTATTTTTTCACAGTAAAAATCATTGTCGTGGTATAGTAAAATTTATTACTGCAAAAGATACCTGATGGGATTGTAGCTGATACAATGGGCTACTTTTAGACTTCCTGACTCAATATTCTCATTGCGATCATCTTCATCTTGACCAGACAATAAATTTTGGGTAAGCTATGTTAGTTTTTAGCGTGCATTTACTAAATCTTAAAGTCCAAGGAAATTATTTCAACGGAAAAATTATTTGAATTTGGTTTTTACTCTTTAAAATAGTTTTATCAATGAAACAGAAAAAATTTAAAACAAAAGTAAAAGAATACAAACTAGTTTGAAATATAGTTGCTAATAGTTTCAGTTAGTCAAAACTAATTTACCCGAATTGTCTGTTAATTGCTGGTTTTCTCAAGTTAAGGAGTGCTTATCATTTACAAAATTTTGTAAAAAAAGTGTACCGTGTTAAATTATGTTCTTTCAGCTGTACTTCCTTGCGACTCAGAGCGCACTAAGCGAGTTCTATAATCTCTTTTTGAAGAAAAAAGCAATCAAAAATTTGTGAAAAAGATACAAAGTCCTACATAAAAAACCAACTAACTATAGCAAAGCATATGTTATGCAAAGATTCTACACAATTTAACTTATGTTTCTCTTTCAAAAAATTTTAATCAATAGTTTTATCTCATAGCTTCAGAACCGTGTGAGTAACCCTATCTCCAAGAACTAGAGATCAGCTGCATGTGTTTTCAGTGTTCCATTTTTTTTTCTAAATCCACTAAAAAAACAGTTAATCAGTTCAGGTTTTTCTCTTTAGTTTCCCTTCGCTCCCAAAATCATCTGATACCTCATATTTTTTGCATCCTCCTCGTGATTGTCATTTTTTGTCGACCTTTCTCATTTTCAGACAAAACAGACTCGATGCAGTTCCACGAAGATATAATGAATATATCTTTATTGTTCCTCTTGGTGGTTATATTTTGACGCATCAAGAGAAAAAATCTGGCTCAGTAAAGTTTGATTCATACTGATTTATGTTTTGAACATTTTTTTTAGTTCAAAAGTTTTGTAACCTGTACTTTTCCATTTTAATACAAAAAACATGACAAATTCAGAAATTACCTTAGAGATCAACCCAAGGGGCAATTTTAAAGTACCCGGACAATTATTAGGTGGCCATTGAGTTTCTTGATTTTTTGTTAATAACCACTAATAACCACTAATAACAATAATTTCCTACAAGCCTCTATTTTCGTAATCGGTTGTTTTTTTTTTGAAAAAGCGGTTTCAAAAGTTCACGAAAAGTACTGTTTCTTAGCTACGGTAGATCTTTTTGGCTCAGTCGTGTTCTGATTTCAAATAGAAACAGAAACATGAATTATTTTATTGCGTTCACAAAATGTGACGCCGCCGCCACCACAAAAGAAATATGTTTTTATTCCCTTGCAAAAGGATGGGAAATGCAATTGGAATAATTCGTATAACGTTTTAAGCATTGAGAATTGAAACGACTATTCTCATTCAATGCGAATATTAACGATTCCTCTCGTAAAATACGAGCATACGAAACCTTCTTCTCGTAAAATACGAATGTACGAATAGAGAATACGAAGTTAAGAAGTAACTTCTCATTTGATACGAAAAGTGGCCTGATTTCCCCATCTGAGTATAAATAGAAGCTCAAAACTACGGGAATTCATACCCAACAATATCTCTTCTAACACCAACACCACTCTCTTCTAACACCCCAACCAATCTCTAAAATAATATCTAATCTCAGTAAAAATATCTCTAATCTCACCGTTAAAATAGATATTGAGTCAAAAGGCAACTTGCTGTAAATTCATACTAACTTTTTTTCTAATAAAATATTTCTCAGCGAATTTTAGATTTACTTTATAAGGTAGAAGTAGAAAGGACCCTTTATTCCTAGCAAGCGTTTTGTCCGACGTATATGGTTTTGCTAGCGTAATAAATTGGTGCGACCAGTGAGGCTCACCTTCTAAAAATTCGCAAAAATTGCTAAAGTCTCAAAAAGAGATAAAAAAGCAAAGATTCCAATTCTCAAACTGGAGAATTGTTGAAATTTTTCTTTCAAATAAAGAGAAGTAATAAATTTCCAAATCGGAAATTTAAGTTTTCTAAGCAAATTTATAAACTTTTATCTCTTTCTTTTTTTAAATTTTAAGCTAAATATAAAATGGCTGATACCCCAATATCCCATCCTCAGGAAAGCTTCTATGAGAACACTCGATCCGCACCTGGATCACTTTCTCAGGCCAAAAGACCTAAACGGACAAATCGTCCTACAAACTTTTATGGAACTACAATTCCATCCAGTATAATTGGCAAATTTAAAAAAGAAATAATAAACACCAACTATTTATTTGGCCAAAACTAATATTTTTTAACATTCTTTTTTGTTGGCCTTTTCTTTTCTCTTTTATAAATATTTTGTTTGTAATAAAACCACAAAACACCAAAAATAAACATATTTATAAATAGAATTAAAAATAACTTTTATAAAGATTAGACTTTATATCCGTGTAAGATTTGACTAGTTTAACAGCCGCCATCTTTTCCAGAGAGTTTTCAGCGGCCCTACTCAGGCTCCTCACTGCAAACTGCAGCGCTGAATAAGGCCGCCACCAAGCTTGATAGATTTCTTCTAACATGATATCCAGCTCTATCTTTCTCCTAAATTCTTCTTCTATTGCTGGCTTTCTGAAGAAATCTTCTTGAAACTAAAACAAATTTATATACGATTTCTATGTTGCCATGCCACTTGAAAAAAAAATTTTTTTTATATATTTTTTTAAAAATTGGGTGTATTGTAAAACAAACTTACATCCTCTCCAAAGAATAAGGACAAAAAGTCCATTGTTTCTTGTGAAACCACATTGACTCCACTCCATGGGCTCCATAGTTTCTTGGCGAGGAACCTACTCTGAATTGAGCCCAGCTCAAATAATTCCTCGGCATTCACTACCGGATACTTAAAGATATAACTCCGGTCCATAAATATCATAAATTCCATAGGCGTTAAGTTTGCCCCTTTCTCTACTAGCCCGTCGTAGATTGCCACCCTTCTCTCGACTTCCTTGTCCTCCAGCAATGCTTCATGTTTGAAATTTAGCTCATTCCGTAAGTTCAAAAACTTCTCCGGGAAGTCCACCAGATTATCTTCAAGATCGATGAAATTCATTTTGGACGAAGAAAATTTTTTTTGAGGATAAAATACAGATAGTTAAAACTGAACGGAAAGCAAACAAATGATGTTGCTTTTAGTCCTCATTTATGAAGAGATGTTTCGTTTTCATTTTCCTCCTCCAATAGGGAAGGGGATTGCAGTTGTTAAAAATTAACATCAGCATAAACGAATAAAAATTATTTCACTGCTAGATTTCAACAAATCAAAACTAAGTGGAAAAACCACGACAGCAAACCAGAGTGGAAAAAAACCACAACATTACAAAACGAATGGCGAAGGAATTACGACTTAAAAAGAGTCACTTCCGAAAGACGCCGAATAAAAACGACCAATCAGAGCTTAGATTTGCAAAAAAGCAAAAACAGCCTTTAAAAACTAACTGATATACAGTTGTTTTCATTCTTGCTCAATTCCACATCTTGCATTCAAAACCTCCTCTCTCTCCAAAAATAAATCTGCTAAATTCCTCAACAAAAATTGAAATCTAACTCAAATTTCCCATCACAAAAAATCCACAAAATGACAAATCCAAATAGTGAACTAGAGGAAGGTGAACTAATGGACCAAGATCATGTTCTAACCACTCTCGAGGAAATGCTTAAAGTGAGTACTTTTAAAAATTCTTTTGCTATCATTCACCACCAAAAAATAAATTTGCAAAAAATTTATTTGGTTGGTCTTTTAACTCTAATAATACTTTCGAATCAAACCTCAGCATTTGATCCGAAAAACAATTTAATGCAAATACTGCAAATAATCTTCGGGTTGCTCATTATGATTGTTAACTAATGACTTCTAACAAAATGTTCTCTCTAAATAAAGTAGCACCTTGTAAAGTCCAACCAGAAAATATTAAAGTAACCCATGCTTATGTTACTCTATATCAGAGACATTATCGCACAAAAGTAAATGCGACAATGTGTCGAATCACACACCAATCAATGCGTTGGTTCTGCGATTCTTTTGATTCGAGTGGTATCGACGCTCGACAAAATATGATCACTACTGATCTCCATTTATCTGCCGATCAATGTAAATCGGCCGCCGACAGAGGCTATCTTAATCTAAGCTATGCTAGTATTGGAAATATTCCTTTCAAATTTAATGTTAAAACAGTAACTAATGCCCATGCTGGCAAAGTTGACGGCAAACATCATAACGAATGTGATGGCCGTTCTTGGATTAAATTAGACACTTTTGAAACTTACATGCAAAATGTAACTCTGACTGTTAACCTCAAAGATGGAACAGTCAATAATTGGCAAAACATTCCTTTGCCCTGTCCAGTGTCTAGAAATGGATGTGAAACAACATCCTTAGACGCTTTTGCTTATACTTGGGAAGAACCCAACAATTGCATTTTCACAGTTTTAAACAGATTTCCGGCTAAAATGATTCAAAACGAAGAATCATACTATATAATTAAAGGCGATTCTAGCCCGTCTATTCATTCTACCCATACAAGGGATTCTCAAAAATTTATGCTACAGGTGACGAATAAACCGCAATCTCTTTGTGGTCATCCCAGAATAGTGTATCCAACTTCATATGTTTCACTTTTTATTGCATACACTGACGGTTTCAATATGGATACTGGAATCCAAGTTAAACCAACCCCAGAAACGGGAACTATTCATAATGCCGGCCAACCAAATTCTACTTTTCTCACATTAAGTGATGATTCGCCGCCACTCCAATTTTCAACTCATCAAATTGACTACGAAGCTCATATAGGAACCAAATTGGACTATATTCTTTTTTATAGCTTCTACATGCTCAGAACGGCCGAGTTAGCCCTTCTGCAAAATCAATGTGAGCTAGAACGCTCCTCAATATTAAATACTTTAATGCTTTCACTTGAAAGCCCACGTTTGGCTGGCTCTATTTTAACTCAGAACCGCTCTATGTTCTTAGAGACCAATGGCAACGTTGCCTGGCTCTACCATTGTCCGAAATTTTATTCACCTTTGCAATTAATGGATGAATGCTATAATCGCATTCCCATTATGTATAAGGAAAATGTTCGATTTGTCGATCCAATTACGCGACAAACTTTTCAGTCGGCAGATCTACAAGACTGCTCTGACAAACATTCAAATCTCTTTCAACTAGATGTTGATGATGATAAGTCCTGGATTGAGTTAACCCCTCAAATTACAAGGGTTACAGGACCATATCTATTTAAACCAAAAGAGATAGTTCAAAAGATTAAGCATTCTTTAGCCTCTAGCCAAGGCGCTTCAATCTACACTTATGCTCAAATGCAAAAATTCTGGAATATGATTTCCGATAAATCAGAGATGAAAGGAATACTGCAAAAAGTATCCAGGTCTTTTCTAAATGCTAAAAAATTTCTTTTCACGGACTCATATAGCCCACTAGGCTCTTCCCAAACAATCTATTTGGACTATCTCATCTCTCCAAACTTATGGAAAAACGAATACACCCGTATATTCGGGAAAGTACAACAGTATTTAGAAAAATGCGGAATAGTCTTCGCCTCTTTTCTATTTGTGAAATTCATACTAGATTGCCTAGTATTCATAATAAAGGCTATGCATATTCACAAAATCACCGGCCGCTCACTACACTTTGGCAAAGTATTGCTTGCCGCTTCATATAATATACTTTTCACTTCCATAGTGACCTCAATTTTCACTCAAGATGAGCAAACTGAAAAAATAGAACAAGATTGTGATAAAAAAAAACAAGCTCCTCTTTTAGAGGAAATTGATAAAATAAACCAGGATCGCATGTATCCTCACATCCAATTAACAAGTTTTGAGAGAAGAACTCAAAACTTGGATTACCCAACAAACCCAGTCTAATAAAAAATTCTACTGTTCTAGGATATACCAACTGATTCAACTATGGACGCATCACTTGATGACGACTTGAGAGATTTTGAGGACCTTCTCTCACTCCTGCCACCAACTGATCCACTGGACTCGCAGATTTCAGCACTCACTCCACAACCAACTGTTTCTACTACTACAACACCCACTGCAAAACCAACCTCAACACGATCCTTCGTTTAGCCACTACTTCAAACCAATTCAGCTGTTCCAATAACTACAGCATCAAAGCCACCACCCCTAAAAAATTCACCCCCTGATTTCAAAATACCCCTGGTTCCCTCGAATTCCAAAACTAAAAAACCGACCCAGATTGTAAGACCATATAAGATACTAACGGCAAATACGCCGGTATCAACTTCTCATATCCAATGACCATTAGGCGACAGCCCTTACACCCCACTGAATTAAATACTAAAATACATATTCAGTTAGAAAGGGAACGATACATAAATTCTAACAGCAATCCCGGCTTCGATATGGATCTCAATTATGCTTTGAATCCATTAATCAATCGTTTTAAATTAGAAGCCTATCACCCTATAAAAAAATGTACTCCATAACTAATTCCCTTCATGAATATCAAAAAATCTATGTCCCAGCAAAATATCTGACAGCAAAATTACAAACCCCCCAGTTAGATGACTATACTGAACAAATTCAGCGCAGTCATATCCATGAAACGCATCAAATCCGGGAGCTGAAAAAGCAAATCTACTATTTGAAAACAAAAAATCACCAACTTATAGCCCGGTTGGAAGGAAAATTGTAAAAAATTTATCCTTTCTTTTAAACATTTATTCTTTCGTTTTATATAGCTATGTAGTATAGCTATTAATTTCCTTTCTCAACAATTTTGACTTTTATAAAAAACAAAAAACACAAAAAATACCCCCTTTGTATGAACCAGTCCTCCCCTTATTACACGTATGGACATCCACTTGACATACTTCAGGACAAAAAGGAGACTTCGGAAAAAGAATGTTCAAGGAATAAAGATAACCTTCAAACTTTTGAGAAACAAATAATTTTGATGTATTTAATTTTATAGTTAAATCCCTTGGTTGTGTAAACTCTATTTTGATTTATAAATAAAACTGATGTATTTATATCTCAAAGTATCAGTTGTTCAAAAACATCTGCTACCTGTAATACCAACAAACTATTGAACCAACTTTATGAGATTGAAAGAAAAAGCTTCGATCGATCAACATTTACCCCATTATTCAAGTGAAAGTAATAAAAAATGAAAGTTTTAGTTTTTTTTCCTCTCCAAATAGGAAGATGGATATGTTCTGATTTCAAATAGAAACAGAAACATGAATTATTTTATTGCGTTCACAAAATGTGACGCCGCCGCCACCACAAAAGAAATATGTTTTTATTCCCTTGCAAAAGGAAGGGAAATGCTATTGGAATAATTCACATAACGTTTTAAGCATTGAGAATTGAAACGACTATTCTCTTTCAATGCGAAAATTAACGATTCCTCTCGTAAAATACGAGCATACGAAACCTTCTTCTCGTAAAATACGAATGTACGAATAAAGAATACGAAGTTAAGAAGTAACTTCTCATTTGATACGAAAAGTGGCGTGATTTCCCCATCTGAGTATAAATAGAAGCTCAAAACTACGGGAATTCATACCCAACAATATCTCTTCTAACACCACAACCTCCCTCTCTAATATCCCAACAATATCTCTTCTAACACCAACACCACTCTCTTCTAACACCCCAACCAACCTCTAAAATAATATCTACTCTCAGTAAAAATATCTCTAATCTCACCGTTAAAATAGATATTGAGTCAAAAGGCAACTTGCTGTAAATTCATACTAACTTCTTTTCTAATAAAATATTTCTCAGCGAATTTTAGATTTACTTTCTAAGGTAGAAAGTAGAAAGGACCTTTTATTCCTAGCAAGCGTTTTGTCCGACGTATATAGTTTTGCTAGCGTAATAGTCGGCTATAGCTATTGTTGCTTTTCGAAGATCAGCTCCTCATACATTTTGAGCCAACTCCTGCTCCCCAAAAGCACTTTTCAGGTGAATCTACAATTTTCTTATAAAAAATATATGAATGAGCAGGGCAAAAAAGTTGAAAATTTGAAAACAACCGTTTTGAGGCAGCACTTAAAAATTTATCTGTGATTCAGAAGGAGCAAAAAACGATGCATAATTTTTGGTTGTTGTAGAAAACTTCTATCAAGTCGGAAAAATGCGCTTAATAGGCGGAAAAATTGTCGGAAAAATTTTCAATTTGTTTCAGTGTTGAGCTGAAATAGTGTTTTGAGCCAATTTCTTTGAGCCAGATATTTTCATTTGTTGAGTTTGCCGGTTAATGCTGATATCCCTGCCGCTTAATCAAGACACTTATGGCCCGGCAGATTAACATTAAGACCATTTATCCACGGGGGAAAGGACCAACACAAGAGCTGTACAGCGCTGTTGTGCCCCTGTTTAAGAACTACATGCTAATTTTGTGGTTATTTTTCTGGGCTGGGTAATGTTGCTTCACCCTCAAGTAACGAGCACGGATCATGGTGGGCCTCAAACATCCGACCTTTCGATTGAGAGGTGGAGACGTAACCACTTTACCACCGCGCCCCGGGTGCTAGTTTTATCCCGGGTGCTATTTTTTTTTGTTTGATTAAAGATTGTACGAAACTGCAATCTGTAAGCACAGCATATATGCAATTTCCGAACAGAACTTTTAAGATAGCTGGGCAAATATAGCACCAAAATTTCACAACCAAAGAAAAAAAGACTATTAGGGCAAGATTTATTTTGATTGGTAAAGAACGAATAGGAATGAATGACAAATGTATTTGGAAAGAATGATAACGATCTGATCATGATTTCAATGCAGTTGCATGGGCGCTTGACAGGTGTTTGCTTCAAAGGACTTTTTATTTTAAAAGTTTTTTCCCTGGAAATACTTTCTGTCACTTCGTATATGAAATTGGATACATTGAACTTAAAAAATTTGGGCTCTTTTTCCTTCCCCCCCCCCACCTCACACGAGCTTCAATTAATTAGTGTAACGAGTGGTTTTACGAGGTTGAGTATGAAGACCAAATATACTCCAAAACCAAATAAAAAGACCAAAACTCTGAATTCCTTTGAAAAACCTTTTAAACACTCATGCTTTGCACTTGATTGCACGTATGAATGCCAGTCTCATTTGCTTGATGAGAAGGTAGATGCATCCTCGCGTCGCGACTCCGAGTGAGTTGGCAGCATTTCCGACACTGAAGATCAAAACTGACTCGAACCTAGTGCCTGTGATGTATCGGACGATAAATCCCGACACAATCATGAGATACGACACGACTGTGCTGATTGAGAATACGACACATCCCAAGGTCAGAGCTCGGGTGACCTGAATGAAAGCTCTTTAGTTTGAAAAACGAAAACGCCACAGTTCAAGCAAATCAAAAGTATGTGCAGTGAATAACCATAATCGAATTTAAATCATGACACCTTAAAAATTAGGCAGCAATGCAGATTCGTTTTTTAAAATATTTTTTTTGTGTCACTGCTGAAACTGTGGGTCTTTTTTTTTGTAACACGGCCCAAACCTGATCTTTTTGTTATTTTAAAAGTTGGGTCATAATGCTAAAAACTTATTGATTCTAATTAATTCCAGCAGAAGAAAATGTGGGTTTTCAATAAGAATGGAAGCTCAATAAGCAATGTGAGGGTAATTTAACCAAAATTTGAACAAAAACAACAAAATTCACAATAAAACAAGGATAGCCGGTTACTGTGCAAGTAGCACAGAATGTTCAGACCATAGCCTTTAGAAAACTAAAAACAAGTTTTCTTTAAAAAAATTAAAATTCAGTTTTTTTGAGCGTGGTGTGATAAAAAGAGCTGACCAAAAAGATTAAATTTTGAACGTTTCCGATTTTCATAGTAAATTAGACGTATTGGAAAACAGTTTTCTTCAAAAAATGACCAACAAAAAATATTTTAAAAAATCAAACTTTTTTTCAATTTCAATTTTTTAAATAATTTTTTATTCCCAAGACGGCGCTAGAAAAAATTAAAAACTTATTTTACAACATTTTGATTTTTCAGGACTTGAATAAAAAAGTTCATAGTTTGTTTAGTAATATTCTGCGCCTATCCTTCTATAATAAGCCTGCTCGCTTGCTTCACTCGCTCAAAATTAGAAGGTTTAGAAAGGTTTTGGTTCCCAAGCTGAAGCTAAGCAAAAATCATGATTCAAAATTGGACAAAATTTTGATGTTTACACATACCGATGAAACAACAACGTTGTCTTTAGATGCTTTTCGCGATCCTCTCTTCCTTTCATGCATAGCTTGGAGGAGCTTTGCGGTAAAGTAGATGACGACCAGTACTCCAGGTATTCCTAAGAGAGCAAACAGCTGGTCGTAGATGTCCAGACGGGCCTCACAACGCACTCCCGGTGTCAGCTGGGAACTCAGATTGCGGGGTATGCCCAACAGGGTCAGCATACACAACAGAAAAACTGAAAAAACAAACAGGAAGAAAAACGAACAAAATTAGTTTTTAGAGTGAATGAAATAAGCGATTTCTGAAACGCGCTTATTTTTTTTGCAAATTTTGCAAAATTTGGTTAAAAATTATAGCAAAAAAACACTAACTTAGTTTTTTTGCCATTGTCCATTTTTGGTGGTTCAATGAAAGTTTCGGTTTGTTGTTCATGCTCCAAATTATTTTCAAATTTAAAAACAACACAACCCATCAGTCGAAAGTTTTCATCTACAAACTGCTAGAAAAAGCACTTGTGAACTCACGGTTGCTTTGGAATTATAAACTTTTGCTTTGCAGAAGTTTGATTTGATGTTTTGAAACAACAGACGATGCTAATTGCTTTTTTTAGAACTTTTTGGCCATTTTTAGATAATTGGTTTCATCACTGGAGTGAATTCTATTGAATGGTTCTACAAGATTTTAGAGTACCGCTTAAATATCCGAAATGTCAACCATCCGAAAAACCAGAAAGTGCTGCAAACTTCCAAGAAACAGCTTCATTAGGTCAAACATCCGACCGTTTTTAAAAAGTAGGGAAAAGATCCAAGTTCTACCGCTCGCTTAACAGATGCTATACTTGTCAAATAAAGGCAGATCGTCGCGCTCACACTATTGTGTTGCGAACTTGCCAATAGAGGGTAGAACTCTTTATGAAAATTATTGTCGACCTCAAACCGAGAGTCGGCTAAGTTGGAATTTGATAATTGAGCTCGCCTTGTTTTTGAATTTCTAACGTCATATTAATACTCAATTATTATATAAGTTCGGATGTTTGACATAGCGGATATTTGACATATCAGATGTTTGCACTAGACACAAAATTTTATATTGTTGAAACGTTTTTAAAAAAGTTTGCGTGAAACTGTACAATCTTATATTTAATTGAACGGCGGTTGTTTTTGGAAATAAATCAACATTTTTACACTATTGGCAAATCTGCGAGTAAAAGTTTCAGCAAAATGATAAATGTGTAAGAAAAAAATATATGATAAATTGGAATAAAATGTAATTCTATCACAACAGAACCGTTTTAAGGCAGAGCCTTGATTATTCTGAGAGACCGTTGAAATCTAACATTAATTCAGTTTTACCGCAAAAATTAATTTTTTATACGAAAAAAAAACTTTTCTGATGTTTATGTTAAAACCGTGCTATTTAAATTACCATATGATGTCATTAGTGTCTAGTAACACGCTATTATTTCGCTTCAAATTAGTTGGAAACAATTTTTGAGCTTGAGCGTTTATTGAACAATTAATTATTAGAAACAAATAGAAAAGTAGTCATTGTCCCAATTCGCCAAGCTGACAACTTTCTAGCCCACATAATTTTGCAAAAATGATCAAAAATGAAAAATAATTTTTATAAAGTGAACTTAAATTTTTTTCAGATGGTATAGAAATTTTAAAAAATTTTCGAAAGCGGAAAATCGAAACAATAATTGTTATAGTCTAGTGTAACAAGTCATTTACTTATTGAAAATTCGCTAATTTGGTGGCATCTCAAAACAATTTTGTCATGGTTTATTTACTCAATTCAATGGAGCTGAAACATTGAATGAACTCCAAGAGCTTTTGATAAAAACAATGTTCATCTCTAGCAATACGATTGAAACAAAATGCGAAAAAAAAATTGCGTAGAAGTCACTGAATCCAGTTTTTGTTCGGCTCATTAGTTAACTGTTTTCGTTTGGTAGTCTAATTGCAGTGACCAGTCGATAGTCAGTATAAAAAGTAGCACTCGAACATACACACACATGCATCAGAGCAATCTAAAAAGTACAAGTACCTTTTCCCATCATCAATCGTTATAGATTCATGCGAAAAGCAATTTTTATAATTGTTCCAAATCTTGAATTTTAATTTAATAAGTTTATTTCAACTGTTAGATGACGAATATCTAATAGTTCAATTTGTTTTTTTGAAACATTCCAACACAAAAATATTTGAGATTGTTAACAGGGCAAAAGGAATATCCAAAACTTCGCCCAAAGATTTGAGCAAACTTGCCGGTAATTTATTGGCTTACGAAAGTTGCCATTATTCCAGGTTCTGAAATATTTTAAGCAAGCTTCGAAAACCTATTACGATGAAAGTGTAACCGCAAATTACGATGGCGTGACAAACTATCACGCAACAAAATAACGATTGTTTATGAAAGTTTGAAAATTACTGGTTTGCCATGTTTTGAGCAATTTTGAGTAAGTTTTGAAATATTAATATATATAAGGATCAAAGTGTAAACACAAAATACGATTTTGAAGCAAATTATTATTTTGAAGCACTCAGAGTTATTCCGATTTGATTTGAAGAAAATTATTGGTCAAAATACTACTCCGACTTCTGTAACGAAAGTAAGGGAATAATTGTGCTTATTGGTGGTGGTTATT
The DNA here is from genome assembly GCF_963678635.1 of Symsagittifera roscoffensis. NCBI lineage: Eukaryota > Metazoa > Xenacoelomorpha > Acoela > Convolutidae > Symsagittifera > Symsagittifera roscoffensis. The sequence goes on along the minus strand of NC_087066.1, from coordinate 22,352,163 downwards.
TTTCTTCAGACACATTTTGACTTTTTAATTAGCCATTTTCGACGAAGTTTTTTTATATCATTCAATGACTATTGTTCCCTTAAGCTTAAATTTAAAAAGCTACTTCACTTGTGATCATTTTTTGTAAAGTTATGGCGGTTTACTAAAGCCATTTTGACCAATTTGGAACAATTAATTTCGCTCTATTGACGCGTAATCGGAGATGTAAGCCGTCTTATAAATTGTTTCAAATTTGTTGAAGAAAACTTATTTGCCATAATTGATTTGATACTAGGAGCGAAATCTATCACTTTGTACTTAATGTGGCGTGCGGGGGGATACTTTTCACAAAAAGTCTCAAAATAAAAAAAATTGTGTTATTGCATTTGATTTTTTCATGCTATATATGCCCATAGACCTTACAAGGCAGTCAGAATGTTCAGGGCGTTGCCCTGTTACGAGCAGTCTTGTTTCCTTTTATGATTCAAATTAATTACTATAACTTTTACTACAACATTGTGGCTGTTGGGCAGTAAAATAAAAGTTTCGATTTAACCTAAAATTTGCGCCAAAACAGTTTAACGGGGCAGTCAGAACATCTAAATTTCTCTCTCTGATATGAAAAGTCTTGTTTTGTTTTTCTAGTCTTGTTTAAAAATGATTGAAGTCAAGTAAAAGATGGTTATCCGAAAAAAGTTTTAGGGTAAAAACAAGACTAGGGTAAACAAAATTTTATGATCAAAAAGTTTGTATTTTTTGTCTTATTGTGACCCTGCTTCTAAAAAATTATTCTAAATTTTCCAAAATTTTTTGCATTATAGTGGCAAAGAAATTTTCAAAACCACTGTGAATTTTGCAAACGTAAATTTTTGAAAAGCTGTTTTTAAAACCTTGCGTTCAAAAGTTAGTTATTGCAACGAAAACCAAAACATAAGACCTGGTACTAAAATTTTCTGATTACTGACCAACTGGGTACCATGCTGATCGCGTGGAGCAGTGTTCCTTGTACCAGACTCCATGTTTCACAGCGATGAATCTGTCCACAGCCACAATGAGTGCCATCCAGTCAGGCAGCAGAACGAGCACAAAGACGAAGTGATTAGTCGCCTGACAAGCTAGTTGGGACGCTTCACGCAGACAAAGCTTCTTTCCTACATCAAAAAGGTAGATTTACAAAAAAGTAGAATTACAAGTAATTTTAGAAAATTCATTTAAAAACATTTTCTAAGAGTTTAATAGCAAACGGCATGATTTTTCACGTCGTTTTGGCATGGTTTTTATTTAGCCTGCCGCTCAGAAAGTTATGTAAAAATCGGGCCTTCATATTGTTTTTTGGGAGCTTGTAAATTAAATTGCGCCTTGATGTTGCAATAACTCTAACGAAATATATGAAATAAACTTACAAAAGTTGTGTAGATTGCTGCTTTTCGTCAAATAAAGTTATTGTTTTTTTTGTAATTAGTAGTAGATCTTCCTTGGTTTCATTTGTTTTTGTGAGTGTCATTAGTTTGAAATTTATCAACGAATGAATTTTCATCTGTCTTTTTTGCTCAATGACTCACCAAGCACTGCACATGCTGCATAGCTGATAAACACGGTCTGTTTTGCAATCTCAGCCACCGCCTGCACCAACAGAAACGTCTTGGCCGAAAAGTTCTCCGAAAGACCACGCGAGATTACAATGACAATGAATTGAGAAAGACCTGCGAAAATGGCGATGGCTGACGCTACCATAATTACGTTTTGATTGGGACGAACAATCTCCATTTCTGGATCAGATGTGGTTGTGTTCTCCATGAAAGAACAATTATGTCTATTCCCACAGAAAAATCAAAATGCTTTACACTTGTTCATTTGACAGAAAAAACTAAAATGAAGTATTTTTCAGACAATATAATCCTTAAATTGTAAATTTAAAAAACTAGAAAACATACGGGTTTGGTTTATTGACCAATAGTAAAAATCAGTTGATTGTTTTTGTTAGTTATATCATATTCGTTCAGAGAAAACTGTCAAAACACAAAGTTTACTACAAAGATAACCGGTTACTGCGCAAGTAGCACAGAATGTTCCGACCAGTCTTAAAAAACCCCAAACACCAAAAGCTAAGTTGATTAGAGTAAGATTAAATTTTCAAGGCTTAAATTAAGCATAAATAAGCTAAAGTAAGCCTTCGCAATCGCTCGAAATTAGACGAAAAATCTAAAATTTTAAACCGGTTTTTCTCAACACCGGGAAAAAATTTTTGATGTCGTTCGAATCACGACTGAAAGCGCTTTATGATGATATATCACTCAATCTAGTCCGATGGTTATTTGTGGCAGCTGGTTTTTAGTGGAAAAAAAAGAAAAAAAACTAAAACACACCTGAATACAAAGTTCCTCCCCATTTTCAACCGTCGGAACGAGAGCATTTTGGTTAAATGATAGAAAAAATCAAATGATCTCAATAACAAAAAAGTTACTCAGGCAGCTTCGTAAAATGTGGAAGTCTCATATTGTATAAAAAAGTTTGCCGAAACAAATCAGACAAAACAAAAAAATTTCAAAATCTCATATTTAGCCGGACAGTAACATATAAGTTTCTTACAAAAAGAAGACATCTTGACCGCGAAATCTTTGAAATGAAACCTTTTTCTGCGCAATGATCTTCAAAAGATACCTTGCGTGAAAAAAGGCGCTTTCATTACTTGCGCTTCCGTATTAACTTTTAAATTATACACAGAGCGGATGTAGTTTATGGGTTCTATAAAGTAAAAGGCTTAAACTATAATTTTATCAATACCATCGCAAACAAAATCTGTTGGTATAGTCTTTATTTTTTACAGATGAATTCTAAAAAAATGAAAAAAAATGATACTGGAAACGAAAATTTTTAAAAGCACAAAAATCAGCTTAGAATTTTAAAAGATTTGCAATAACCAAAAAAAGTTACAAAAAATTGAACGAGGAAAACTTTGAGATAACCAGGAATGACCTTAAATTAGTTCTAAGAACTGAAGTAAAACCAAACTAGGAAATTGTTATTACCAATGGCAACTGTGGTATCTCTCAGTTTGATCTCATTAAAAAAGGAAAAAAACTCTCTGAATGTGTGAAATAGCATATCAATCTTATTCAGTAAATTAATACACTGACTAAAAACTGACCTTTCAGGCATCATGGTTGACCATGGTCGGGGCCGGCATTACAACATATTACGTAACAATACTTCACAGACTATTTGGCTACTGCCGTAGCACTACCACACTTCCCGTTTTCCAAGATTTTTTTACTCCCTAAAAAAGTTTTTTCTTTATAATATCATATGAGTTTGAATCTCAATTTTCGCCAACGAGTCTTAGATTAGAAATGTTGTTTGGGTTCCTTTTTATTTCACTCGCTCTCTTTTCTTTATCTTGTTCGTGTTTTCCTCTAGCCCGGCCACCCATCGTCTAACGCTAGTACCCTCTGCCCGAATTCAACGTGAATAAATACTTAACCGGAAAAGATGCTCAACTGAGTCTCTTGGAGGATTTCTTGTTGCCAGTTCTGTTCTATATGCTTCAGGTGACGCTCGTTTCAGTTCCTCCGACATTGCTTCCTCCTCCGGTGGTTCTTCCTCTAACGTTTTCACTGAATGTTTTACTGGATTCCTGCATCAGACCGGCTGCTTATTCTTCTTCTCACGTCTTCCACCGCTGCCATCATTCTAAGGGAATCCCCGTTTCTTCTGCTCTCATAGTTTCCTCAGCAGTTTCCGAAGATTTCGGCGACAATTCCGCCAGTTTGTCTGACTAAATCCGCTGAAGACTGTTCTTAAGGGAGATCTTCTTGAGTGTCTTCTCTATGCCTCTTTTGATGATATGTTCCGCCAATTCTAGCCGTTCGTCATGGGTAGTTTTATCATTTTCAAGTTCTTGTAGGATTTTTCCTGAAGACATTGTTTTCTTGATATACGTTTTATCGTCGCTTCTTTGTCGCGCCGATCCAGTGGCGTTGATGCGTTGGTTGGTCTTCCTTTCTGGCTTGCTTGTTCCAGCTTCCTCTCAATCTTTTTTCTGCGTTTGCGATTGCTTCTAGTTTTGTACCTTTCTAATCCGATAGCTTTAGTTGTTTCTCCGATGGAGTTGATGTGCTTTTGGTCGGGCCCTCCATTCTGTGGCCCTCCTTTATTTGGCTTTATGTGAGCCCATGTTTATTCCTCCGTCTGTTTCGTTGTCTTTTGATGTCACTACGGTTTGATTTTGTTGAAAGTCTCTTAGAAACGGGTCTTTCAGGAATACCTCTGTGATTTCATCAACCGAATCTGAGTCGGTTAACGTGTTTTCCATTTCCATCGTCGATTCTGCTTCAGTTCCTCTTTGTTTCTGCACTGTTTTTGATTTCTATTAGATCTCCTCTTGCAATTGTTATATCTGATTTTCTGTAAACAGATCCCTTTTTCATAGATGTGGTAGTCGTTTATGGATGTCTCCAGCCCGGCATTCTCATGGGTCAATTCGAGCATCTACCAATTTTCTGTCTGTTATGCCTTTTTTCACGATCAAAACAAACTTTTCCCTGATTTTCGTGCTCAAGTTTGATTTGATCAACGGGACAATTTCTTTCAAGAGCCTAAGTCCTATTCGTTTTTTTATCAATTGGATTGACCATTCAACCATACCCTGTCTTCGATGGTCACCTAGTGGGCAGAAGATATGCTTGATGTTATATTCTGCGACAAAATTTTTTCTTTCGTTTACCCTTGAACCCAGAGGGTTAGTCTATTCTAATTGTTTCCGGTATTCCGTTTGTATCTATATAGCTTCTTAAAATCTTAACCGGAAAATTGCTACCGGTCAATTTTGTCATTTTCACCAACAAAGATTTTGAGAAATGATCTATCGCTACCTTAGGTGTTTATCTTTCCATGGTTTGCTTTGATTAGCTCCGCGTAGTTTAGATTAGCCCCGCGTTGTTTTGATTAGCCCCACGTAAACTGATCGGGCTGTATTAACAGCGACAGCGGTTTTGACAAGTTTTTTTTGGAAGTAAATATTATTTGTCCTTCCTAAATCTAGTACAACCCCTGCGTTGTTATATAACGATGTCTTTGTGCATATGTGACAAACAGAAGTAGTCACTAATTTCCTCAGCTTTTCTGGCACCGCCAGTTCGTTGTCCGCTAACATACAGTTATTGGCATCTCTCATCTGGTTCTATGTGGCCCCATCACTCGAATCCTTTTTGTCGTTTATGTCAATGGCGCGTCTGACTCTGTCCAGTCTAGTGGCTTCTGAGATGAGCTCTGCGAGCAGAATTTTATCTGAAATCTTGTCCAGTTTGCTCATCGCCTCTGTTCGCAGCTGTTGTGACAGTTGGTATCTGCCTACTTGGGTAAGGCTGTAGATGACACTACTTGTACTGCTACCTCTTGTTCGGCGTCTTCTGGTTGAGACGAGACGTCTTTTAATTTCCAAATTAATTTGACCCTGTTCTGCTTCTGTGGGCTGTTATTGCTGTTATGCATCTGATCAAAATCAGTCTCAGACACTAGCTTCACTGGCTGCGATGTTGTACCATGTTCCTCCGTGACTGGTTCTTGCATCAATTCAGCAATTGAGTTTGAATTTGCGCCCCAAGTGGGCTTATTGGCTTTGAGTTTCATAAAAGGCGAGTTATACCTGATTTTTATTGGAGAGTTTGTTTTAGTTACTTTACCGCTGTTCGACTTTTCTTGCGTCGGCGAGCTTCCATATGCTTCTACATCGTCTGTTTTTATGACTGACCTCGACTTGTGTAAGCTTCTGAGAAAATGGGACTTGACTTGATCCCTTTTCTTTTTGCGGTGAATCCATCGTTTTAACCAATTGAATGCTATTGCAGATATGTGATAAAGTGTTTCGATTTTGCTTAGTTCGATTTCTAGCGAATCCTTTTTCGTTCCGCTCGAGTTTCGTTTTGTTTTTCTATCAGTCATAATGACGTAGTTCGCGCAATGTATCTTCGAAATTGTTGTCTTTTGCTTTGTACCCCTTGCGTTCTTTTGGTGCAATTGTAATGCATCCTAACGCTTCATAGAACATGTAGATTGACTCGACTACGACCTTTTTTTGTCAAAATCTTTCCCATTTGTAACGGGTCCACGGACGGGTCCACGGACGGGTCCACGGACGGGTCCCTGAAAAGGTAATCTGTAATACCCTTGTACTTTCCAGGTAGATGTATGATTTGAAATTGAAAACGTAACAATCGATCAACCCATCTAGTCAATCTGGACTGATAAGTTTTTTTAGCCCTGTTTGCTAATAATGTTGATAATCAATTTGATGGTCTGTAGCAATGGTTTTTTTCCCATAATATAGTGTTTGAATCTATCTGTTGTCCATACATTTGCTAGCAGCTCTTCTTCATTGATTGATTTTTTTTCTTGTATCTTAGGATAACGCGATGTAAAAAACTTTGGGACCCATTCGCCGAAGTCTGACCTCTGTTCTAGAGTAGTCCCTAAGTCCTCGTGGCTTGCATCGCGTTTTATTCTCGTATCGCTCGTTGCATTGTAATACAAGAAATTAGATTTATTGACCACGGTTTTCTAAAAAATTTTCAAAAATTTCTGTTTTTGCCGCCGTCCAATTGAACTTTTACACCAGTTCTCCTAATTTTTCATACCTTATTTCTCGTTTTCTTCTTTCAAAAATAGTCTCAGATTTTCTGTCATGACGGCTATGTAAAGTTTGTGTTTCGTTAGGTAATTTTTACTTAAAAACGATCTCAGCAGTTTGAGTATTTTTGGATGATTTATTTTCTAGATAATTTCTGTTTTCGATTTTTTTGCTATTACCCCGTCAATTGATATCTGGTGCTTATAAATTATGATAGATAAAGTTTCACATTTTGATGCTTTTAATTTTAAGTGTGTGCCATTTAACCTTTTCATGACGGTTTCTACTAACCGGATATGTTCATCTTCATCCTCTTTTCACTACTAAAAAACAGAAACTATTTTTTATTTCGTTTGGGTTACGATTCACCGCCTTTTGGATCTCTGCCAGCATGTCGGCCAAACCATAAAAATCAATCAGAAAGCGGTATTGCCCGGTAGCGTATCCCCCAACGAAGTGAAAGTTACATGGATTGGTTAATTTTGTAGCTAGTTTGACTTGACTGTATGCATACTTGAGATTCAAAACTGAAAAGTGCAATATACCACTTTTTTCTGTGAGACTTTATCTATTCCCGTCTATCTAGTAGTTCGCCCACTTTCGGAACCCGATATTTATTCTTATGAAACTGCCCACTGATGAGTGTTGCCTTGAGTGCCACTTTTATTGTGTCATCCGGCTTAACTGTAATAACAAATGGTGCGACAAAACAGTGGCTAGTACATTTGTCGAACTTTTGTATATGCTCCTCTGCTAACATTTGATCTATCTCTATTTGATTTTTTCTTGGATATGTATTGGGAAACGAATGCTCTTTTCCTGAATTGGGCATAGTGGAATTATAAATTTCGATTTGATTTTCGATACCCTTTTTCGTACTTTAAAGATTTTAAGCAGTTATTGTCTAGAAGCTCTCAGTTCTTACTCCTCACACTGTAAAAATCTCTGTGATTTGAACAGTTGTTTTTTTGTAGATTTATTGCCTCTGTTTGTTTAGACAAGTAAGACTCAATCTAGGCTAGTTCTTTTTGTTCTCTGGCCAGTACTTCGAACTCCTCTGACAAGTGTGCATATTTGACTAGATCACACTCTGCCCTGGATTTTACTGATGAGTCTCCCAATTTCTCATTTATTTGTTGTGATTTGCCGATTTTGGCAGAAAAGTTTTTTTTTTGGAGTTCTTACACTCACTTCCCATTGCCGGGTAGTTTTCAATCGAGTTTTCTACCGCACTTGATAATTTTTTATCGCTTATCTCTGCCCTGGTTACAATCATTGCCATTCCTGTTTGTTCTCTAATGATTTTAGGAGGATTAGACGTTCTATTTCTTTGATTTTGCATATTCAATGTTAGTTCTTGTTTTGTTTTGATCTGACAGATCAAAATAGTTGCCGAGTGTCTCTTATTTTTCTGATAAACCTAAGTTGCATGCTTGTTTGCTAGTTCAAATTTTTGTCCCTGTTTCAACACTTCTTCTGGTGCCAAGGTCTCAAATCTAAGAGTGTCTTGCAGCGTAACGTTCTTCATGAGTGAAACAGATCTCGTCTTTCCTTCAGACACCAATGCTAGAAAAAAAAAGTGATAATTGGTTTTGCTACACTTCCGCGAAGAAGATGTGATGTCCGACTTTTTGACTCTTCTGCTTATTTTCGCATTTTCTACTTGCTTCGATCGTTTTCTCTGCCAACATATCTCTTTCTAATCTTGCTACTTCTGCAGTGGTAGGTTCTGTTTCTTGTGGTTGGTGATTCCAGTCTTGGTAAAGGTTCCGGTAAAACTGCTTATAGTGGTTCTACAATTATGCGTGGATCCACTCGTTTTCTACTTTTGCCTCTATCATGAATTAGTCTAGCCAGGTTTCGATCAACCTTGCTGAATCATTTGAAGCCGACGGCCAGTACACGGGAATACCTAGGTCTGTTATGTTCTCCTGACTTGCATATTCTGCATCCTGTGTTTCGTAATTTGAGTAAAAACATTGTGTCCGCAATACTGAATTCATTATGTAAGACACTGACTAAAATATGACCTTTTAGACTAAGCATTTTGGTTGACCTCGGTCAGAGTCGGCATGTGCAATAAAAATTTTAAAACACTATATAATCTGTCTATCAAAAGGTTAATTTCATTACTGACAGAAAAACTCTCTTAAAGATTGACTGAGTCCTGCTGGACTTTCATTTTGAGAACTGACAATCAAAAACATCAAAGTTCGACTGCTCAAAAAAGAGTCCAAAATTGAACCAGCTGAAATTGAGCAGAGTATTTAAAACAGCCGAGAATTGCACTGAGACCAAACCAGCCGAGCATAGTGCAATCCAGCCTACTTTTACGTCATTTATGTTTAAGTTTACCCAGTATTTACGACTATTCCATTTTTATGTAACACTTTCGTAATTTTTGCCGGCTCATATTGCAGCTGGTATAAACTCTCGCTGTTTTACATGCCGTCGAAGTTCCCGGTTGGAGGTGGTCGATTCTTGTCTCGACTTTCTCGACCAAAATTTGGTCTGTTTCGCCGTCTCGACCAAATTCCGGTATGTTTTGACCTTCTCGACTAAATTATGGTACGTTTCGACTTTCTCGACCAAATTTTGGTATTTTTCGACTTTCTTGACCCACTTCAGATATATTTCGATATGTTTCGCGTTTCTCTACTGTCTCGGCTGATATTTGTTAGAAAAAAAAATGTTTACTTCTCGACAAAATTTCGGTATGTTTCGTCTTTCTCGACGCAACAAAAAAGTACTAGACTTTGTTTGACCCAATTCAAATCTGTTTCAACTTTCCCGACCAAAATTTGATATGTTTCGATTGTCTCGACTTTCTCGACAAACAACCATTTTGTTTGCTTTATTGACAGATGGGGTGTCTTCAAAAAACTGTACAAGGCTATTTTGTTTATTTTTTGCAAGACCGTTTGTTTTGCGCCGCTATAAAGCATTTTTTGAATTTTTCTTTGGTATAGTCAATTTGTGGAATTGGTATCAAAAATAATTAAAAAAATAGCTCGAACTGTCCTCGAATTAATGTTTTGATTGTGCTCGACCTTGTGTCCGAGAAGTCGTTCTTATATTGGCTAAATTTTATGTGCCTTAATTGTCTGAATATGGCTTTGAAGTTCCGCTCATAGATGCAGACGAAATGACAAGCCGTTCAAAAAAAGCACTAATTGAAGTTTGGATCACCATGGAGTCGAATCCCTAAAATCCGACCCTGAATGAGACTGTAGACTGCAAACACACTATGCCATGTGTGAAGCCAAAAACAATTAAATTAAAAAAGCAGATAGAGGAAATTAAGAAAAAAAAACAATAACATACTTCGTATTAACATGTGCAGGTACTATAATAGATTTAAGTCGTTTTTGAAACGCTTTTTGAGAAAAGAATGAGAAGCACAGTTAGAAAAGTTTTACATAAAATTTTGAAAATTCTGAAAGACATAAATTCCGTAAATTGATTATTCAGCTAATAATTTTGAAAACAAGAGCATTAACCGCTGATGGAATTTTCGATATCAGCTGAAAAGATTCGGCAATTCTTAGAACTCTGAGATTTAATGGTCCCAGAAGGGCTTTTCAAGCAATTTGATTGTTCTCTTACAATTTTTAAAAATCAGCACAAAAAATAAAAGCTTAGATTATTTGAAGAAACATATGAGAAATGCTCGAATAAAAAGGAGCACGCTTTTAGCAGTAACTGCATAGTTTGCTCTAGATATCATAAAAAGACACGTTTTACGGGAGTATAAATAAAACAAGACTGCTCGTATCAGGGCGAAGCCCTGAATGTTCCGACTGCCTTTTATTGATCAGCAGTAATACATAAAAAAATAAATGAAATAAAACAAAACGAATTTTTTTTTTTAATTTGAAAATTTTTATGAAAATCATCACCCCACACGCCATATAAAGTACAACAAGACTGCTCGTATCAGGGCGAAGCCCTGAATGTTCCGACTGCCTATTAAGGTTTCTGGAGCAGTAATAATATTCAAAAAATAAATGAAATAAAACAAAACTAAATTTTTTTTTCTGAAATTTGAAATTTTTTATGAAAATCATCCCCCCACACGCCATATAAAGTACAAAAGGATAGATTTCGCTCCTTGTAACAAATCAACTATGGTAAATAAGCTTCTTTTAACCAATTTGGAATGATTTCTTAGACGGATTAACTCTCCGCTTACGCGTTAATAGCGCGAAATATGTTATTGTCCCAAATTGGTCAAAATGGCAATCTTTAAACCCTTATAACTTTACGAAAAATGATCACAGGTGAAATATCTTTTCAAATGTGATCTCAAGACAACAATACCTTTCGAATGATATAAAAAAATTCCGTTAAAAATGGCTAGTTAAAAAGTCGAATTTTGTCTGAAGAAAAAAAAACCCACCCCGAGCACAAATATGCCGTTACTTTCGTATCAAAAATCGGAACAAAAAGATAGATTTCGTTCCTTGTAACAAATCAATTATGGCAAATGAGCTTCGTTCAACCAATTTGGAACGATTTATAAGACGGATTAAATCTCGCTTCCGCGTTAATAGCGCGAATTATATTGCGCGTTAATTGTCCCAAATTGGTCAAAATGGCAATCTTTAAACCCTTATAACTTTACGAAAAATGATCACAGGTGAAATATTTTTTCAAATTTAAGCTCAAGACAACAATACCTTTTGAATGATATAATAAAATTCCGTCAAAAATGGCTAATTAAAAAGTCGAAATTTGTCTGAAGAAAAAAAACCCACCACAAGCACAAATATTCCGTTACTTTCGTATCGAAAGTCGGAACAACAAACATAGCAGAATAAAGAACAAAACAAGACTGCTCATATAGCAGGGCAAAGCCTTGAATGTTCCGACTGTCCCTTAATTCATGTCGAATAGTTTTTGGGAAAAGAAAATATTAAAAACCTATTGAATTGGGACAATATCAAAATGTACAATTTCGAGTCGTACGAAATTAAAACGACCAATTAGCTAGCTTCAATTCGATTTGGCACGATTTTGTTGTGCGGGATAATTCGCCACGCATAAATAATTCGCGTTACTCTCTCAGCATTATGAATTATCTCTTCAAAACGCGCATAATTAAGTCCAGAGCTTGGCGAATTGGGCAATTTTCAAACCCCCAAAATTTTACAAAAAATGATCGGAGGTGAAATATCTTTGTACATTTGAAATCAGGAAGTTGTTATCTTCATTAGGGTATAAAAAAATTGTTGTTGAAAATTTTCATTTCAACCGGTGAAAATTGACTGAATAAAAAAACCACACCGAGCATAAATATTCCGTTTTTTTTCTAAAGTCGGAACAGCAAGTGCACAGAAAGCTACGTAATGAGTATTAGAAACTTGAATCTAGAGCTAAACATTGTCAGGCAAAAAAAATGTTCCAGTAAAACTAAACAAAGAGAAGCATAACTTAGCTGAACGTGCGACTAAATTTAGTAATCTAAGTGGAGGGCATCTAGTTGGGTAACTATTCACAGAATCTGGAGCGACTAGCAACATGATTAAGAACAAAGAAAAGTTCGTGAGCGTAGACGAAAACTAGCATGGTACTGTCAGCAAATAGAGCCAAGTAACAGAGCCAATAAGGAGGCTTTATTAAATGAAGTACTTGAAAAATACGAAAAATGATGAATGCGTCTTTAGCAGATCCTACTTAGCAAGGTGCTGTTTGATTTTCAAGTGGAAAATGAAGTATGGGAATTTAATACGATTCAAAAACAAAAAATACAAGACTGCTCGTATCAGGGCGAAGCCCTGAATGTTCCGACTGCCACTTAAAGTTTTTAGAGCAGTATCAACATAAAAAACTAAATGTAATAAAAAATAAAATGAAAAATTTTTTCTAAAATTTGAACTTTTTTAAAGAAATTCATCCCCCCACACGCCATATAAGTACAAAAGAATAGGTTTCGCTCCTTGTAACAAATCAATTATGGCAAATAAGCTTCTTTCAACCAATTTGGAACGATTTATGAGACGGATTAAATCTCCGCTCACGCGTTAATAGCGCAAAATATATCGCGCGTTAATTGTCCCAAATTGCCCAAAACGGCAATCTTTAAACCCCCATAACTTTACAAAAAATGATTACAGGTGAAATATCTTTTCAAATTTAAGCTCATGACAACAATACTTTTTGAATGATATTAAAAAATTCCGTCAAAAATGGCTAGTTAAAAAGTCGAAATTTTTGAGAAAATCATCACCCCACACGCCATACAAAGTACAAAAGGATAGATTTCGCCCCTTGTAACAAACCAATTATGGCACATAAGCTTCTTTTAACCAACTTGGTACTATTTCTAATGCCGATTAACTCTCTGCTTACGCGTTATTAGCGCGAAATATATTGCGCGTTAATTGTCCCAAATTGGCCAAAATGGCAGTCTTTAAACCCCCGTAACTTTACGAAAAATGAACACAGGTAAAATATCTTTTCAAACTTGAGCTCAAGACAACAAAACATTTCGAATGATGTAAAAAAAATTCCGTCAAAAATGGCTAGTTAAAAAGTCGAAATTTGTCTGAAGAAAAAAAAACCCACCCCGCGCACAAATATATCGTCACTTTCGTATCGAAAGTCTGAACAACAAGACTGCTCGTTTCAGGGCGAAGCCCTGAATGTTCCGACTGCCTTTTAAGGTTTATGGAGCAGTAATAACATGAACAACATGAAAAAAATTAAATGAAATAAAATAAAATGAATTTTTTTTTCTAAAATTTGAATATTTTTTTTTTCTATAAAAATCATCCCCCACATGCCATATAAAGTACAAAACAATAGATTTCGCTACTTGTAACGAATTAATTATGGCAAATAAGCTTCTTTCAACTAATTTGGAACGATTTCTAAGACTGATTAACTCACCGCTTACGCGTTAATAGCGCGAAATAGATCGCGCGTTAATTGTCCCAAATCTGCCAAAATGGCAATCTTTAAACCCCCATAACTTTACGAAAAACAATCAGAGGTGAAATATCTTTTCAAATTTGAGCTCAGAACAACAATACTTTTTGAATGATAAAAATAAAAATCCGTCAAAATTGGCTAGTTAGAAGTCAAAATTTGTCTGAAGAAAAAAACCCACCCCGAGCAAAACTGACTTAATACTTCAAATAATTTTATTAAAACTTCAATTTACGGTGAAATCTTGATCACCACGAGGAAAGCTAAAAAGTTAGAAGTTTTAATGGGTATGTGGTAAGATGATAAACTGTTTATATATTGTGAAAAACTTTTGTAGCTGACTTGAAAACAAATTTCGCTAAAAGTTTGACAGAAGTTGAAAAATTGATAGTAATTGGTTTCAGGGAATGAAGTGTGACAATTCAGAAAACCGAACCCGGAAAAATTGGGGAAACTATATCTTTGTCGTGTAGGAAAAGTATAATGAAGAAGTCAAACCGATCGATGTCCACTCCGCGTCCAGACAATTCGGCCAAAGACAATTCAGCCGATTTGAAATTCAGACAATTCAGCCAAAATCATGCAGACAATTCAGCCAGAGACAATTCAGCCAATAATAGCGACCGCCGCAGTCGCGCCAACGTGTTGCGAGCTTGCCTACAGAGGGTAGGACTCTATACGAAATTTAGAGCCGGTTATTGCCGCGAGAATTGTCTGTGCGCCGTCCACTCATCTGAGAGAAAACAAAGAAAATTACCGAGATGACTGCCCTGCAGATTTTTCATAAGGCAGGAGAAAGTTAAAAAACGTGACAAAAGAGGACTCGCGATGGTTTTTTAAGCTATTCAGTTTGTCAGGTGGGCCCGACATTTGCTTTGCAGTAAATATCCTGAGATCTTCTTTCAAAACCGTATCTCAAAAAAAATTTGTCCAAGATATCTTCTAGAAAATGAAAACTAATGTTTAGTCTGTAGACAAAACATACTTTGAAACGTGATAGCCATTCATATGTTGACTGGCCTGGGAATGATGTGACAAGATGTTTCAATTTTAGCGTCGTGATTTGATCTAGCAGACTTTTTGCTGCCACTGCAGAACACAATGCCGTAGTGAAAACAGGTTTAAAAAATGCTTTTTATTTCCAATGTTACTGACATAGACACAAGTCCTACTAAGCCGTTACAAGTGTTTGTAGACAATCAGGCTTGTTTTGTCGTAAGTAAATCTTCATTAAATCTTCATGAATCTCGGTAACAACCCTATTTTTGCCATGAAATTACACTTCTTCAGGGAACTAATTGCTGATTAAAAGGTTACATTGTCATTTTTACTACGGCTAATAAGCGTGCAGACATATTGAGAAAGAAACTTTTTCCGAGATCTTCGACTAAGAGCTAACTTTTTCGGATGTTGGCGTTATGGAGACTTTTATCTCTTGAAATGGGCTGATTTTTTATGAGCTTGATGAATTCAAGTGGAAAAATCACTTTCTAATTCTTTATTCAAACTAAAAATACCAAACTACCTCGTGCGGTTGATTTGCTATGTATGTTTCTACCTATTTTGTCCTCTTGGAACATTCTGTGCATTTTGCGCATCACTTGTCCATCTTTTTACCTGCAAAGGTTCTTATTGGCCAAATGGCATATGGTGGTAATTCGATTTTAAAAGCTTGAGTTTTTTTTGCCTCAAGATATTTGACTCAGGATGTTGGTTGTTTATTTTTAATGTTTTCAACCAATTTTCGTTAGATATCATCTAACAGAGTCGTTGTCTTGCGCTCAAACTTTTTTGTTATTTTCTGTGACCATATTGTAGGGTGGGATGGTTTGAATCTTTGCCAGTTTGAATAATTACAGCACGATATATTGCGTTCTTAAAACATGCGTAAGCGGCCAATTCAAGCAAAGCCATGAGATTTGTCTTA
Source organism: Symsagittifera roscoffensis (assembly GCF_963678635.1). Lineage (NCBI taxonomy): Eukaryota > Metazoa > Xenacoelomorpha > Acoela > Convolutidae > Symsagittifera > Symsagittifera roscoffensis. The sequence continues at coordinate 22,336,702 of NC_087066.1, read as the reverse complement.
TTAACATCATTTGCAAGAACACTATTTTCAACCCTTTGTAACGTAAATGAGGGCGCTATAAAAAGAAGACAAAAATGAAAAAGAATCTTTCAGCTTTTTTTTCTTTATCGATTGTTTCATCGATTTTCTCGTAGCTTCAAGGGGCCATCGGAATATTGTTGCTCTGTTGCCATTTAGATTTGGATCGCATAAATCATTTGGCTAAATGTCAGATTTTGCGACAATGAAAATTTTAGTTTGAAATCTAAAAAAAATAGCAAAAGACTAGAAACGAGTTAAATCTGATTGAATGTAAAGCCGATTTAAAGAGGGGTTGCAATAGTGTAGAGTTTGTTGGAAGCCCCCTCCCCCTCGAGGAATTCAGCTCCTGGCCACCCACGTTCTCCAAATGATCCCACGTGGCTCAGATTGAGGATAATTCTTCTGCCACGCAACATTAATTTTTTTCAAAGGAGCGTTTTGTGCTACTGTACATTAAAACATAAGGAGGGTGGCACACCAAGAAATGCAACGATTTGTTCGAAGCTTTCCAAAAAGTGCCCCGAAATGTCGTGGCCCGGCCTGTTCGCACAAAAATTTGCTAGTAGCAGAGAAAACTTTTGTGAATTTTGTTTGAAATTTTTAGATATGTAATGTTGAGAGACATCGGACAATCAATTTTTTTACGACCTAAAAATTGATCGACCCAATTACCAATCTAAACTTGGAAGTTTTTTGGGACACTTGTAATTATACAAGTTACAAAATTTCAAAAACTGTTTATTGTTGAAACATTTTTCTGACAAACAAAAAAATATGTAAGAAATTATGATCAATTGTAAACTGTCATAATCTATGCATCATATAGTTTTACATTAATTGTTTATTGAGCTACAAGTCACAGGTGACAAAATTTGCCATAAAAGCATTTGCAAGTTAAACAAGCTATTTTAACCGGAAAAAAAAACATTTTAAAAATAATTGCGAAGTTTCTTAAGTATTTTTAAGAATTTGACAGCACTTTAGTCAGAGTAATTGTCTGTCTAAAGTGCTGTAAAATTCTCAAAAACACTAAAAAACTTTGCAATTATTTTTAAAACGTTTATTTTTTACCTTATTGAAGACCGCATTGGAATCAAGAGAAGCAGTAAGGGTCATCAATTATTTCTCAGCACTCACTGAAAAAATTTTTAATTAGAGGAAAACAAGGGTTATGATGTTCGGAGTTTCTATTTTTGAGTTTTCTTGAAACCAGCAAGTAAGCCGAGCCTTAGTCGAGATCTCTCAATCGCTTCCGCTATTTGGTTGTTCAACTTTTTACTTACAAGTTATTAATGAGATTTGCGGCACAATTAAACGAACCTCCTTGAACGAAGTTAAAAAAAACACTTTTTCAAATGCAGCCCATATTTTACTACCAAACTTAAAGACAACAAGTCTGCTCGTATAAAGGCGAAGCCCTGAATGTTCCGACTGCTTTTTAAGGTCTATGGAAATTTTTCGAATTTTTTGTAAAAACATCCCCCACATGTCATTTTTTGTAATTTTTGAATTTTTTGTAAAAACATCCCCCACATGTCATTTTAAGTACAAAGTGATAGATTTTGCTGCTATTAACAAATCCATTATGAAAAATAAGCTTCCTTGAACCAATTTGGAACGATTTCTATGACGGATTAAATCTCCTCTTACGCGTTAATAGCGCGAAATATATCGCGCGTTAATTGTCCCAAATTTATCGAAATGGCAATCTTTAAACCCCCATAACTTTACAAAAAATGATCACAGGTGAGATTTATTTTCAAATTTAAGCTCAGGACAACAATTGCTAGATAAAATGTCGAAATTTGAATCAAGAAAAAAATCCACCCCGAGCACAAATTTTCCGTTACTTTCGTTACAAAGGAACAATAAGTTTAAAAAGACATCTAGTATAACAGAGCGAAGCCTTAAATAATCCAGTTGCCCTCTATTTTGTCGCAAATAAAGTGCCAAAATCAAAGGGAACTAATATGATCAATTAGCTCGCCTCAGTTCAATATATGATGTTATGGCTGTGGAATATTTTTCCATTCAAATAAAGTTCGCATTGTAATCAACAAATTATAAAAGAGCGTGATTCCAATGCATTTAGTGTAGTACAAGCACACTTGCTTGGCAAAGCGAAGACTCATAGATCAGCCCACACGAGATCTTGTATCTCTTTATAAAAGTCAATCAAATAAAACAAACCACTCCAAGCTCATGTTTTCCTAACCTTTTTCGAAAATCAGAAAGACTGCTTTTATCAGGTTGAACCCACGGTTGTTTCGGCTGTTTTTAAAAATCTTTTAAGTAGTGTTCGAGTAGTTTTTAGGAAAGCATTATTGAAATTTTCAAAAATAACCAAATATTTTTCTTAAAAACAATTACCCAATCACTATTCCTGTAACAGTTGATATATTTAGCATCTATGAACAGATTAGTTGAAGAACTAGCAAGCTTCACTTTGTTTGAAACAATTAGTTTCAGACTGGTTAAATTGCATTTCAAGCTTTTTAATATCGCACATAGTTTATTTTACTCTTTGATTATCCCAAAAGGCCGAACTCCCAAAAATTTTTATTATCTCAAAAGACAGTTTATGAACCGCAAAAATTTAACAAGAAAAAATTAAACCAGAAGAAAATATAAATCTGCTTTTGAACTCAGAACAACAATTTTTTTTGTCGGATAATCAATTTTTGTCAAAAGATGCAATTTAAAAAGGCGGAAACTTTTGGCAAAAAATATTGCAGAAGGTTCCTTTTAATTTTTGTGATATTAATCTTTTTTAATTTTTACCTAGCCTCAATTTTTGATTTTGAATAACAAAATAAGATTAAAGTTTCACCGAAGAAAATGATTACAAAACTTGGGTAGCTTGGTTTCAAAAAACTACATGGGCGGGTAGATGCGGGGATCAAACATATAAAATACACCGACAAATATTCGTACAACTGATTATTTATTTCATAAAAAACAAGTCTGCTCGTAATAGGGCAAAGTTCCGAATGATTTAACTACTTTTTAACGTTTGTGGACTTGTGTTTGTTTGAAAAAAAAAATTTTTTTTTGCTTCTTTTCTTTTGAAAATCGTCACCCCATACGCTGTGTAAAAAAGTGATAAAGTAGCATATGCAAAGTAATAAACAGACCTAATAGCATGCTTCAGTTCATTTTAGAACGGTTGCTGAGAAGAGGAAAAATCTCCACTTACGCGTTAATAACACGAAATGTTTTGAGCTATATTTAACCCAAGTTGGCTAAAATGGCAGTTTTAAACCCTCATAACATTAGATAAAAGATGAAAAGTAGAAAAATATTTTAAGTTTGAGCCCAGTAAAACAATGTATTTTGAATGATAAAAATGTCATGAATGGCTAGTTAAAATGTTCAAAAGTGTCTTGAGAAAAAACACAAAGCACAATTACTCCGTCACTTTCTTCAAAAGTCGGAACAATAAAGATAATTTCTTTAGGTTACTTTACTTTGTGGGATTAATTTATGAAAAAATTCTGAAGCCTTGTAAATTCTATTGATTTTATGACCAGTTAGAATGATAAACATTTCACCACATTTTACTTGGTCATTGAAACCCCGATGTCAGTAGCTGCGTAAAATAATATCAAGAATAAAATGCTTTAGCGCCATTCAGATGTTAAAAAAAATCTCTGAAATTGTTTTCTGATGTGGCGTGTTTCATTTTCTTAACCCACAATCATACAGGTTGACGCAATTCATTTTCGTCTTATCTTATTTGGATTATTATGTCGCATAAGCGTTAACGACAACAAAGTCGTTGAGCTGGTGCTAAAAATAAAGTTCAAACTCTATGATTTATAAGTCTCAGAAAGATCTGGATAAAAACAAAGATAGCAACAAAAAACCTCAGAACAAACATTATTTAAAAGTTGCAATAAAAATTGAAAGGATTGAATTCCCGATTAAATAAGATTTTTTTCAATTTTTCAATTCAGATGTTTTTCGATTTGATAAGCTTGAAATATGCTCAACAAACAGTTGGGAGGTCAAAGAACCCACAGAAAAAGAAAAAACAGACCTTTGAAAAAAATTTGATTTTTCAATTAAAATTGAAATAGTTTTTAAGCTCACTTTTTTCAAGAACAGTTTTTTTTATAGAACTAACCCAGTTTAAGAAAATGGAACTAATAGGCAAATTATGTATCCTGCTGGGAATCTGGAAATTAAACATTCGCTCCCGAAATTAGAAGTCCATCACGTTTGTTGTGACATTTACATTTTTGCTTTTTAATAGTGGAGTTTGCGATCCTTTCGACAAAAAAAAACTAAATTTTTCTTAAGAAATCAAAAATCAGACAAACCAAACGAGCAAAAACGTCATCAAGACATATATAAGAGTCTTCCCACCACTCACACGCCAGCCAGTTGGAGTGCAGGAGTACAATGTGCAAAGACTAATATTTAGCAACAACCTACTCAGACCGAGTAGTTTATCTCAATAAATTGTAACAATATCTGAGCTGGATTGAATTGCCGCCTACTTGCTAGTAATAATTATTATAATGCGCGTTAATTGTTCCAAATGGCACTTTTCAAACATCCAGAACTTTTGAAACCGAGATCACAGTTGATCTTTTTATTAGAGCTCAGGACGTCGATATCTTTCAGATGAAACAGAAATCCCCTTCAAAACGGGGCTATGTAAAAATAAGAAATTTAATCTGAAGAAAAAAAAATCCAACCTGCGCGTTTTTTTATCTCTTTTTCGAAAACAGCGATCTGCAAAAAGAAAATTTAATGCCATCTTCTCTGTTGTTTACCTTTCATGTGCTTATTGTAGGAATTGGTTATTGTCCAATTAATTTGAACAATCAAATTAGTTAAAATGATATGATTATATTTGATTTATTCTATATTTTGATCAAAAACTAGCAAGAAATTTCTCTCTCAGTTTTTTTTAGCAAAATTCAAAATCCACTGTGTTTTTTTGCACTCTTTGTAGATTTAAAATTATTTTACTATTTAATAGAATCCTCAAAAAAAAAATAGAGTTGATCCGCATTTTTCCGCTGAAAAACAAAACATAATCCATATGAATGCGCCTTGAAAAAATTTAAACAATTCAAACAAAAATAATGATTTTTTTTATAAAACTTAAATTTTGATGTAAAAATAACGAGGAAGTTTTTTTGGCACTCGTTGTAGATCTAAAAGAACTCCACTCTTCAAGCAGATCATTTTCAACAAAATGATGAAGCTTGGTCCGTTCTTTTTGCCGATATACAAAATGACCATGCATCTGACTACTCTATGTAATTTAGGTCTATATAGTCTCTGTAGAGTGATTTTTGTAAACAACACTTAATTGAAAATTAAGAAAAATCTTAAAATTGTTCTAGTCACATGAACAACATCATTTTTCAACCTAAATCAGTTTAAAAGTAAAGAAGTTATTTTTTCGCATTCTCTGTAGGTGTACAAGTTGGCCAAAATGTTGTGATTGACGTTTTTTAAACTGGTCACAAATTTTGCTATATTTCAAGATAAAATTAATTTGAGTCTGTCCTATTTATTCATTCGTTTGAATTAGTTAGAGTGATGTTTTTTGTGAGAAACTAAAAAAAGAGTAATTGAATTAGATTTTTCTACTAGCAATAAAATATCTTTGTTAATTCTACATATGGATTCGAAAGCATCAAAGAATTTTTATTATTGTCTTTTTTGTAGATCAAAACAAAAAAATGCTTTTTAATTGGATTATGGTAAACTAAATTTTGAGATCTAGAGCAATTGGTCATTCTGCTTTTGCTGACATTATTTATTAAATTTCAGAAATTTCAGAGCTGTGGGCGTTTGAAGTGACAAATACAAATATGTTCGCGATGTTTAAAACTGTTTTGAAAGGTTCGGTCTGCACATAAACATTTTAATAAAAACAATTTGTGCTTAATTACAAATTTGTCAACTATTCCAGAATAGTATCATTGTCCTAAAAGTTAAATGTTCCTTTAATTAATTGGCTAGAGGTTCAGCAATGTTGCACTGTTTTTAGGTTGATGAGTCTTATGAAGAATCGATAATAATTCAAAAATCTCTAATAGTCGATTTTGACCACCTACAATAAGACTTACTTTTTTTTCCTTAGGGACAATAGAAAAAAGCAAGTCTTTTTTATAGGGGACAATCGATGGAGGCAATTTTTGTGATTTTCAGCTCCCAAAAATGCTCACGATTCTAAATTAGCTAATGTTCGTAAATTTTCATAACCAAATAATTATGCGAATTTGTCATGTAAAATATCCAATGGAAATGAAAAAAAAACTGACACGCGACGACAACAGTGGGACAAAATAAATGCAATGAATAAGGATTCGACTTGACTTTCCCGCAAGTATTAAACAGTTTCCTCGCTTTTTTGATCAGTGGAAGATTTCATTAGTCAATGAAATCCAGGAGATAATTTTCATTTAAGCCTTGGCTGACCTGCTTTCAAAAAACTGCGTAGTCTGCAATTTTATACACTGAGTGAATAAAAATTGCTCATCATACAAAATTGCTGCACATTTTTGAAGCATTTTCAAATTTTTTCACATTTGTTATGGTCTATTTGATGATTTTGAAATATTTTAAATTGCAAACCATTGTATAAAAATTGCTCGTCACAAACTTTCTGAATTGTGTAAGAATTTTATAACGATTGTATTCAGATTTCTTGTCGTGTTTTCTCAATCAATTGTGCAAAAGTCTCTCAATTTTTGAAAACTCTCCACTTCACAATGAGATCCCAATTCTAGCACCTGCATTTTAAACAGAGTTTATATTTTAACCGAACCAATTTTTGAATTTAAAATTTTTTTGGTTAACCGGAAAGTATTTATTATGATGAAGTATCAATTGCTCTAAATTTTTTCATTTAACTAGTTCCAATTCTATCTTTAATTTAGCAAATTAATTAACGCCAAAAAACTTCCTTGAGCTTTCTTCTTGAATTAAATTTTACCCGGAATATTTTCCAAAATGTGTTAAAATGTTTTCAAAATGCAAACCTACGTGAAGTTTTTGCTGTGATAATTTTTTTCGTAAAAATTTTGAATAAAAACTGTGTCAAAAATTGTTGTTTTGAGATCTTTTGTTTCTGAATTTTGTTTTCAAAAATCTCAGTCAACGGTAGTTTTGTGTTTTTTTCCGAATTTTTCGCCTGGCCAAATTTTATTGAACAATTTCCGACGGGATTTTTTTAACCCTTGAAAAAATTTTGCTGCCATTAGCTCAAAAAAAAAAAAAATTTGTTAGCTGTGATTATTTTTTATGATGTTTTAAAAATTGCAAGTTTGAGAAATTTGGGATGGATAATGCGCGTACTATTTAGTGCTAATAACTTTTAAGCGGCGATAAGCGGCTGAGAATTAGTTCAAAATTGAGTTGAGGGAGGCTGTTTGTTCTAGTTATTAGGCTGATTCTTGCTAAATTTTTCACTTCTTATTTCAAATAGCGTTTGCGAATGATTGTCAAAAAATCCGAAGTTTTTGTTTTGATTTTGTCAATCTTCTTGAGCAAATTTCATCAAATTTTTTATTTTATCGAACACTATTCCATGTATATCTAAGAGCCATTGGGACATTCATGGCGTCGTCCTGATATGAGCAGCCTTCTTGTTTTTAACTTTCACGAAATGTGTCAGTTACCAAATTTCAGAAAAATATTGCTCAAACAATTATCTCAACGTTTTCGATTATGATAATTTATAATTCCTGAATCTTACAAATATCATTTTCTGAGCAATTTGATTTTTTTTGCAATTTTAGTTATTTCGGCCACTTTGTGAGTACAGGCTTTATCAAACTAATATTTGACGAGCAGATTTTTTTTAAAGGTTTAAGTTTTGAAATTTGATTCAAAATTTCTTCGATTGATCACAAAAGCACTAATTATATACGCAAATCTTCTGCTTCTTGTTGATGTTCATCAGAAAATTATTGTCTAAGTTCTATTGTTCATTACAATTTTGTACCCAATATAGCTATTTTTATAAAAATGCAGAAAGTGGTAAAATAACAGAAGTACTCTCGGAATATTGTCAAATCTATTTATTCACAGGGGTTACAATATAGCTGATGTCTTAAAGTCTGAAAACCATTTTCATTCCTCGTCTTCGTCTTCATAATCTTGCTTTTTTTGCCACTTGGCGCTGAAATCTTCAACGTCAAACTCACAAAGTGCATCGCCGGGTATGTCACAGTTCTGCAACACAAAAGGGGGACTGCCTCGCTTCAAGTTAACACAGCCACTTTGTGCAGTGAAGTTCGAAATAACCAAACTGTCCGCGACTGTAGCCTCATTCGTGTCTCCGTCCTCGTCAACCCAAGTCAATTTCCCGTCGCCATAGAAGTCGTGTGCGGCTATGTACCCACGAATGGAGATGTCGTCGTTTTTCGTTAGGAACTCTAGTTCGGTTTGGTCGTTGATGACAACCATGTTCATGTCTTCAGTTCCGCATCTTACCATCGCTTCTTTCCAGTTCCGGTTGGCTCTTTCAGACAAGTCGCAGTAGCAGTGTTTGTTTGTTATGCAGTCGAGGGCGTTGCAGGTCGAACTGAGATGTTGAATTAAACTAAGAAAAAAAATCTGATTTACGAAAAATAATTTATTGATTATAAATGAAACAGTTTGCTAAAAACTTTTTGTTTTTGTGTCATTAAAAAAAACAGAAAACTATATTTTAAGGTCGACCAAATATCAATTAGTTTTTTTTGAATTTTAAAGGTCTTAACTAAAAAAATTGCCCCCCCCCCCCCCCCAAAGTTTATTGTGCAGTGATGGCAAAGGTGCCTTTAAAAAACTTTATGACTACTTGGTTAAAATTGAAAGTTGAACAATAGAGATGAACCATTTGGGTAGTGAAAAAGTTGAAAGTTGAAATCCCCTTAAAATACACTACAAACCGTTGTTATTTTAGTTTTCTGAACCTCGATGCACCAAACTTCCGAAATATAAGCGTCATCAAATTTGACCCGGAATATTAAAATTGTCGCAGATCAAATAAAACAAATCAAAACAAATCTTACGCGAGTGATATCTGTTTGTCCTCAGCTGCCTTTGCCGCTTTGAGTGCGTGTGTTTTGATCTGACAGACAGAGGACTGGAAGTCCATGCAGTCCCTAGGATGAATCGTCTCCTGCCAGTACCACTTGGACGTCACTGAGGATCCCAGAGAGTAGCACTTGGTGCCCTGGTCCATCTGGGTCCCAAAGTCCAGGTCCTGCACACAATAGAAAAATAATTGTGGCAATTTAATTTTTTCAGCGTCCTTGTCAGCCGAAATGACAATTGTGGAAAGTTTTTTTTTTCGTTGCAACCACGTCGCTGAAAGTGACTGGAAGGAACTATCTCGTAAGGTCTGTTTTTTTTCAGTCAGTTTTTCCATGCGAGGTAAGCTTTTAAAATCCTTTCTTTTGATCATGATTGTTATTCTATAAAACTCAAATAACGGCTCAGTGTCGAGAAAACCTGGTTCGATTCTTTTCTATGTAAAAATTTTGTCTAAAGGTATCACTGATGATTCATTTATTTGATGGCTTGCTTTAGAAATACTTAAGCGCACAGTTGCTCTAAGCGCACAGTTGCTCTAGAGTGCATGAGGTCGAAAGTTAGAATTTGGTCAGCACCTGTTTTTTGCAAAGTTCTAATTTTCGGCTTGAAAAAATTATCGTAGGCATATCGTTTGTTTTCTATTTTTTTTGCCGGCGTAGTTGTTTCAGCACGAGTTATTTTGGTTATTTCATCAATTTTCAGTACCTTTTCACTCCGTTTCATGAATTCTTGTAACGGTGCTGGTAATTGGAATTCAAAAAAAGTTGCTGATTTTCAGTCAATTTTTCAAGACTGACATTGGCATTTTTGTTCAAACAGTTTGAAAAATGGGGAAGAAGTTTGTATTCGGGTGTGTCTTAGTTTTATTTTTCTTTCTTTTTATTTGTTTTTGTTTCTAGGCAAAATAAGCTACCACAAATAATCATCGGAAAGATTTGAACGACAGTCGGGATTTGAACGACGTTACACAATCTCAGAAAAGTTTAACCAATGACGAGCGAGTGAAGCGAACGAGCAGGCTTATTTATGCTTAATTTAGGCCATTCATAGTAGCCTAATTACACTTAATTTTTTTTAGTCAAGAAAATTTAGTTTTTGGAGATTTCTGCCATTTCGAGGATCAAAAAACTCAAAAACTCAAAAAATTCCAGCAAAACAAATTTGAAATTTTTTTTAGTCATCTTTCTTCAAAAACTGTTGTCCTGTTTGACTATTTTACTACCCGCCTTGACAAAAATGTATTAGGATCAGTTATAGTATGAACAAAGTATGTTGAATACTTAACTAATTTAGATCGATTTCAGTTTGAAAAAGTACGAAGATTAAATAAAAAAAGATAAAGATTGATTTGAATCGATTTAAAATCAATTTAAATTGGTCTTAAATCCCAGCTACAAAAATTGATCCAAAATGATTTTAAATCGATTTAAACCAATTTTTTCCAGTCTTATTTTTTTTTCAGGGAATTAAAACGGATTTAAATCGTTTTAAATCAAATTTTTCATTTGAGTTTCTTCAATTTCGAACTTTTATTGCATTTATTTATTGCCTATCCTTTTTCATTATACACCTAGAGCGTATTGTAACATAAAAAACCAAAAAAAGACCAAAATATTGATAAAATGGCTCTTTTTCCTTTCCCCCCACCTCCCATAAGCATCAATTTTATTGTGCAACGAGGGGTTTAACAAGGTTAATCATGAAGACCAAATATGTTTGTCATGACCTAATTAGTTCGCATGCCAATTTTTGTATCATTCAAATGACGTGAACGAAATTTCACTAGTAAATTTTTTCAGGTGGGGGAAAAGGAAAAAAAGCCGATATAGCTCTTACTTTTACTGGCATATTTTGAGTTCAAAAACTGATCTCGATTGACCCTTTTACTCCGTTTCATAAGTTTTTGCTCAAACTCCGTTTACATTCATGATTTTCTATGATTTGATTGCATGCTATTGAGATCAAAATTTAATTTTTTCGGACCCTTTTCTTGTATATTACACAAGATTTTGCCCAAAATCTGATTTAAAATGGCTTTCTATGATTTCATTGCATGTTTTTGAGCTTGAAATCTGATTTAAGTGGCTCATTTTACTGAATTCATAACATCTGGCACGTGTGTTTCTCACCTAAATAATCGAGAATTCAAAATTTCAAAATTTTTTGATGAGTAGGTTTTTTTGCCGTGTTGGCAAAAAAATTGATTTTAGTGAGTCTAAAAATCCATCCAAATCGATTTAAATTGATTTTTAAGATACTTAAACCGGTCTAAAACTTTCAAGAAGAATCGATTTAAATTGATTCAAAATGGATTTAAATAAGATTCGTATGGATTTAAGTGAGTTTCGGATGCATTTCAGTGAATCGGAAAATGCATTCAAATCGATTTAAATCGATTTTTTATACACTTAAATTGATCTAAGGTTTCCAAAAAAGATCAGTTTAAATCGATATAAAATCCATTTAAGTTTGTAGAAAGTACATTGTTAATCAATTTGGATCGATTTTAAATCGATCCAAATCAGTTTAAAAAAATTCGGTACTGTTTATGTCAGTGCGGGTATGACTGTCGAATATGCCGAAACTATAGCTTTACATCAGATCCTTTTATCACACCCCGCAGAAAACTCTACACTAATTTGAGAACAAAATTTCTCAGATTTTTACAGATTTGATCGGATTATTCTGTGTTACTTCACAGTAACCAGCTTCCTTGTTTTGTATTGCAATGATTTGACGACTCGCAAGTGTTAAATTTTTCTTTTCTGTGAATTACTTTTTTCTATTAGCTTGTAATGTTTTGTGCTTAAGCAACCGACTATGTGTTTATTTCAAAAACGTTTGGATCAACAGAAGGAAAGTTGTCAGAGATAGATACTTAGTTCAAAGCTAGTAAAGTTCTCTCTTTTAAAGGCTGGCCATTTTTAACAGAAAGTTGAAATGACGAGCAACATGTGGAAGAAGTGGTAAAAGTTTAATTTTTTTTTAAATTCTTACTTCTCAAAAAACAAAGTCTGACTGACAATCTTTTAGCATGTAGAGTGTTCATAGAGAAAACGTTTAATGTAATGCAAGGAACCAGTGCACAGTTCATTAGGGTTTGTCTCAACTGGTAACAATTAATTCGGCTCTTCCCCCCCCCCCCCCCCCCCCCCCTCCCCCTCACATTTCAAATATTTCATTTTTTTTCAATTTTATTATGGCTGAACGCGTGTTTCTACGAAGTAATGAAGAAGAAAAAAAGGTGCTCGAAAGGTGGAAAAGAGCACTTTATTCTTAAAAAAATATTGGTTTCTTATAAGACTGCCCTATTCCCCCGTAACGCACTAATTTCAGCCGAACTTTAGCAATCCTCGTACCTGATTGGTGCAAGCATATTTCTCCCACTTGTACTCTGACCCCCCGTCCAGCGTTTTGCCCCCTATCCAGGCCATGACGTCATTGTACTTCTTGAAGAAGCCCAGCTGAGCCACCGATCTCTGCTCAGATACACTCTCAAAAGAGACCAGGTAGCAGTTCTTCGAAGTGGCGCTGCAGTTTTTGGCCGCTGAGGCTTGATCCAGAAACTTGAATTTGGACAGCACGTACCAACTTCCATACCGACTGCTGAAAATCAATGGAATTAAAGGTTAGCAAAATTAGCAGGTGGTTTGTTGGCAAATAGCACAGCTTTTTAAACCTCTGTTGTCCATCAAAAACAAATAAAAACAAAATCGAACGTAGTTGCTCATTTCGCTTTTTAAGGTGATGCGGAACCTGCTTTAATTCAGCCTACCTCTAAAGCTGAATTTTGAAATCGAATGATTTGTTAATTCTGTTATGGTGTCATGCAAGTTACTTTTATCGTCTCTGCATATTTACCATAAAAAGCCAAAAACAAATCAGAAAGCAAAAATTGCAAAAGTGGACTCAAAATTTTTTCTCAAACAAAAGTTTTTCAAAATACTGGAATGCAGCTCGAAACCAAAGTTGAAATAATACTTCAAGCTAACTTAGCGAGTTTGATTTATGTCAAAAAATTTACCTGATACCAACTTTATTCTTTATTCACTGGTGATTTTTTTCTTTCTATTCCGGACACTTCTAGTTATAGAAAAAATTACACGCTAACCTTAGTGAAACTTTTATCGGACTGGTCATTTTTTCCAAATTCACATCGCCACTGACAAGAAATAACAAGAGTTTGCCCTTAATGAGATCATTTAGAGATTTATAAAGAAAAGGGATGTAGATTGAGTCCGATCATAAGAAACTAATTCAGTTTTCGCATCATCTATAGTTCAGTTTCAATCAATTTTAAACCGTCTAAAATTCACCTTCTCTCAATTTTTTGTATATTGAAAAATACTTACTTAATGAAACTTCAAATTTCGTTTTTGTTGAAACTTAGTAGTAGAAATGTTAGAATTGCTTGAAATGTTTTTTAGAAAAAGAGTAGTAAGTATCGATTTTTTTTTCTAGTTGTTTCAGGTATGCGTTCTCTAGAAAAAGGGTAGTTAGTATCGATTTTTTTCTAGTTGTTTCAGGTATACGTGCAGGTAGCCTTTGAAGCGCGAAAAAACCTAATAGTTCGGTAACAGATGAAAACTTTTGAAGGGATTTTTTTTCAAGGTATATCATCAGTCTACATCAGTCTACAAAGAGAAAAAAACATCCTTTCTGAGGCATTTTGGTTTGTGTCGTTTGAAATTTAATCATTTGAGAACTCCAAAACTAACTGTTTAAAGCAAAATTTAATAGCAGGAGCAAGTTAGTCGAATCATCAATTTTATTGAGTTTCGAAAAATTGAAAAGTAAAACAAAGCTTTGTCTTTTCTAAACCGTCAACGATTTTGGTCTCCAAAAATCAGCTTCTATAAGCCTAGCAAATCGTGCTCGAAACTTTTTCCGTCAGAGTCATTTTTATTATCACAGACTCTCTAAAAGTCCCAATTTTTTTGTTAGTTCAAAAAATTTGTTTTCTATAAACAAGTAAAATTTGTTGGTTAATTTAGGATGAAAAATCCCTCATGGATTCTTAAGTTTGACATCGAGCTACCCCATGAAAAACTAAGTTTTTCGAAAAAAATTGCTACTATTTTCCATTTTGGGTCAGACTTTCTGTCTTTTAACTCAAATTTTCAGGCAGCATTTCGATTTACGTTTGAGAAAGTAATGAGCGTAATTTTACATTACACACAATTATTTTATTTGTGTGTGGATTCCAGATACTTTCCAGGTTCCGCAAATGTTGTTGGGGATTTCGCAACATTGGCTATTTGTGGATTAATTTTGAGCAATACAGTAGTTTTTTCAGTTTTGTTTGTTTGTAGAATCACAAACAGTAGAGAAGATTAAAAAAATCAAAGTCGCGGATTTTGCAACAGAACTATTTTGGGGCTGTTCTGGAATCGCTTACAACTCAAAAAATGCACAGTTTGCCTCGTAGCTAAATCGATTAAGACAACTTGGCTAATGAAATCCTGGATTTCTAATTATACTGTTTTTGAGAATTGAAACATTAATGATTTGCTGTACAGAAATAATACTGTATTTCTCTTTACAAGCGCTTTAGAGCTGATGATTTTTTATAAAATGGTAGAAAATCTGCACATTTTTTAAAACTACTTGTAGCATTAGATTTCAGCAGTGCGGACCGTAACTAGACAGTCGAACTAAAAATTTTTGGCCACCAATGAGTTTATTTAATAGAATTTTTTTCTTCGTTACTTTTTGAAAATTTTTTGAAGTCTGGAATGATATTATTCTATTATTCGATTGAATTTGTTTCTGTTATCAGTTTCTAGAAACCAACAAAGTCCTTACATTTTAACCTCAATTAATTTAACACAAAAACGTTTCGAAACTTACTTTTTGTTTCCTTAGCAATTAAAAATAATTACATTTTAAGGCCGCCATTATTTAAGATTGACACCGTTTTAATCCAGACTGAAAAAAAAATTTATTTCAAAGTGGATTTCGGCAAAAAAAACAGACAAGACTGATCATATTATGGCAAAGGCCTGAATGTTCTGACTGCCTTTTAAAGTCTACGAAGCATTGATAATGCGAAAAAAAATAACTGTAAAAAAAAGAAAAACAATTAAATGAGTCTTTTTTAAATTTGAAATTTTTTTGTGAAATCATCCCCTCACACGCCATATAAAGAACAAAGTGATAAGATTTGTTCCTAGTAAAAAATCAATAATAGCAAATATGCTTTCTTCAACCAGTTTGCAAAAACTTTTAGGACGGATATCGAGCAAAATATATCGAGCGTTAATTGTCCCAAATTGGTCAAAAATCCAATCTTTAATTCCCCATACCTTTACGGAAAAAGATCAAAGGTAAAGTATCTTTTCAAAATTAAGGTCAGGAGTACAATACCTTTTGAATGATTTTCAAAAATTCCGTCAGAAAGTCTAGTTAAGAAGTCGAAATTTGTCTGAAGAAAGAACCCACCCTGTGCTCAAATATTCCCCTAGTTTTGTTAGGAAAGTTGGAACAAAAAACTTTTGCCTTTTAAAGACAGACATGTTTGCGCTACCTTACTCACAAAAGTTATGATCGGAATTGACCTTGCCAATAGTTGAGACTGCGTCATTTTTAATGTGATGCGTGTGTTAAGTGCACAGTTATTTTTAGTGTGATAGGAGTTAAGATACAGAGTTTATACATTATTTTTGGTGTTAAACTATAAAATTGGAATTCAATAGTAAGGAAATTAAAATGTTTAGTAGTAAAATGACTAGTTAGTAAAATGTATCAGCAAGGAACCAAATGAATCAGTTCAACTGGATTTTTGGGGGCCCATTAACTACTTAAATGAATCCCGGAAATGTGTTAGTGGCGGTTGATCGGTTTTCTCGTTGGCCCTCGGCAGTGGTCTGTGGAAATAATCAATCTGATAAAATACTGAAGTATTTGAAAAGCTATATAGCAAATCATGAAGTGCCAAGGAAAATTCACGTAGATCAGGGTACGAGTTTTATGTCGAATGAGATTAAAACGTTCTGTAATGGGGAGGGCATTAAAATAATAAATTCACCTGTTAATGATCACCGGGCAACTGGATGCGTGGAGCGCACCATAGGTAGTCTTAAAAATTCCATTCTTAAGACTTACTTAGGACTTAGTTTTTGTTTCCTTAGCAATTAAAAATAATTAAATTTTAAGGCCGCCATTATTTAAGATTGACACCGTTTTAATCCAGACTGAAATTTTTTTTTATTTCAATGTGGATTTCGGCAAAAAAAAACAGACAAGACTGATCATATTATGACAAAGGCCTTTTAAAGTCTATGAAGCAGTGATAATGCGAAAAAAATAAGTGTAATAAAAAAAAAGAAAAACAATTAAATGAGTTTTTTTTAAAATTGATTTTTTTTTGTGAAATCATCCCCTCACACGCCATATAAAGAACAAAGTGATAAGATTTATTCCTAGTAAAAAATCAATTATAGCAAATATGCTTTCTTCAACCAGTTTGCAAAAATGTTTAGGACGGATATCGAGCAAAATATATCGAGCGTTAATTGTCCCAAATTGGTCAAAAATCCAATCTTTAATTCCCCATACCTTTACGGAAAAAGATCAAAGGTGAAGTATCTTTTCAAAATTAAGGTCAGGAGAACAATACCTTTTGAATGATTTTCAAAAATTCCGTCAGAAAGTCTAGTTAAGAAGTCGAAATTTGTCTGAAGAAAGAACCCACCCTGTGCTCAAATATTCCCCTAGTTTTGTTAGGAAAGTTGGAACAAAAAACTTTTGCCTTTTAAAGACAGACATGTTTGCGCTACCTTACTCACAAAAGTTATGATCGGAATTGACCTTGCCAATAGTTGAGACTGCGTCATTTTTAATGTGATGCGTGTGTTAAGTGCACAGTTATTTTTAGTGTGATAGGAGTTAAGATACAGAGTTTATACATTATTTTTGGTGTTAAACTATAAAATTGGAATTCAATAGTAAGGAATTTAAATTGTTTAGTAGTAAAATGACTAGTTAGTAAAATGTACACAGTTAAATTAGTTGCTACTAAATTGTAGGTATCATTAATTTACCTCGTATATTAACAATTAAAAAATGAATTTCACATTCCAAGTCATCATAATCGATTTTGTTTTTGGATATAATGAATTTGAACACTTTTAAAAAAAAGTTCGGAGTGCTTTTTTCATATGTTTATAATATATATAAACTTGCATTAGATATTTTTGTTTTGCTCAATTTTAGGATTTTTTGCACGGTTTTTGCTTTGTAAACTCAGATGCTTTTATAATTTATGTTTTTTTTTGCACTTTTTCCCACAGCGAATAGCTAGAAAGAGTTTAATGATCATAAATCAGTTTCAATAAAATCAAGTGGCTTGCAAGTCTTGTATTTTTGCTGAATTATAGTGTAGCAAAGTTTTTAACTATCAGATTTTTTGCTGAAAAGTAATTTGATGTTGCAGAGAATTTAAAAATTGAAAGTGATTGATGACAAATATGTGTGATTTTTGTTTAAAAGAATTAATGGTCTAAATTTGCAATAAAACAAACTAAGACCGTCGAACGAACACTATAGTCGAACAAAGTCGAATCATGGGTCGAACAGGGTCGAATCACGAGTCGAACATGGTCGATAGAGTCGAACAGGGTCGAATCATGAGTCGAGCAGTGTCGAATCATGAGTCGAACAGGGTCGAATCATGAGTCCAATAGGGTCGAATCATGTGTCGAACAGGGTCGAACAGGGTCGAACCATGAGTCGAACAGGGTCGAATCATGAGTCGAGCAGGGTTGAATCGTGAGTCGAACAGGGTCGAATCATGAGTCGAGCAGGGTCAAATAATGAGTCGAACAGGGTCGAATCATGAGTCGAACAGGTTCGAATTATGAGTCGAGCAGGGTCGAATCATGAGTCGAACAGGGTCGCAACATAAAATTGGGTCGCGCACAATCGCAACATGGGTCGCGCAAAGCTGAAGTAATGGAATTGTTGTCGGTTTTTTTTGTTTGCATAAGCGTTATACAGATGAGTCGTTTTTCTTCGAGTCATTTAAAATAAAATGGGCAGCGGTTGATCAAGTTTTCATTCGGCTGAGTCCGTTCAAAAATAATTGGCTTGCTTCAAACACTGTCGAACACTTTATCCTTTGGTCGAGTCGGTCGAAATAGAGCCAGCTTGGGTCGAGCCGGTCGCAACATAGTTAGCTTACAACAAACACAATCGAAGCCACTTTTTCTTTAATCAAGTCGTTCAAAACATTGCAAAATTGGGCCGAGTCGGTCAAAACATAGCCATTTTTAAACTAACCGGTCGAAACCTTGCCATTGTTGGTCTGTTTCATTAAAACATAAGTCCAACAACTCAACTCGGGCTACACAAATCTACGATGCTCAATTTTGTGGCTTTTTCTATTATATTTTGTGGCTGCCCAGGTTGAGGGTTTTGAAAAGTGATTTGACAGAAACAGTCCAATGATGTCCGAGTGTCGTTGTAATTCAGGATTCTTCTGCTAATTCTCGATAAAGTCGAAAAAAGTCGAACAAGGTCCGGTAGAGTCGAACAAAGTCGAACAATGTCCAGTATAGTCGAACAAAGTCGAGCAGAGTCGAACAAAGTCGAACAATGTCGAAAACGGACATCGTTCGACCCAAAAAGTCGAAATCTGACATCGTTCGACTGAAAAAATAGAAAACGGACATCGTTCGACCATTTCGGTCGAATCATGAGTCGATCACCTCAACCCGGGAGCCTTTATAAAGGTGGTTTTTAACCGTGTAACTTCGGTGGTGCAATCATTTGTTAAAAGAATTTCTTGATGAAAATTATATGCAAGGATATCCAAGACTTCAAACTTGCGGCAAAGATTTCACTGACTGACACTTTAAAATTGGGTTATTTATTGTTCACGCATAGCTGTTTTCTGTTATTGTTGGTTTTTTTGCGAAAAAAAGTGAGCATTAAAAAGTCAAGAAATATTTCTGCTTATTATGATAACAGTGCTCGGTCCTTATGAGTTTTGAGCGATCGGTCTTAATTATTTCTAAACAGTTTTGTCCAATAATTTCCGTGCTTCGTATTAATGGAGAAAAAGGCCGAAACGAGAGGAAAAACGGTTTCAACTCCTGTTTGTAAACTGTTGGTGATTTACCCTTGATTGAAAGGCAGCGTCTCTACAGCCTGCTTCTGAGCAAGCACTTTTCAGATCACACACTTACACAAAATCTGCACATCTGGTAACTTAAAACATATTTCGTGGTAATTAACACCAGGTAACAATTGGCAACAAAGTCATTCTTTTAAATCTGCAAGCGAGTGATGAAAGCGCTATCTTTTTGCAATTCAAGTGTAAAAGGCAAAACATGTGAAACACTGTCTATAGTTAGATAGTTAGGTTGTTCATTTTATCATTTCTGAATGTTTTAAGCTTTTTGGTATAAATTGTATCGTTCCGAAATCAAAACAAAAGGAAAAAATTTTCATTGCCAAATAAATAATATGAGAATCATATCTTCAGGGTAAAATGCTTTGAACATACACCACTCCCCGAAATTTTGCTATGCGGGTCAAAATACTGCTTCGTCCAATTTAACTTATGACCAAAAATTGTTCAAAAACTGAATTTCGTTTCAAAATTGGGCTATGCACTACAAATTTTGGGTATACGCCGTTTTCCGTGAAGAGCTTTCCGTTTTCGCAGATAAAATTTGTCAACAATTTTTTTTCACAATTGTCAAAATTGGGCTTCAAATTTGTCAAAATTGGGCTATGCACCAGAAATTTTGGGTATACGCCGTTTTCCGTGAAGAGCTTTCCGTTTTCGCAGATAAAATTTGTCAAAATTTTTTTTTCACAATTGTCAAAATTGGGCTTCAAATTTGTCAAAATTGGGCTATGCACTACAAATTTTGGGTATACGCCGTTTTCCGTGAAGAGCTTTCCATTTTCGCAGATAAAATTTGTCTAAAAACGGTGTAGGTTTTTTGAAAACTAGCTCAGAATAGTAAAAAACCAAGCTCAAGCTCTTACCTTATATCGTATAGTTCGGATTGCAAATTTTAACAGATTCTTGCAGGTATTTTGGCACCATTGTATTTTTTCACATCCACCAAGAAAAATAACAGATTATTTAAACGCTTTTCCGGCAAACACTTCACATTAAACTACTTCTCCGTATAGCCTTTTTTCTAACAGAAAATATTCAGTTATATTAAAGCTTTTTTAGCTATGCTCTTATGATATACCAACGTGCGGGTCTCGTCTTAAGTCAAACTCCGATTGGCCATTTCTGCTAAGTATTGCCAGAAGTTTCAACAAGGAAAATAAGGAAAAAATGAGAGAAAGTTTGCAAAAATACTCTATATGAACACATTTTATTCAAAACATTTGAGATTTTCTGCGGGTTTTTTTATTTCAATTTTGTGCACATCAGGTAAAATAGCAAAAAATAGCATGTGCGAATAGTTTTTTTTTCACTGCGGTCACTGCGACAGAGCAATATAGAAAAAGGCACAGTTTTTAGGACATACATAGAGTAGTCTGGAGAATCGGTAGAGAAGAAGCCGGGAAATGAGGAGCTCAAGCGAATAGGAGATAAGTTAAGGTTGATGCTAGGCTGGTGCTTGTCTGGTTTTATGTGTGAGCTAAGAAACTATATTGTCTAATTAACGAAAAAAAAAAAACAAGACAAAACCCTCAGATTAAAAAACGCTCATTCTTTCAGTTCATATTTTTTTGCTCAAAACTTGGTTTGTTTTAACAAAATTCAAGAAACTTTAGAAAAAAATTAGTTCAAAATTGATTAATATTGTAGTTTTTTATTTTTTTTGACATATTTTGAGCTCAAAATCTGATTCGTTTTGAACAAACAAACTCTAGATCAACATAGTGTTTGCAAGAAATCTGAGTCATATTGATGATTTTGGATGGTCTTATTGTATAATTTAGCGCTTCAGATCTGATTAAAAAGTGATATTAATTGATTTTACTGAGTAATATATATCGCAAAAATTCGTTTGAATCGTTTTAAAAAAATTTTCAGGTAAAAATGTTTACGTATCTAAATGTACCAACTTAAATTGATTTTTATACAGTTCTTTATCTGATTAAAAACCAATTTCAATCACAAGTATGTCAGTTGGTCACTCAAAAAAAACAACAAATCGTATCTAGAAAACTTTTAATATCCGAACATAATCATTTCCGAACTTATCTAGAACATATTCATAGCCCCACGAAAAAAATACCGCAAAACTGAATTCTAAAATTATGTTTTTAAATCAAGAGTTTTTGAACTATTTACTCATTGTTGTTGTTCTGGCAAGGTTGGGAAAAGATCCGTATTACAATATTAATACGTTTCCTTCCATAGGAAATTAGTTCATTAAAAATTTCCTTGTAAATCAGCTTATCTCTTTGTTTTTCGATAGGACTGTATTACGAAATTATAAGAAAGTCGTTTTTGTATAAAAAAGTTGTTCTTACAATTTTGCTCCTCATACCGATATTGCTTAAATTTTTTCGAGTACAGAGTAAGGTTTGTTTTTTGTTTGAACAAATTTTAAATTTTTCGAAATATTGACGTACACAATGCAATTTTTAACAGTTAACACGCTTCAAATATTTTGGCTTCTGATTTTTCTGCTTTTTAAGAAATATTGAACTCTAGGTCATTCTTACGATTTATTCTGGGTATCTATTGTTTTTTTTCTACCTTATAAAAACGAAAGAAAAAACCGTCAAAATATTCTTGATATTTTAAACTTTTCTTCGAATATAATTTCAGCATAAATGTTTGTAATACCTGATCAGCAGCTGAATAATTGTGGTGTCTTAAGGTCATCTTAAAAATTTACAGAACTTTTGCTTCTGTTTATAACTCTTAGTCTTATTATGGAACCGTACTAGTATCGTTTAAGTATTGCTTGTCCAGCAATAAAAATTGCTCAAAAACAGATTTTTTGCGGTAGCGCTGTACATACAAATTCTGCATTAAATCAAATTAGTTTATAACATTTAATTATTAATTAGTTTTAATCATTTGAAATTTTCCTGTTTTTAGTTATTCAAAAATATAAATTCAACCTTGGAATTTTTTCTTGATTTTTCAAACTACTCTCCAATTTGAAAGATTAAAGCTGAGAGCTGAGGAGTACAGCTTCAGCACTTTAACTTCTTTTAACAGGGTCCAGTTTGCCTTCCTGAATATAGTTTTGATATTGTGGTTTGAATCCCGTGTTTTTTCGATCTGCCTCAACGCTAAAGAGCTGGATAGAAAAAGGTAGATAAGCAATTGGTTTACAATTAAAGCAATTAAGTAATGTTAACAAAAAAGTTTATAAAGTTACCACCAGTTTGTATGCCTAATTTGACGTTGTGCTCAAATTGAAATCGGGCGATTTTTTACCTATAGTGGCAGGTTTCATTTCCATCTTTCTACTAGTCTTCACAAACAAGAAATTCTCCCTTCGTGAGCCAAAACGGACCTATGGGTAAAGAGTCAAAAGTGTTAGCCACGATACTGTCCAGGCTGCAAAAACGGAAGAATGTAGAATGTATTAGTCAACTCAGAGCTTTATTAACTTAGCATTATTATAAGGCACAATTACATAAATTTAATTGAAATAACTTGAATTGGTAATGCTCGGTAACAGCTCAAACTGGTCGCTACTGTAGCCAAACTATTAGACCAAAAGTAAAATAAGTTTAAATATGTATAAATATTCAGGATAACATGCTCGACCAGTCTTGTTTTTCAGTCGCAAGCCTGATTATCGGTTGACTATTTAATTATTTTGATTTAGCGAATAAAAGAAATGGCACTTATACTAACGGCATTTGAAACTGTGTATGAGATGGAACTTTTAGGGATACATAACCATAGTAAACTTGAACGAAATAAATGAGTAATTTTATCCTTTTTTTCATTAAAAAACGTAAGAGACATTTCTACAAAATTGATTGTAAACTGACAACTTTGCATTGGCGTTTTCAAGTTCAAAAATATCTTTGAAGACGGGATATTAGAACCAGAACTGTTTCGTGTTTAAGTTCGGGGTAGTTTTTGTTTGTACAAAATTATTCCCATTTATTGTTACGACTTTTGAAGAAACTGTGGAATGATTATACTTCCGTTGGAATGCTTTTATGATTCAGTCAGCGTTGATCTTTCGAAAAAACTGTAGAAAAATTGTTTATGCCATTTTGAACATATCGAATCTTTTCAATCTTAAGATATCGAGTTCAAGATTAAAAAGGGAAGATACCTCTATTTAACGTAATGTTTTACAAAGTTTGAAGCTTACGAGTTTGCTATACTCTGGATTAATTTATGCGCTCTTTGCAGATTGATTCATTGTGTTCAAAGCGTAACGCAAATTCTTCATGCGTGGCAAAAAATCCGCACTATTTTCGGCGAAAACTCGGGGGCCGGCCTATTATCATGTGCGTTGAAAAAACTTGCCCATGTAAAAGAATGGAGTTGACTGGTTCGCTGATTCATGATTTTTTAATTCAATTTTGCTTCTTTGAATTGCGTGCATTTTGCCGAACATTTAGATAGGTGAACATGAAATTATATTTTGCATTAACAAAGCAAAAGTTGCTCTTTTATATTTGTACAGTTAGACTATATTGTTTTTGGTCTGAAAGAACACATAGTTTAACGAACGATCGCATGCTTTTAGGCTCATATGGTTGTCGTTAAGGCCCCTACAAAATGATTCCAATGTTGATTGAGTCAAACTTCTAGACCATATTATTTTCATATGGCTCAAAATTTCACATTTGATGTTGTGAATTTTTAATTTAAAAAAAATTTCAAATCAAAATCTATTCGATACCGAATAAGGGGAAGTCAGAAAATTCAAAAAATGAGTTGTCCCTGGGAAATAAGTTGTCCTTTTTAAAAAAAAATCATTATAGCTTTCAACTTTATCTCACTGAAAGCATTCAAACAAGACGGATAAAAAGTCCAGATTTCAAAACTTATTTTTAACCTTAAATTCAGTCTTGCTTGTTATACTAATCAATTGAGCCGCTAAAAATTTTAAGACAATCAAAAGAAATTGTTCAAACTGTTATAAATTTTAAATAGAAACAATTTTCTTCGAAGCTCAATTTTCTATAGAAAAAATTGATGATCAGTCTTGAAAAACCATTTAACTAAGGATTATGAGGACCTTCTGAATAATCAAACTTCACTAAAAACGGCTAATGAAAAAGTTAGTTAACGTGCAAAACGCCATATTCTGATTGCTAGATCCTTGAATTCTAATTGAGTACAACAAAAGATCCAATAAATTGATTTGCTTAAGAGATTTTCATTTAACCCAATAATGGATTTGCTCTGGTTTTTACAAGCCCGAGTGATTTGTAATTCTTACCGGGCCTTGAGTTCTTCTGTGTGGGGCCCACAGTATTTAATCCACTCCCCTTTTTCCTCTATATATTTCCATTGGCAACCGCTTGAGAGGTCACTCCTTGGTCTGATTGTCTGGTACTCGGCTGCTCTGGCATTTGAATTTTTAAAAAATATAAATAAGAAAAGAAATAGTTTCATTTTTCTATCGAGCGAAAAGCATAGGAAAACTGCCCATTACAAAAAAGTTATGACTGTTCCGACTGCCGTTTTTTGTGTCTTGTGTTTTTCAGCGAATGATATTCAATCTGAAAATATCTAATGTGTTGAGACCACGATAAAAAAGTTGGATTGATAATTTTCTGATAACTCTTTGTGTATGCAATTGCCATGAGCGATAGATATAGCAAAAAAAAAACTTTTCAGTCATCTTCAAGGCTGAGAAAAATTAACTAAACAGTCGGAGAAAGGAAAATGTTTTAAAAAACAGTAGAATTTTGCAAACTTCGGACTTAAATTATTATCCTGAGTTGGTTCGTTTTCTGCCTGGTTTGACTGACTTAAAATTATGTAAGACTATAAAACTACAGAAAACTAGAAGAAAAATTTGGAAAGTAGAAGAACAGCTGAATCGATCAAAATTAAATTTTTGACCGAAATTATTGGTTGGATGAGTTAAACTCAATAAAGGGGGAGTTAAGTTTTAAAAGTTTACTTAAAGTTTGGCGCTGATTCACCATGTTTTTGCCCAAAAAAGATTTGAAACTTTTTAATGAGAAGAAACTAAGCACAAGTTTGGATCTGATAGTTGCGTTGATAACGGCAAACTTGTTTTCTAATTTCTAAAATGAGCAAGAACTTACGCATGGTATGAAACCCATAGCCAATAGGAAAGAAAATTTCTCTATTTTCTTGGTCAAGCTATAACGCACAATTGCTTATGTTAACTATCCCGCACTGACATAGATGACAAAATTGATTTTAGGAAAAACGAAAAAACTGATTAGCCTTAAAAAGGATTATCTTAGACAGATTCAATGGTAAAGGCCAGACAATTAACTGATTTATTTGGTTTATTTTTTTTTTGTTTTTCAACCTCTTTAATTGTTCTTCCCAATTGTCGGCGATTGAAATCACATTTTTAACAAAAACAGGTGCTCCAATGAAGATATCGATTCTCCAAATTCAAATTGGAAACAATATTTGTCAACCAATTTTTTGTGAAAAACTTTGGGAATTTGAAAATTGCCAATTTGACCATTCTCTGCCCAATTGTCGGCGATTGAAATCACATTTTTAACAAAAACAGGTGCTCCAATGAAGATATCGATTCTCCAAATTCAAATTTGAAACAATATTTTTCAGCCAATTTTTTGTGAAAAACTTTGGGAATTTGAAAATTGCCAATTTGGCCATTCTCTGGACTTTTGTATGAGCACTTTGTCAAATTTGAAACAATATTTTTCAACCAATTTTTTGTGAAAAACTTTGGGAATTTGAAAATTGCCAATTTGGCCATTCTCTGGACTTTTGTATGAGCACTTGTATTAAGATTTTATCCCGAAAACGTAACGCAAAATTTTTATGCGAAGCGAATTATCCCGCACAACAAAATTGTTCCAAATCGAATTGAGGCTAATTAAATTCCCAAAATTTAATTAGCCGTATCGGCTTAATTAGAATCGTATCGGTTTTGTACGATTCGAAAGTTCACAGTTGAATTTTGATATTGTCCAAAACTTATAGTTTTTCAATATTTTCTTTTCTCAAAAAGTATTTGATTGGAATTAACAGACAGTCTGAATTTTCGGGGCTTTGCCTTGATATACGAGCAATTTAGCTTTTGTTCTTACTTTCGTAACAAAAGTAACGGAATATTTAAGATCGTTGTTTTTTTTTTCTTCAGACAAATTTCGACTTTTTAACTAGCCCTTTTTGACGGAACGTTTTTATATCATTCGAAAGCTATTGTTGTCTTGAGCTTAAATTTGAAAAAATATTTCACCTGTGATTATATTTAAGAAAGTTATGGGGGTCTAAACATTGCAATTTTGCACAATTTGGGACGATTTGTTTGCATTATTAAGGCGTAAATGGAGATTTAACCCGTCTTAGAAATCGTTCCAAATTGATTGAAGTAATCTTTTTTGCCATAATCACTGCTCCATAGACCTCAAAAGGCAGTCGAAACATTCAAGGCTTTGCCCTGATACAAGCAGTTTTGCTTTGATATATAATGATTCATGAGCTTTTAACATTACTTTTTTGTTCTTCCACCGTTTGTTCACCTTTGCTAATATTATTTGAACGTTTTTGAATGATTATATCAAAAATTTTAGATATTTATCAAAAAAAAACTTTTAAGTTGGCTAGGTACAAGTTGGTTAGATACAATATATTTGGGCTACTGGTGGAATGGTTCGAACAAACAGCTGGTTCGAACATACAGCTGAAGTTGGTTAAATACAATATATTTGGACGACTTGTGGAATAGTTCGATCATACAGTTGTAAAATTGATTCTGATATATTCCTGTAGATGTAAAGAAAACAAGACGGGGTATCAGGGCATAAGCTCTTCAATCTTAATTAATTTTAGTTAATAAAAATTTATCTTTAATCTGATAAATTTTAGTTTGAGTTTCATGCAATCTTCACTCCCTCATCAATTTCAAGTGGTATAACTTGATTCTACTATAAAATTCATAGAAAACAATAGCTTGTGCGTTTTCTTTCCAATTGATTGATTAATTGAAATCAAAGAATTTTAGATTAAAAATTTTTTGAGAGCCTTTTTGTCAGTCTGTTTCCAACAACCGTGCGTTCAGTTTACGTAAATTTTTATCACTTATTTTAATTTTTCAAACTATTTCGTTGAAATTTTTGTAAATTTTTCCGTTAAGTCAGTCAGTATTAGGAAAAGTCGGATAAATTTTCTCGGAGAGAAAGGCGTCACGAAAATACAGTTGTTAAACCCAATTAAATCTTGCGCAAATCTAGTTTTGTTTCAGCCATGTTTCAGCAAAACGCTAGCATTGATTCAGACTCTCTACAGTGCAACTTCAAATTTGATCAGAAAAAAGTCAGCTATAATTATCTTAAGTCTGCAACAATACTGAACAAAAATGTTCAAAAAAATTGCTGTTTTTGCTTTTTTATATCAAATCAAAAACCAGTGAAAATATTATTCGTTTCAATATGATGGTTGTTTGTCTTGCGCAATTTTGCGTGAAAAAAAAGACAAAAATTGAAACACACCCGAAGACAAAAGTTCCTGCGCATTTTTATTAGTCTGAACAATTAGTTCGGCATGACACACAAAATGAAATGCGCTGACCTATATAGACTAGTGGTGCAATTACTAAGAAAACGCATTTTAATTAAATTTTTTTGAAAAAACCTTAAATTCATGGTGTTTATAATTTTCCTATCATTATTAACTTTTACCAATGAATAGATTAGAATAGTTTTTTTCAATTATTTCGTGCTTCGCATGCTTTTTGTCGCGGATTTTTGATATGAAGTAAAGTATCCATTTGTCTGACTCCGTAAACTGTTTAGAAGCTTAGATTAATCATTGACATATATATATATATATATATATATATATATATAGATGTTGTTGATTATGTTATCGATGTGAAAAATATAAACTCTCTTTCGAGACAACTTCGTGGCCCAAACTCACATAAGAGGTATCCAAAGGGATCGGAAGAGCCCCTTCACTGTAACTTTTCTGTTAACAGTTTTAGTTTTTTACCAGCATGATTGCTTTCAAACTTTAAGACTTGATCAAGTCATTGGGTTTTAAACAAAATAAATACAAAATCGACGTCGTATTTAATTTATATTCGTATTTAGCATTTTGCATATGAAATTGATATAGTTCATGAGCCAATTCTTTTTTGCTCGTCTAACAGATTGAGAGTTCTCAATATAATGGTACTTTTGTTCACGAATTATTCACCTGTGACTAGTATTATTGTATCATACTTTTCTTATATAATTTATTATGATCGCGTTAAAACCACGAAAGCTCAAAAGCGGACATTAAACATTATGTAATTACTTCTGATAAACAAAATAATGTTTAAACTAAAATAAACTTCAGAAATTTTCAAATCGGTTTCTAGAGGTGTTTTTGAATGAAGCATCGTAGACTGCTACGAGTTGGTTATAACTTTATAAGTATTCCAAATTGATATCTCGTTCTTGAATTTCAAACTCAATTAAATCTGAAATATGCATTTAAAACTGGTTGTTAACTTACAATGGGGTGGTCATGGATGGAATGGATTCTGCGTCTGGTTTGTATGGACACTCACACAGGGCATTCAGTCCATACACCTCCGACAACACCTCCTTGTCGAACCTAAAATAAAATTAAAACCTTCTTTGCATTGGTGCCCTTGGTAGCATGTTTGCAACTTTTTTGTTGTAAGTTTAA
Source organism: Symsagittifera roscoffensis (assembly GCF_963678635.1). Taxonomy (NCBI): domain Eukaryota; kingdom Metazoa; phylum Xenacoelomorpha; order Acoela; family Convolutidae; genus Symsagittifera; species Symsagittifera roscoffensis. Next base: position 22,307,856 of record NC_087066.1, on the reverse strand, counting down.
TTTACTTTTAGTAGTAGTGAATAGTGAAAAAATCAAAACTTTTAGCAAAGAATTCAAAAACTCGAACAAACGGAGTGCTGATAAAGTTTTTTTATTATACATTATGATTTAAAACGGATTTCATAGAAAGGATTTAATACAGATTTCATTGAAAACAACACTTTCAAAAAAGCTGCTTCTTCAACGGAAGACTGATTTTTCGAGCCATATTTTAAACATCAAAACCAAAAAATATGCCAAAAATTAATGTATAGATTTCACAGAGTAAACTATATGCCTTTAATAATATAGTGAGCCCCCCTTGCGCCCCGTAACCTTCAAAGTAGTTCTCACCAGTAGGGGCTTTTCTCCTTATCCTCCAGAAGGTACTTCTTCTCGTGGTTCCTCAGTCGGGGTGAGATGCAGGGGTACTGCTGCAGCACCCCGTCTGTCATCATCAGACACGAGTGGTCCTCCCCGTGAGTCACCTCCGCCGTCTTCTTGTCGTGCGAGTCCAGCTCCGACATCTTCTCACACTCAGTGCAGTTCAACCATTGGGGTTCTAAATATTCAATACAGAATACACTTTGCTGTACAATTAACACAGACGGTTTCGACCACAGTTTTGCAAAAAAACAATGGACAAACGTGCAAGATAATCTTCAAAAAATGTTTGTAAACAAATACCAAGTTTGCACGCACGGTTTTTATGCAATTGCTATGATTTTCAAAAAATTGTATAAATCACTTGCGCTTTCAAAAACGAGGCTCACCTTTTTGTTCCTTTGTTTTGGTGGCTCCAATCCAGAACACTTGTTTTCTAAAACAGCCAATAATGCTCATCATCTGATACCACTTCATGATTTCCAAAAACATAGAGTAAAATCACATTTATTGACTATCAAGTAAAAAACTATTCTCATATACTGGTTTTTGATGATTTAACCCTTCTTAAACAATGTTGGGCTGTGTGAGAGGCTTCTTGTGATAAGTATTACTCATCAATTAAAAAGTAGTTTCAGCGTAATTCTTGATTAATTGAAAAAACCAAAATGATCCATTTTGGGATAAAAACTTGGTTGCGAACTTCGGAGAAAAAAATGCACCATATTAAATCTGATGAAATTCTAAGCAACTTTTTTTCTCTTCACTTTTTGTCTAATCTTAACCCAGTTTGAGAAAAACGCGTTTGAAAATTCAAGTTTTGTTCGTTTTGTCCGGATAATTTAAATCAGCACTGTGCAATAAGAGTACATACGTTCATAATTTTTTAAATTTTTTCGATTGTTTCTACTACGAAACCCCCACCCCCCGCAAACTATATGTTGTGTTAAGTATCCCTCTTAACTTTCCTCTTGCCCCACCCCCACCTCAGGTCGTTTTTCCTCCACATTCTGTATGTGACCTCTCTCTCCTGGTCGGCGTCCTTGAACTGGGCCAGTTGTCCTGCTAGTACCTCCACACAGGTCTGGTTGGCCGCATGGAAGTTGGAGGCGTCTTTGGACAGACAGTAGCAGTACTCTGCTTCCGGACAGAAGAAGGTACTGCAGTGCTTGTTGTACTAAACAGGCAAGTGATACTAATTAATACAAAAATTAATTGGTGAGATACTGCAGAATTCCATACCCTACGCAGCTTATAACTTGACGACATCCTGTTTTACAAAATGGGCTCTTTTTTGAGGAGTGGTAGAGAATTGTGCAAACTTATGTAATCATCTAACTTTGTTGTAATCATAATCAATTTGGAATTCAGGTTTGAACTCATTTCATTCCGTTTTCATCAATTAGTTTCCAATAATTAATTTATGCCTAACTCACCCGTCCAATGACGTCAATGTTGACCATGACGTCACTCTCTATGCTGTAGTCATAGTCCCATCCCTCCCCATAGTCACTGCTGCTCATTCCACCCTCCAGGGCAGATAGCCGACTGTCGTGTGAGAAGTCTACGACGAAGCCGATAAAGATGAGGAGGAAGATTGTAACCACTAGGATAAGGTGCTTGTAATGCGACAGAAGTTGAAATCTAATAAGCAGGAAGCTACTCCTAGTTAATGCTGCATATCAATAGATTCTCATACTTTTAGTTATCTACTTTAAAGTTAGGCTCGCTTTGCTCGTTATATCTCCACCCTGTTACCCTAAATAGACTAAGCGAGGATTGCCGATCTCATCATTGAAGTTGGATTAAAAGCTTTAAGAGAGTTTGTTATAAACTTCGACTCAAACTAACAGATCCTTTCAAGACAAGTTTTGAGGGAAAACTTTTAAAAATATATATTTTGCACTATGTTTCAGAAGAGGTAAAATGTTCAGTTGTAGATTATGTACTGCGCACTTAGTATTAGTTAGGATTTAGTATTAGTATTATTAAAAACTCAAATGTTTTCGTTCAGTCGATTACGAGAAGCGGAGTAACAAACGAGTCTGGTACAGCTGATATATTTCTAATAGTACTAGCAGGGAAGAGAGCTTGCTTTATTCTTAAACTTTTACGTCCATATTTCATTCATGCATTTTTCAAACAGATCCGTTCTCTTCTTAAAGTTTTTAAAGTTTCATATCTTTGAAAAATCTTTTTCAAAATATAAAAAAGATATATAAAAAATATTAAAAAAAGTTTTTCGTTTCCTAAACTTCCGTGCTAATCGCTGTCTGCGCTTTATAACTGATGAAAATTAAAAGTTTCAGCCAAAATTGAGCAAAGTTTCTCGTATCGGGGAAAATTCCTGGATGTTCGGACTGTTTTTTGATTTCTTTGAAGTAGTTTGAAAAAAATTTATTGATAAAACTTTAAAAAAAAACTTTCGAAAAAATTAGAAACATTATCCCCCACACGCTATGTAAAACACAAAATGATATATTTTGTATTTAGCAAAGTATCGAGCACAGTGCTGGCTTAAATTTTCCGGGCAAAACGCATAAAAGTTGCAATGTGAATTGCTGTTTTCTCTTCAAACAAAAAATGAATGAGATAAACTATGCTGAGAATTTTATCAGATTCATAATGGTGCAACTTGTTTTGCGAAATGTGGACCTAAAACGTTACAGCAAAAATGGATTGTTTAAAGTTTTTTAGTCTAATAAAATATACATCAAATCTACAAAATGAAGTACTGTCAAAACTAAATCAAAATGAGCCTCATACGTGGCCCAACAAAAATTAAGAAGAATATAGTCTCGAAAATTTTATAGACTCGTTCAGAAAATGTTTTTAATTAACATATTGGTTTATATACAGTAAAACGATTTATCTTAACTATCAAATTAAGGTAAATTAATTTTTACAGTGTTTTGGAGAGTGTACTCTTCTTTTTAAGGTTTATATAAAATAATCTCCTTTCACGCTATGTACAGAGTGATATAATTTGCAATTAGTTAAGTGTTAAACACAGTGCTGTTTTAAATAGTCAGGAAAAAATGCTAATAAAACTTGAAAATTTAAACACTTTTTCTCGAAGTGGTTGAGTCATAGAGAAAAAATGATGAAGACAAAACTTGCTGAGAGTTGTAGTAGAATCATTATAATTCATTATATTTTGCAAAATTTGGGCCCAAAATTTAATCCTAAAAATGTATCATTTTAAACTTTTTTACTCAAATAAAAAATGCACCAAATCTACAAAATCAATTACAAAAGCATGACTAAATTCAATTTGGAATGATTTCTAAGACTGATTATATCTTCGCTTACGCGTTTATAGCACGACTTATATCGCGCGCTAATTTTCCCAAAATGGCCAAATTGGTAAGTTTTCACCCCCATAACTTGACAAAAAATAATCACAGGTGTAATAGTGTTTTAAATTTGAGCTCAAGACAACAATTCTTGTGAATGAGCCTTAAAATTTCCGTCAAAAATTTGCTAGTTGAAATGTCGAAGTTTGCCTGGCACAGATGTTCTGTCCATCAGAATAACTTTTATGGGATATATTGAATTCTTCTCCATTCGATTTTCATTTTTATTCAGTGAACATTTATGGGCTCTAAAAACACTTATTGTGTATTTCATTCGAGTAAATTATGGCAACTTATAAAATTACAGTGGGGCTACAATTTTTTGATACAAATCTGTGGTTGGGGCAATAGCAAGAACATGACAATTGAAAATTGCTCAATCGATAATTGACACATCTTTATATTTTCTTCATTCTTCCAAAGTGACTCTCTGAAAAGTTATTCCGTTTTCAACAGAAAAATGCTATTATTTAAAAGATTACTATTGTATCAATTAACTGATTCTGAAAAGTTCATGATAGAGTAACCTTCATGATAGAGTTTCTTAAATGAAGCTAAAATTGAATTCAATTATTTAACTAGCCAAAACATGCATCTGTTTAATCAGCCAATCCAATGGAAATATACTGATTAGGAAATATAGAAGTCACTCGAAATCAATTTTTGTCAAATGTCGGTATGTTACAAGGAGGCCGAACTAAAAACAAGTTGTAAGTTTTGATGGGCAACACACGATTAGTTTCTTTTCTATGCAAGAAAACCATTAGTTTTCTGCGGCTGTTAAAGAAGTTTGGATTAATAGACAAAACCTACAACATACACAGTTTTAACATAGTTGCTTAACAACTCAGTTATTTTGCAATTTTGACGGATATGCTTTTGCTGAACTATATCAATGATTTAAGCTATTATGATGAATTTTTCGAGAAAATGAAAAAAGCGTTTTTTCAGGGTTTTCTTGACAATCTCCAAGCCACACGCTTTTTTAATTACTAAGTGATGCATTTCTCATCTACATGTACTAGCAGATCAGTTAGACAAAAAAGCCCATGTTAAACCAATTGGGAATGATTTTAGGGCACTCTAACTTTGGAAATTAACTTGAAGTTAAAAACGAGACTGCTCGTATCAGGGCAAAGCCCTGGTTTATCCGATTGCGTTTTAATTTATATGGGATTTTTTAAAATAAACTTATTAGTGAAATTTTCGTAAAAAATTAGATTAAAAAATTTTGAAATATCCCCCCCCCCCACACGTTGAAATATATATCCCTCTATGAGTACCAAAACCCTTCACACTCCGAAATATACTGAAGTTTCCCCACACTTCGAAATAGCCGAAATATTTTTTGCGCGTTAATTGTCCCAAATCGGCCAAGGTGGCAATTTTTGAATCCCCATAAATCTACTAAAAGCATTCACAGGTATAATAGCTTTCTAAATTTGAGCTCGGGTCAGCGGTAAGTGTAAAAAATCTCAAAAATCTGTGAAAAATGCAGTTTAAAATTCAGAACTAGTCTGGAGAAAAAGCACCCCGAGTACAAATATGTTGTCACTTTCTTCGAAAATTGAAAAAAAAGTAAGTAAGACTGCTCGTATCATCTCAAAGCGACGGTTGTGTTTCGATTAGTTTGGTTAATATTGGCTGATAAAATCAAAAGTTAGGTGTTGAAATTTGAATCGTTAATGGAGTTAATAAAACCAGTTAGCTGCCTCAATTCAATTTGGAATGATTTTGAGGTGAGTGATAATGAAACAAGCAGTTTTAACAATTCTCAAGGCAGGTTACTATAGCAACGTGAACACTCGACTGGTCCAACAGATCAATCCCCCGAGGGAACTGAGTTATGTAGAACTGGTCTGACAAAAAAATCACCCCGAGCATATATATTTCTCAAAAAAAAACTTTTTTTTTCGAAAATTGGAAGGCTGGAAAACTTAACAATTTCATGTATGGATTCGCAGAAATACTTAGTCAATTTTGTTTTCTTTTGAGTAGGAAAAATTCAGACTGGACCATGTTATAGAGAAAAACTATACACTTTTGCATGCAATTGTTTTTTCCAAAAATGCTTATTTGAGCGTGAAAGTGATATTGTGACTAAAATTGAGGAAAAAAAATGTTTACTTCGGAAATTTTTTTCAGCTTTTTAAAAACTGCTTATTATACATTTTTCATGTGTCAAAACTGTTTGTATAGCTTTCCATTCACTCCGTGTATGAAATTGTACTATAAGCTTTTTCTTGTATGGAATTGTATGACTAGCATTTTTTGTGTATGGAGTTCAACCCGAGTATATATGGGAAATGTTCGAAGCGGGTGTAAATTTTATGATTAAAACTTGGCAAATTGGTAAAAAAATGTAGGGGTTGCTTCCATGCGGTTAATAAAATTAACTCACACTCTAGACATGGTAGAGTTTGCAGTTCCAAAGTTGGCATATTTGAAGCTGTATCCTTGCCACTCACCCCCGCCCCTCTCATTCAAAATGCCCTGGTTGTCCCGCTCGCCCCCGATTTCCATGGGCATTCTATCCTGGGGTATTCTAGGTAACAGTTTTTTTGGTAGTTGTCTGATAATTTAATGATTTCTCATCAATTTATGAATTTGATGATGCAGATTTATAATAAAAGTTTTATAAAGAATTTTAAATATAATTTGAGTTTATGAATCAAAAGAGTCACCAAGGAAGAATAAGGTTAAATTTACAATGAATGGGCGCATGTTTTGTAGTTTAGCACGTTTTACGGTGTCATCTTCGAGATAAACTAGATTAAGACTGCAAGCAAACAGAGTTGTCTTAGAAGAGCAGAGTTTCTTAAAGTAAATCTGAAAGACACACAATTGAAAATTGGGCTCTCAAAAGGTACATGGATTTTGGAAATAAATCACGAGTTTCAGTTTATGGTCATATGTCTTGGAAGCAAAACTAATTTTGGTCGGTTACAAAAGTTCATCGTTCGAGGTCATTGCTGTCACCGAAGTAAGAAAATTACGCTATCTTTTAAAATACGCTAAGCTTTTTCAGCCGTGTCATTTTGCCCTATTCAAAATGATTTTCAGTTCATCGATAACAATCAATTGCAAAACTTTTTTTAAAAAAGGTTAACGGCCTAAAAAGCATTGCAAACAAGAATGAAAAAATTGTTGTTCATTTGCAAATGGACGGTAGTTTTTGTTCACATCTTAAAAATATATGATAATGGTTTTAAAGAGCGAAAGAATACATTTAGGTGATTAAGGCACTCAGGGCAAAGAGAGTAGAATCAAAACACATAAATTGTCTTCAAACAATCAACCAAAAAAGGGAGGTGAAAATGACTGATCAAACTATTTTCTAGCGAGGTCATGTACCGTAGAAGAAGACTTCGTGTTTTTAAAAATTGAAAAAGATCAAAAAAGGCTACGAGACCGAAATTCTTTCAAAAGTGATTTTCATAGTTATCATATTTGCAGTTCAAGCGAATCACTGGGATCTATCAGTAGGATTTAACAGACTAGTCGTAGATTAGCCCATTTGTATAACTTCTTTAAACTCCAGACTGAGTTATTTTGTTGAGCGATGTTATTTTTCTCAAAAGCGTTTTTGGGTGTCTAGAGGTTACACATGGTTACACTTTTGCAGCCAAAACTGCTCAGATTGGCGTATACGTACCGCCAGAGGTTAAGAGAGAGCTAGCTCGTTCTCACCTATTATCATTTCCATGGCAGGTGATTGAACATTCTAACTGAAACTTAGGAAGAGACTGCCTTCCCTCAATTCTAAAAGCCAGTGAACAAAACCATGAAATTTTCTGAATAAAACTAAACACTGATTTGTTAACAAATCTAAAATTAAGGCAGGGTTGTAGTATCTTCTTCGTGTGAACGGTAACTTTTTGTAATGTTAGATGTAAAGCTTATTGTTTGGGTTGTATCGAATAGAAAAAAATATTTACTGAAAAATATGTTGATTTGATCTTATTAGACATGGAGGCCGCGTATTTTTTTTCCATTCCCAGTCAGGTATTAGTATTAAAACTTTTTTTGAACTTATGACCTATTCAGATGTTTAGATCAACTTGTACAAAATTTCCAGAAAAAAATCCAGCTATTAAGATTTCTAGAAATACAAGTTGCTTGAGTTTGTAACTAAATATAAGAACTCTGAATTCATACATGGATAAAACCAAAGCATGCTTGAATGAATTTGTGTACTTTCATCATTAAGTTTTTTTTATATGGTGCCAGTGGATAGGTTTTTAGATTCAAACATGTTTTTAGACTCTATGTTTATCAGTACTCAAGAAAAAATCGAACGAGCATCATCCCAAACTTCTTGCTAATTTCTCTAAAAAAAATTTTGCAACCTTTATTTCTAATTCACTTGGAAGCAAAACAGTTCCTTTCACGAAGTCTATTGAGATTACTTTACTAACAAATGAATTAGGTTTCATGTATTTCAGAAATAAGCTGAAAGCATTGAATCTTAATTTGATCCTGGGAAGATGCCTCGACTTATTTTAGCCCAATCGGGTTTTCCTTGCTGTGAAAAAAAAAAGATTTTTCAGGAACTGATTTTTCTTGTTCAATTTTACTTTTAAACCGACTCTGTGCTGTTTCGAGAGAAAAAAAATTATTTGATTTAAATTTGAGGTTAAACATGAATTTTTTAAAATTAGACATTTGGTAAATAAAACTCTCTTTATTTGATATAAGGTTGTTTTTTATCTTTATTTAGTTCAAATGTGTAGATACTCTTTAGTCTAGAAAAACCGAAGGGTCAATAGGCCAAACTTTGCAAAAAATTTTGCTGAGAATGCATTTATATAACGCAATTTTAACTTCCCAAATTAGATGCTTTTCCAGATTTTCGATAAGATTTTGACCTATTGTAAAAAAAAAACTAAAAACTGTAAATGATTTGTGGAAAAGCATTAATAGCATTGTTTTTATTTCGTCAGGTATGCATCCTGTAACTGTACGTGAGTTTTTAATGACTTGTGCAGTTTTCGCGAGAATTTGGTTCTTTGATAACACCTTATTACTTTGTTCTTTTCTTTCTTGAATGATTTATTCATCTGCCGTGAGAACATAATTTTATAGGTTTTAATTCAACTACTACTGAAATATTTTTGTCGAAATTGATTTTCAGGTTGCGGAAACACAAATGGTTAACCAAAATCTAGCCCCTTTTTCTAGACTTCACTTGCAATGATCTATGTATATTCCATTTGAGAGCAAATTAGTGTCATCCACATAGCCTAATGAAGCAACTAGCAAAATAAATTGGAGTTTAGGTCAATTACATACAAGTTGATAAATCCTCAACTATTTCTTATAACACAAATCGACTTTTTTATTCAATCAGTTCCCCCTTGCGGTGAAACATTTAAAAAAAATTGAGACATTTTGATTGCTGTTGAATAAATCTATTGCAAATTTGCTTAACCCATTTTTTTGTTACAAGAAGATGGCGAGCAATAGAGTAAAACATCTCACATTTTCAAAGAAGGTGGCCACCCTTTTGATGGAGGGATTGTTGATCGCAACTTTATTTCACTTTTTTCAGCACATCAGAATCGAGCATAAACATAGGAAATTGCTAACGCTCGTTTTACAGGTCACTTCTTATTTTCATTGAGCTCAACCAATCAATATTTTCAAGGAGATGAAAATGTTGTGTTAAAAAATTTTACTTCGATCGCCAAAATGGGTTTGAACCATATCAACCATAATTATTCAGTAAAATCCTTCGAAAGCCGGCAAGTATGAGCCAAGTATGAAAAACTTAATTGCATTTGATAGATGCAGAATTTTTCTTTCGAAGATGAGCCGTTTTCTTTAGTTGGCGCAAAATTAGCTGATTTTGATAATTTCGAACAAATTCTACAGTGCTGATTTAAATTAACCGGACAAAACGCGTTAAACTTGAAAATTAAAACCCGTTTTTCTCAATTTGGGTTCAGTTTAGATGAAAACTTATGACGACAAAACGTGCTTAAAATTTTAGCAGAATTATTATGGTGTAATTTGTTTTGCGAAATTCGGGTCCAAAATTTTACCCCAAAAATGGGTCATTTTGGCTTTTCTTAGTTAATCAAAAATTACGCCGAAAACAACCAGTCGATCACAGACATAATTATATCAAAATGAGCCCCTTATGTAGCACAGCAAACTTTATGAAGAGTATAATCTCCAAAATATTGTATGACTTAATTTATTTTTGTTTGATAGACAAAAAAGGTCATCAAAATTTGGGCCCGAAATTTGGTTAGACAAAATTTGGGCCCGAATTTCGCAAAACAAATTACACCCTATTAATCCTGCTAAAATTTTAAGCAAGTTTTGTCTTCGTAAGTTTTCACCTAAACTCAACCCAATTTGAGAAAAATGCATTTTAAATTTCAAGTTTAGCGCGTTTTGTCCGGTCAATTTAAATCAGCACTGTAGAAGTTGTTCGAAATTATCAAAATCAGCTAACTTTGCGCCAATTAAAGAAAACGGCTCATATTCGAATGAAAATTTCTGCATCTATCAAATGCAATTAAGTTTTTCATACTTGGCTCGTACTTTCCGGCTTTCGAAGGATTTTACTGAATAATTATGGTTGATATGGTTCAAACCCATTTTGGCGATCGAAGTAAAATTTTCTAACACAACATTTTCATCTCCTTGAAAATATTGATTGGTTGAGCTCAATGAAAATTAGAAGTGACCTGTAAAACGAAAGTTTATGGGTTTGAAAACTATCAATGCGGACATGTTCTTGGACTAATTTCATGTGTGTTTCAAGGAAAACATCCACGACTTTTTAAAAGTTAGAGTGTATCTACTAAAAGAGGCAAAAATTGCGCTACAAATACTTCAAAGTGAATTGAAAAGATATCTTTGATCATATCAATTCCATATAGGAATCAAACTCCAACAACTCTGTTTTGATTTATCTGTTTGGCAAAAAGTATAACTTCAAAAACTTTCAATCGAAGTATTCTAGGGCTTATTTTTTACGCGGCCCCAATACCCAGAAAAATTTAACTAACAGCATGTTTAATCAACGTCGCATCATTTAGTTTTTTCGAGGTGTAAACCCTCTTAGGTCAATTTTTTTGATTTTTTGCAACTATGTCAGTTTAGGACGTTTGGGTGGAAAAAGTATCCGAGACCAATTGGAAGGCATTCAGACTATTCAATTTTTTCCACCCTGGTACGAGCAATCTTCTTGTTGTTCTGAGTATCGAAAAAAGTGCGTAACGTTTATGCTCGGGGTGTTTTTAAGTATTCAGTCCGTTTTCGACTTTTTCAATATGCTTTTACTGCAATTTTTTCATACCATCTGAAAGATGTTACTTTCTTAAGCTGAAAACCAAAAAAAGTTCATCTCTAACTTTTTTTAAGCTAAGGGGGTTGTTTGAAAATTGTGAATTTGGACAATTTGGGACAACTAACGGCCGATATTTTACGTTCTTATAACGCGTGTAAGAGGCAATTCAATTTTTTCCAAATTCAATTGAGGCAAGTCATTTGATTGTTTTTTAAAAAAACAAACTGCTAAATGCATCTCTTTCCCGTTTGCATTAAATTGTGGGAGATATTACTAAAAATTCGATTTTTGTGGCAATTTATTCAAACAAAAAACAATAAATGGGCCTGAAACTGCAGGATGTTTTGACTTAAATTTATCGTCTACTCTTTTGAGTCTTTCATTTTGGGTCTTTTCCTTTCGGAATTTCAGTAGATTGTGTCTGAAACATGTCTAAGCACAACAAGACTGCTATCATCAGGACGAAAACTTGAATGTTCCGACTGTATTTTAATTTCGATGAAGTACTTTAGATTAAATAATTTAATGAAATTTTCAAAAAATATATATGAAAATTACCCCCAAACAAAGTTAAGAACAAAGTTAAGAACAAAGTGACATATTTTAGTTAAAGTAGAATATTAAATAGATTAAAAGGCATGCCTCACTCCCATTTGGAACGTTTTCTAAGATGATTCATATACACTATTTTCATCTAATACATTACTTGAAATAGCTGGAGTTAATCAATGAATTGCATCTCTTTGTTTCTGCCTAGGCAAAAACTGTTTTTTAACCCTTCGCTCCCGAATTGAGTTGTACAAAAAAAAACTTATTGTCGAAGGTCACTTTCCGCAATGGAATTTCATGAATAACAAGACTGCTGGTACCCGGGTGAATGTCTCAAGGTTCCGACCGCCGTTTCAGGTCTTTGAAACAACTTTTGAAAAAATTATTACAATTTTGGAAAAAAAAAAATTTGAAGTTGTTTGATTTTTTTTGAAACTCTCCCCCAAACGCTATGGCGATTACAAAACTGTTGTTCTTAGCATTAAGTAGGTTTACTCAAAGTCACCAAATATTTTGCCCAATTTCAATTTGGAACAATTTATGAGCGGTTTAAAATTTTTAATTTTGAGCTCAAGTCATCACTGGCGTTCAGGTAGTGAAAAAAAATTTTTGTTCAAAACTGACAAACAGTCGAACGGATTAAGTGGTGAGGAGAAAAAAACACCCCGAGCTTATGTTGGAACAAAGATCTTTTATATTTGAGTTTGATTGTCATTTTTTAAAATTAAAAGTTTTTATAAAAAAATATTTGACGTTAAAAGCACTTCAATTATTCAACAAGGCAACAAAACATATTAAAAACCAAATATAATCAAAATTGCAATTAAATAAGTCAAATAATTTATTTTTGCTTGTAAAGAGACTGACAATGAAAATGTGTTATAAAGGACTTTTTTTAAATCATTTTCATCAGAACCAATAAAAAAACTTGTTTTGTGTGTTTGCACTATTTTCATGATCTTTTCAAATAGCCGCTACTATCAATTAGCATTTTCAGTGCAACTAAGTTTTTATTGTTATTTTTCTCCTATGTTTTTAATGTATGTTCAATATTGATTTTAAACGTTTTCTACCCGTTTTTTGTATCATACCTTTTTTGTGTTTTAGTCTTGAAATGTGATTGAGATTCAAAAAATAGGGGTAATGTTTTACCTTTGAGCAAGTATAATTGTCCAGTTGGCCATACAGATTGATGCTATTAACCTAGATACTGTTTGCCCTGTTGTACATTTTTATCATGAAACTGTAATATTTGTGTAAAATTTGTAATATTTTTTGAGTCAGCGAGTGTAAATTACATGAGAACTTGTAATTGTGATAGATTTTGCTGATAGCTACTGCGTTTTAGAGTTATGAGTTAACAATTTTGCTGTATTCCTTCGACTTAAGTTTCAATCTTTTTGCCAAAATTCGATATGTTTTGATCATGTTGACCAAAATTGGGTATGTTTTGACTATCTGCTCTACACTAGAAAAAATTCAGTTTTCTCTAAGCAGTTCAGATTTATTGTGTTTTTCTCGACCAACCTTCTTTATTACTTTTCTCGCCAAATAAAAACCGTAAATTTATAAGACCCAGTTCAGATGTTTTCGATTTTCTGGACTATGTTTGGCTATGACAAGACTGACTCGACTTTCTCGGAAAACACATTTTGTCATATTTTGCTCCATATAAACTACTTAGGAGCAGCCGCATTTCGTATGCAACGAAGATCACAGACAAAGCTGGTAAAAGCGGATTTGTCTCTAGATTTCACAACTTAGTTCAGATCTTTGGCAAAAAAAAGTTTTCCCAAACTTTCCTCTATTTGCTACGTAAACCGCGAATCCAAATTTTTTCATAATCTATTCAAAATGTTGTTAATATTAAACAGCATGCCTCATAAAATTGTGGACAGGTTTCACGACATATTTCATCATTTATGCATACGAAGCACAATGCAGCGAAATCGACCGCGCTCTATTCATTCCATAAATTTTTGTGACAATAATTATCCAAATAAATCAGTTTGAAAACACCTATAACGACAAATAATGGCAGGTAACTTCTTTCTCACTTTTAAACAATTGATTTTGGGCTTTCATATCTTTGGTGGGCGAGAAAAAAACGTTCGTTAAATTTGCCTCTTATTTAAAAAATAGTGTGTAAGAAAAACAAACCGTGCAAAAAGTTCCGTTATTTTCTCTGGGAGTTCAAAAAAATAACACAGTTTGTACTCATGTCCTTTGTCTTCGATTTATTTTTTTTACTGCGATTGACATTAAATTCGGTTGTGCTCGACTCGAACTCTGTTTCGACTGCATCAAGCTTTGTTTTGTTTGAGTTTGTCTTGTATTCCGAATGTCCTAAGTCTCTTTTTTCGACTCTTCCTAGCCTATATTTTGACTGTGTCCGATGTTTGATTTTCGGCCAGTAACTAAACCGAGTAAAGTGAAAGATAATTTGAGTAGTTTTCAACTGATCTCTTGTGATGATGCATGAACTAAAAACTGCTATGAAATTGATCAAATAGGATTTTTGGTACAGAATGCTATATGTTTCAAACTGAAACTTCCCATTCATCTTTAATTATTGATTCGTAAATTCACAGCAAATGTTGATCTGAGCTCTACAATTGATTCTGATAAACTTAAAATAGTTTTTCTTGCAGTGGGGTCCCTTACATCTCAAAATTTAAGACCCCAGTGGTCTTTTTGGGCAGATGCTTTTAATCAGATGTTTTTGCTTAATTTTAGTTTGTCAATTAAATTAACTTCTTCAAAAAGCAATAAAAGTTTTTAAAAGAGGCATTACTCGACTTACGGTTTGATTGTGTTTTAGCCATGCTTTGACTGATATTGATATGTATCTCAAAACTTTGGACAAACTGGTATAATTTGGCAAAGCTCGGTTTATATTTTTCTTTTTTTGATTTTTTGGGATATCAAACAATGTAAATTAACTGAAAGAAAGATTTAAGGCAAAATTTCAGGCAAACTTTGGTGTTGATGTTTGAACTGAAAAAAGCTTTAACAATCATTTAAATGCGAAATTCAGTTGTGGCAGAAACTATTATTTATTCCAACTTGGATTTTCCTATTTTATTTGACCATTTTCTTCCAAATTTAACATTTTTTGATACTTTACTATAATTTACCTTTTTAATTGGCGGGAACATTTAAATCTCAAACTTTTATTTTCACAGAAGCCCCTCTGAACTTTTTGTTTTCCGCAAACAATTTTCCTGAGTTGGCTGCAATTAAAAGCAACTTCGACCATTCCAGTGGTGCTCTTTCCCCTAAACTTTTAGGGTCAATTTTTAATTAAGGAATTTTAAAAAAGGGAATAAAAACAAGGCACCGCTCGGCTTAGATTTCGACTTTTGATTTGAGAATCAAAGAAATAAGGAAATAAAAACTAGGCAGTGCTCGACTTAGGTTTCGAAGGGTCTCATTTTATGTTTTGATTGTTCTCAACCTGATTTTTGAGTTGACGGCTTTAAAAGGTTGCTTTTTTTCTGCAATTGATCCGTAACGTAAGAGCTCTTTATTTAATCCGAACGGATTGGCTAAATATCTGTAGGCGAGTTTGATTGAGCGAAAGAACTGAACATAAATCTGAATTCGTTTTATTCTGAAAATTGACGCTCAACTTTTGGGTCTTGCCTTTCGAAGGTCAAGGCCATCAATCTAGTTAACAGTAAGATAACAGGTAATAGATTTAAAGTATAAAAAAATATATATACTTAATAGTGGATCATGCCAATCCGGCCGGATGGCATTCCCCTGGAGTGAATGAACTGCTTTTATTGTCCCTGTGGGAACAAACTATTTGAGTTTTAATGTCCCGGTGGGACTAGAATTTTATATTCCCTGTAGCACTGTCTGTTTGCTTCATTTATTCTGCCTGTTCATTTTCTTCCGCTGTTTCTTTTGTGACTGTTTCTTGTGTCGTGATAATCGTATTCTTTTTTGTTGTTGTCGTCGCTACTTAATCGTCTTCCTCCTCGAAAATTTTTTCGTGTTCCTCCGTCGTATTTATTTCCTCGTTTACTTTGTCTACCGTATTATTTTTCGGAATCTCCACCGCGGAGGTCAAATCAAAAATTTTTACGTTTTCGCTATCATGCTTTTTGGATTTGATGGTTTCTAGCAATTTAATGCATGCGATAAATTCCGGGGAGTCTTGTTTAAACCCTATCTCTTGAATGAAACTCGTTATACTAGTAGTGCTTGGACTGTTTGTTTGTTTGGTCTTATGTTCTGGAGACATATTGGAAAAAGTTTATGGCGAGTCAAAAGTGTTGTTTGGTATTGGGTTTCCCAATACTGATGCCAACATGGCCCGTCTATTCCGAGCGGATTTCCTTATCGGTTCCGCAATCTCTGAAGGTTGTGGTGGCGGCGTTGTCTTCATGTCTTGTCATTTGGGAGATGGTACCGTGTTCTCTGATGCTGCGGATGACCATCTTTCACTTGACGTAGCCTCGATATCGATCCCTTGTCGGTCAGATTCGAACGACATTCCCCTGGCTGGTCTGGTTCTTGGCTTTCCCCTGTCCTCGTTCCTGTATGTGGTTTCGTCTTTCGGTTCTTCTCCATGGCCTCTGTTGCTAATTAGTCCTTCTTCCTTTGTTGTTGTTCTTTTCGATCCAATTTCTCGGGCAATCCTGCTGTTATGTCCTCCCGGAACATTTCATGTTGTGTGTTTTTTGGTTGTTCTATGTCTCGAAAAGGTATGCAATGTCCTGTTCTCCTAGCCGATTTGTACGCGATATAACCACTCAGTCAAGAGGGTCCGCATGGGCTGTATGTTTTTGGATTGGGTGCAAAAGGGAAACCGCTATTTCTTAACAGACGAGGTTGTTTTCCCTTAGTTTGAACCCAAGCGATGTGTGGTATATACATTAGAATTTTACCATCGATTGTTTTGTATTTTTGTTCAAATGTTTTAGGGTCCTTAACTTTAGTAGAGAGCCTGACTGTTTTCCGGGCTACCTGTTGTATATGCCTTTTTATGTTGGTGTCCACTTGATTTTGTGTTCCCTTGTATCTTAGGTTTAATGCTTTTTTTCCCTTACTTAGTGAATATCTTGTTTTCACACTTGTGTTGCTTTTCGTTGACGTGGATTTCCCTTCCTTTGGGACAAGTTCGAGGGTTCCAGCAGATTTCTCAAAGGATACATCAGGTTTCTCCGATCTAAACAAGCGTGTTTTGCGTTTTCTCTATTTAGATTGTCGGGTGAGCTCGTGATGGCTATGTTTGATAATGGTGTATTGGGCTTTTGGCCCATATGGGCTTCGAACGGGGAAACTTTTGTTGTTTAATCTTGTGTTAACCTTAGTGTTTTTATGATTTCCGCGACATCTGATGCTGACTAATGTGGAGTGTTTTTTCGCCTACCCGCAAATTCCCTAACCTGCGTTTTGAACTTGTATCAACCATTTTACAACCCCGATCGATCTGTGATCATCCACCGGAGCAAAAAGAAGTTTGATGATATTGGTATTACAATTTTTTTTGTATTTTGGCTCGGATTCTTTGTGCTTGGTCGCATCTAAGTTTTGGGTACCACATTGATGGATATGTAGCGTTGCATAATTTTTATGGCTATATCGGCTGTTGTATTTAAAACTTCCTTAGTTGCAGGAATTTTTGACATTTTGTCATCCGCGACTAAAATGTATGCGTTTTTATTTAGTTCGTCCGGGAGGGGACCAGCAAGATCTATTTGACTTCCTCATTTGGTTCTGATACCGGTTTTATTTGGAGTGATTGCAATTTACTATTGCTGGTTTTAATTTTTTACCTTGCTCTGTGCATTGGCGGCAGTTTTGACCCATTTGAACAATTGTGCGGTGAATGTGCGGAAACTAGATGTTTTCGCTCAAATCCAACATCGCCGACGCTCGTGGTTGGGTCGAATGCAAACTGTCCAGGATGATCTGTCGCAATTGCTGCAGATTGATGATCATTTCTTTTAGTAGTAGGCAATCGTTCTTGACTTGCAATCTATTTCGAACGTGGTACCAGTAGTCGCCATATGCGAGTTGAAGCGCCTTCCAATCTCTTTTTTGTGTTGGCAAAAACATACAAATGGGTTGTATGTTTTTGTCTATCCGCGTGGCTGCGGTAATGATTTTGACCCCCATTACTTGTTGCACTTTCTTTCTGTACAGGGTTGTATCTTCCCCAATTTCTGTTGTGGCTGCTTTATCGGTGCTTTCCACCACGCTGGCCATGATTAGTTCGTGGCTGATTTCCAGTTGGTTTGTCGACATTGTTGGTGGTGCCCCGCTGGAGCACGTGACCTCGGTTACCACTTGTTGAGGAATCAATCGACTGACGCAGTAGTCATACTGTTCATTTACTTTCACTGTGATTACCGTTTGCGATTGCATATCGTTGTGCGTCTGTAACGTTGTCGTCTGTGTTGAGGTTTCTTTATTCTTTGGCCCCGTTTATGTTTCTTTTCTGATTGCTTTGGTCGTCTTAACGGGGGCATTTTTGTTACTGGTGTTCGGGCTGCTTGTCCGGCCGGTAGTGATGCTGTTTTTTCCTCCCCCTTTTGAATATGTTTTTTGTGTTGTATCCTCCGAGAATACTAGTTTGGGAAAATTTTGCGGCTTCTGACTTGTGATTAAATATCTGGCGTCACGTATTGTTGAGAGCGAGTTTGTTGTTGGAGATACTGGGCTTTTTGTCGTTGAATGGGTTGTCCAATGCTCATAAGTCGTCGTTTGTTCCTTCTGTGCCAGCGTGGGTTTGACAGACTTTCCTCCCGGTCGGACTCTCCTTTCCAACTGTTTTCGGGTTTTCGTCCTCTTGGAGTTACGTTTGACGAACTTCATTCTTCTGTGGTCCGTGCATTTTTTGCTATGAATCCCCTTTAAACAATTTTATCTCGTTCTTTTGTCCCCTCATGGTGGTCTCTACACTTTTTCGTGTTGAAACATAATTGATAAAAACAAATTTTATTTTGCAAGATTCTCTGCTCATGTTTGTGAGTGCAATTGATTAAGTGATTGTTTTGTTCTGGCTGCTGTTAATTTTGGAATTTTGACATGCCCTTTACTTGTTAATTGAGCTGTTACGTTCCTTTTATATTCCGCGCGCATTTTGATCAGCCGATGTGGAGCTTTATTCTGATTGGCCAATCTGTTCAATATGACGTTGTCAATCAAATCAATGTTGAATTTATAAGAGTTAATTAAAGCAACAACAAATTCCTCATCATACTCTCTAGAGGTAGCGCTGATTCTTATGTTTTTTTTTGTACGTATAGTCAATCAATCCCATCGTTGTTCAGGCCAAATGCTTGATGTCGAATGTAAACGGTATCAATCTACCTAGTGAACCTACTTTGGCTGGTCTTTCATCGTTCGCTGGCGTTTATCTCGCGTTGATCAAAGCTTGGTGATCTGTAATTTCTGTGAAGTGTTTCCCGTACAAATAGTATTTGCAATGTTCGATTGCCCACACGACACCTAGTAGTTCTAATTCGTTTAACAAAAAATTCTCCTCCAGGGAAAAAAATCGTGAAGCATATGCCCTTGCTACCCAATCTGTGTCTGTGTTTTGCTCTAACGTGGGGTCAGGCATAATACCCGAAAATCTAAATGTTGGTGGAAGTAGTTGTTTTCAGTAATTTCAGATACGAGCTGTAGAATATTTTGGAATGCGGATGTGTGTTCCGACTTCCAGTCTAATGTTTTATGTTTGTCTCTACTTTTTAGCAGTATTTTTGTGTCGATGCCGTCTTTGCGAGATTTGGAATGTATATACTGAGGGGGTGTATTGACCCCATGAAACTGTTTAGTTGTTTAAAAGTTTTTGGCGGTGAGAGCTTGAGGATTGCCTCTTTTTTTCGTTTTAGTGGTATTGAACCTTTGCGGCTTATTTTGTGGCCCAACCACTCAACTTGTTCACATGCAAAATTGCATTTTTCTAGTGAGATTGCTAAGTTCTCGTACTTTAGTTTCTTTAGCACTTTATGTAATAGTTTTTTGTGTATACCCTTATGACCTTTTGTTACAATCAGAATGTAATCGAGTTAAGCAAATGTGTTTTCACAATTTTTTAGCGTGAGATCTAGAGCTTTTTGGATTTCTGCCGGCATGTCAGTGAGGCCATCGAATCTCGTCTGAAATTGATATCATCCTGTCGCTTTGCCCCCTATCAGACTGAAGTTGCATTGGTCTCTCGTCCCTTTGTCCAATGGGATTTGCGAATATGCGTAGCGTAGATCGAGATTTGTGACGATGGTTTGTTGGAGTCATCTCCCTTTATAATTTGTGAAGTTTTGTCTAAAAAGAGTTCAAAATTGGGCATTTGGTATTTGTTTTTGTGTATGAGTTTATTGATTTTTTCGGAGTCTAGCGCAGGTGTGACCGTTTGGCCCTTCTTTTACCGTTGTAACGATCGGGCTGACAAACTGTTTATCAGATTATTTGTCTAGTTTCTTGTTATGTTTCTGATCAATTAGTTCATTTATTCCCGCTTCCACTATCTCCTGTACATGGATGGAAATCCTTCAATCTTTTTGCTGGATCTGAGTAATCTTTTGTAGACATTAGGTTTGCATTACGTGGCGTTTTGATTACCAGATACTCACGCAGAGCTTCTGACGGTTTTCTTGAACCCAGGTTTTTCTTACATCGTCCGACCTTTCTTCTTTTTCTTCAAAATTGAGAAAACTGTTGTATGCTGGCTTGTCTTGTACAAGTTTGATACCTATTTTTGGTAGAATATTTCGCCCGATAATTTTTTCCTTTTAATCGTCTACGGGGAGAAATGGAGACGATTGAATTTTCCATCCTCCGCATTCAACTGGAATGATAAGTCGTCCGTTTTGAACAATGTATTTCCCATTATAACAAGCGAAGTTTCGGGCTGCATCCTCCGGTGGAATTAACTTAAGTATTGCGGACCGGTCGTTTTTCCGCAGTCTTTCAGCCCTTTTTTTTATAAGAAAAGACATGGGATTTCCAAAGTATGCGGAGGCAAAGAGTTTGACTTTGCCACCGCAGACTGTGTCTTTCCGGACTGTGTTTTTACTTTGACTAAATTTCCATTGATATCTTCTTCTTTTATGTTTTCTGAGTTTCTGATTTGAAATGCTTCTGAAATTTCCACCACCGTAAAATTGTCCCGCGGAATTTCTTCCCAACCTTTTTCCGACATCAATTCGGCGCAAGCCACTGGGTTGTTATTAACTTCTGCGGCGAATGAATTTTTTTCTTCGTTGTTTTGTTGGCTTGCCAATTCTTGCATCTATTGATTCTTTGTTGACCTACTTCTGCCAAACGACCTCTTTTTGCGCATTTAGTACAGATTTTGTCTTTTGCTGGGCATGAAGTCAAATTGTTTGGTTCAAATTCTGCCACAATTATAGCCTGTTTTATTTTTGTTTGTTTGTTGATTTTTTTGCCCCCGTGGTTGTACGCTGCGCGGGGTCGACCTCGTAATTTCCTCGACTTCTTTGTTTGTTTTGATACAAATTTTGATAAACACCTCTCCCGCATGGTTGAATGTAGCCCATCGGCTCCTGTTTCGTTGATATGTTTGAGG
Organism: Symsagittifera roscoffensis; assembly: GCF_963678635.1. Lineage (NCBI taxonomy): Eukaryota > Metazoa > Xenacoelomorpha > Acoela > Convolutidae > Symsagittifera > Symsagittifera roscoffensis. Next base: position 22,286,735 of record NC_087066.1, on the reverse strand, counting down.
TGATTCCGCTCCAAATGGATTTGTTTTCATCGTTTTACGATGTTCTATACCTTTTTCCCTCCTGATTGCATTTTCGTACGCGTCTTGTGGTAATTTGGTTTCTGCCAACAGCTCTTCTGCAATCTTGTCGTAGGACATGTAAGCCATGAACATATTCCCAACCCATTCATCTTCTCGATCCCCAAAATCTGCCCGAGAAGCCAATTCGACTAAATACCTATGGAAAAGTTCCAACGTTTCATTTTATCGCTATTTCCGACAAATAAAATTGTACCTTTCGAAAGCTGTGATTCGCGTGATTACGAATATGTTTTCTAATATTTTCGTCTCAGTTATTTTGTAGCTGTTGTTTGAATTTTCAGGTTTGGTCTCTTTTGTTGTAGTTGTCTTTCTACTTCTGATCCAAGACAATGAATTATATAGCTTCGAACTTGGGCGTCTGCGTCATCCCATGATATAATACTACAACGTACGCCTTTTTTAATTACATTTTTTTAACGATTTTTTTAACGTAAGTTTCCCAAATGACTCGTTTTCTTGTATTCTGATGTCTCTATTTCTTTTTTCTGCTTCTGTTTACCCAGTGATCTCAACCTCATAGATCGGTTCTGCTGGTTCTTGCAGGGAGCTTTCGCTCATAACAAATTTGTTACCTCTCTCCCATCCCTGGCGAAAACTGCCATCTTCATCATCGCTGCCCACTTTGACCATTCCAGCGGTGGTTTTAAAGATGCCTTCTGCAGAAAGGTGGAACATTCAGCGGATTTTGTATCCTGCTGACTGCGCCATGTCATACTGTAAAGTATGAGCTCTTTATAGAATCCAAACGGATTGGCTAAATATCTGTAAGCGAGTTTAGTTGAGAGGAAAAGCTGAACATAAATCTGAATTTATTTTCTTCTGAACATTGACGTTCAACTTTTAGGTCTTGCTTATCGACGGTCAGGCCATCAATCTAGTTTATAGTAAGATAACAAGTAATAGAATTAGAGTATAAATAAAAAAATACTTCATAGTGGATCATGCCAATGCAGCTGGATGTCAAGTTTCCGGCATAAAAAGGGTCTTTCTTTTGCAATTGATCGAAGTTTTGGCCCTCTTTACCGATATTGGCAAATTTTTGACCTTGTACTTGACCTAAAGCTACATATCGACTCTTGATTTTGAGTAACCAAATTGCACCTTTAAATAGTTTAAAAGTCGGAGAAAAAATAACTCGAGCAACCAAGTTTGAGCAATTTAACTTTCCTCTCTCAGGTATTTGACTGCTAACACGTTTTTGATTTATCTTGGAGAGTCGTATCTGAGAAGAAGAAGACCGCATTGTTCTCTAAAGCCCTAACATGATTGAAGTTTCATTGATGACAAATATGTGCAAAAATCTCTTATCAGGAATAAAATTACAGAGCAAATCACTCGGTTCGACAAAAAACGCTAGCCATAAAATTTGTAATTTGTGTTTGCAAATTGCAGCATGTTTTACTTTTGACAGAAGCTAAATATATCTTTTATATGGAAACAAAAAAGAAAAAATTGGCATCACACAAATCAGACTGTGCCTGCATTTCGTTATAAAAAAAATTGAGTGCAAAAGATTTTTTTTTTCAAAATTTGATTGAACCTAGAAAATTTTTTGCTGCTCAAGAATAACTATATTTTTTTTGTTTTTATGGAAAACACAATTTTCTATTATGACAATTTTGATCATCATTTTTTTCTGGATTTTTTTTGTCTCCAAAATCGGTTTTAAGACCATTGCATTAAGGGTATCAGTTTTGAACATCTTCGGATTTGCTTTACATTTTTTTGATGATGTAGAAGAAAAAGCATTTTTTTGAAAAATGAGCTAGTCATACAGTTTTCTTAGTATGACATTGTATAACTAGCACAGTTTCATTTTTCCCATTTGTGAAATTGCATGACAAGCATTTTGTTTGTCTGGAGGTCAACACGGGCAGTAATAATTTAGCGTTTTTACAGCGTTATTGATACATTCAGAACTGTATCATAGATCATAGATTGACAATAATGAGCCATCTCTGTTAATAGATTCAAGCACTGCTTCCCGGGTTGACCAAAAATGCTAGACATACAATTTCCATATATGGAAAAATGCTAGTCATACACTTTCCATACAACTTCATACGTACAGAAAATTGCATGAAAGGTCTATGATTAGTATTTTTCATATATGAAAATTGTATGACTAGCATTTTTTCATATTTGGAAATTGTATGACTAGCATTTTTTCATATGTGGAAGTTGTATGACCAGCATTTTTTTCATACTTTTTTTTGTGAAGAGATACCAATTTCGATACAAAACAACAATAAATACCTTTAAAATTTGATTAAACTCATGTTTCAAAAATGTATGAAATTTGTATGACTAGCATTTTTCCATAGATTAAGTGTATGAAATTGTATGATTAGCATTTGTGGTCGATGGAGGTCAAACCGGGTTAGAATCCAAGAAATGATTTAAGACTTTTTTCCTCTATCAATAGTAACCTCTTCAGTCAAAAATTTATTGCGAATTTTTCTTTCTGGGTCTGGGACAGTTTGAATCACAGAAAAATAGATTTACATTGAATTCATCAAAAGCACGCTCTACACAAATAAAAGCGATTTAAACTAACAATTAAAAAAATCGTTTTTTTTCAGGTCAACTCAAAAAAAAATTCCGTACTCGTTTTAGAAACAATTTGTATTGATCTTACTCCTAGTTTATACTATTTTTTTTGTTTTAAGACAGAGATTTTGGGAGTGTGATCTAGCAAGATCTTGCAATAAAGAGGTTATCTTGCAAGATTCATGGAATATTCTTACAAGATAGCTTCTATATTGCAAGATCTTGCAGGATAACCCTTATTTGCAAGAATCTTGCAAGATCTTGCGAGATAACCTCCCTTGATCGACCAGCGTGGTTGTCGACCGTGTTTCAGACGAAAGTTCATGTGATTTGGTGTGGTTTTGTTACGCTTATAACACAGATTAGGAATGTGCTGACAGTTTTTGCATTAATTTGTCTTGAGGTTTGAGCAAAATATCAGAGCATTATTGGTTGGTTTCGAAGATCAAAGTACAAGTTTGGGGTTGCTAAGAATTATTTTGTGAAATAACTGCAATGATAAATTTGGAGCTAAGCAGGTAAACTATGGTGCGACTATACTTGTTGCAATCAACAAATATGAACTAACCCTAATTTGTTCAGTTATGGTCTGACGAATCAATCAAAATTTGTCTTGTTTAATTTTGAATTAGGCACGCCTACTTTGACCTGGGCAAAAATTTTGTCGCTTGAAAGGTTTATTTTTGGCAGTTGAGTATTTCTTCATCGTTTAGCAATACCCAAAATGACAGTAAGAATTTTGTACTTAACAGTCAAGTTTTGCAAAACATTATCAGGTCAGAAGGTGTACTCAAAAGCCAACCAGAACCTTGCACTTAAACAAACCATCATGTGCGTAACTTTATTTAACCGGTCTATCATGTACCATCATTAATCACCTCGTACGTTTTATTTATAACTTGGTGGTATGAAAGTTCTTTGTAGTAAAAACAGAGCATTGTTTGGCGATGATATCTGTGGTGCTGCGTTCTCTTTTATAAGCAGCAACAAGCCAGAAAGCTCTCATTTATCAGCAACTAGTCCAGAGTTTATAATTTATCAGCAACAAGTCAACTAGTTCTCATATAAACCAGAAAACTGTCCAGAAAACTCGCATATCATTTTTCATTCAATTGCTAACCTGCAAGTCGCATACTTCGAACGTGCAAGTTTTGTAAAATCTACAGTCGAATAAATGCCTGGAAAAGGTAGGAATAGAAAGGCTCCAGTTTAACTTTAATTTTATGCTCATGCCAGAAACTGCGAAATACTTCCCTGTCTACGTAACTCTGGCTGCGCAACGGGATCCAAGTTTTTATCAATTTGGCTGCATATGGTTATGATTCCTCAGCAAATGACCAAATAGTTGATAAGTGTGGCGATTACTTCGTTTACTGAGCAATCAAAAGAATCGGGCTTTCCAGGCTCCAAGGTTACGTTACGTAGCCAGGGGGCTATACAGAAGTTTCTGGCGGGGAGTTTCTGCAGAGGGCAACCTAAACTTCATGCTAGCCTGTCAGCAAATATAAGAAGATAATCGATATTGTATTAGAACAGCTTTTTTTGAGCAATTAACTGATTTCGTGGGGCTATGGATGTAGTGGGTTTTCTGGCGTACTTCTTCCAGAGTTGATTGAATAGCGCAACGCAGTTTCAACCAGAGGCGGATCCAGAAACTTCAATTTTTTTTTAGGTCGACCAAATCACTTTTCAGTGCTCACCAAAAAAACTATGCAATTTTTCAAAAAAAAGTTTGAGCTACAGGCGAGTTTAAAAAAAAACAGACCAAAAATGAATTTTTTTTAGACAAATCGTCAATTTTGAATTTTTGGAAGGTTTTGACCAAAAAATCATTTGTTTGGCGCGCTCTCCCACGTCAAAATTTTTGTATTTTGCTATGAATCCGCTAGAAATGAAAAGTCCGTAATGTTGTACAATTTTTTTTTACAAGATATCAATTAAAAATTGCAGTTAATTGTGCAGTCCCTACCCCTTCCCAAAACACTTTTTATTAGAAGTCGTCGGCAAAAAGGTATCGTAAAAACCACAAAAAGGAACCAAAGAGCACTGAAATGCACGTATTAGAGCGCTTCAACTCAAAAACTCCCAGTTTATCTCCTTAATGACCTTTTTCTCTTTTTTATTTTGTTTCACAATATATTTTTAGCTGTGGATTCTACAGTCGTCGATCCAGGGGCTAAAGAGTGTCTGACCACGAGACTGTTAAAGAGGGTGAGAGGAGTAGGAGGACGAGGGGGAGGGGGAGGGGGCTGCAAGAACAAAGCGTGCTCTCTCCAAGCCACCCCCACCAGACAGTGTTGCACCGGCACCGTATGCAGATGCGAGTGCGCTCGGTTGGTTGTTACGCAATTTTATCTACTTTTTTTAAAAAATTTTTTTTGCAGTTTTTCCATTATTTATTTTTTATTTGTCGATTGTTTTTGTAATTAGGAGCAAATTTTGTTGTGAATAAATAGGAATTTGGGGCTTTTGCCGCTTTTCCAAAATGGATTTTTTTGTTATGAATTGTGAAAATATTAATAGAGTATGTTCCCTTCTTGAAAACGAATTTAATATTAAATTAATTTGAAGGAACTCTGATGAGTTTAAGAAACTTGACTGTTCCTGAAAACGCATTTTGATAACACATTTTCGACAATAGGTTATCAAATACATTTGCATTTTTTGCGTGTCAATTTTTTCAGCCTTTATACTATACGAAGAATACAATATCAGCAGTCACATTTAAATTAACTTCAATGTGATGACGTTTGAATAACATCGCTCTTGATTGCTTCAGCCTGGTCCCGATAACAGCCCTGAATTGTTGCTGTGGAACTCTTGCCGCAGTCGCCTACTGCATTGTCAATCGTTAGTCTTACTCGCCCTACAACTTCAAAAACGCTGTTAAAACACCAAGTCATAAAACATGAAAGAAAAATAGTAAATAGTGAAAACATGTAAAAAGCCAAACTAAATTGTTACCGTACAACTTCATACAATTTTTACTTATAAGTTTCTGGCTTGAAAGTAAATTATTATCAAAGCATCATCATTTTCAGCTCTTTTCATCTGCCAGAGATTTTTCTCAATTTTTTTGTTCACATTGTGCGATTGTACAAAAATTGGCTTGCAGACTCATTAGGCCACGACAAACGTATTTGTTCTCCATACTTAACCCCGTAAAACCCATCGTCGCACCATAAAATGAACCTGATTTGAAATTTGTCGTAGGAAGGGAGAAATAGCCTCGTTTTCGACGACCATTTTGATTTCAGATGACAACACAGAGCGTGAGGCTAGAAGGTACCGGGAGATTAAGGAGTACTACTTGAATGAGCAGAGTCAATCCCTAATCTACAGGTACAACACTCTCGCAGATCCCTCCAGACCCCCAATGGTCGATTACGCCGTCGACCCCTGATGACCCAAGAAGAAAAATTTAATCGGAGAACTCGGAGAAATGAAAACAGAACTGAGGAGAAAAACTGATTTTGCTCGGATTATGAGAGAAATTTATGATACTTTGATTAGATTTAAGAGAAACATGAACAGATAAGAAACATTTGCTATCAGTGCTAATTGAATATTTTAGCCGCCCTATAAGTCCTTATATATTACGTTTTATCAAAAAAATATTTCTCAGATAGCATGAAAAAGCTAATTCAAATCACTTTTTTAATAAGCAGAGGCTAAAGAATGCTTATAATTAAGTATATTTTTCAAAGTTTTACATGTCCAGTAGCGCTTTTTTCAATCAAAGTTTAAATTTTCTGGTACAAAATAGTGTGGCCGAAACTTTCATGTGCAAGCAGTCCAGTGTCGTATAGCGTATCAGAAGTATGTGAATCAATTTCATTGGAGAATTTTTCACATTCCAGTAGATACTCAAGATACCCTTCATCAAGTGTTGCCATTTCAAACAGGTGAGACGGTAGCCTTGGAGCTTGGTCGGGAAGATTTTTAGTGTGCCAAATACATTGTTTATTAGGGGGTTCATTGATGGTTGTTAACACAGTCTTTACTAAAAAATGATTTGCGAATATGAAGTCAATGGTGCTTGAAAGTTTCATGTTTTATCGTTTATGTCTTCATTTATGTCTTCATGTTTTATCGTTTCGGCATTTCATGCCTATTGTTTCAAGGATGATGTGCCGCGGGAGGGATTTTTATCTAGAAAATAATCGAAAGTAGAATTGGCTCCAAAAGCCAAAAATTTCGACCTGAAATTGATTTTTTGCGGGAACTTTATCAACGCCCCGTTCCCCCAGGGATTCGACCCCCTGCCGACCCAAAGGGTCCCCCCTTTGGTACTTTTTAAGAAATTCATTTTTGGCCGACCGACCCTAAATGTTTTTTAAAGGCGCCTTGGACGCCATTACATACTAGCTTTGAGGGGGAGCGCTGGCCAAAAAAAACGCAAATTTACTGTAAAAATTTTGCAAAAATTGCCCAAAACCTGCGCTGAAAATTTGGCCAAAACACCATCCTAGTGCTCTAGGAGAGTTCGGAAAATCAATTTGGTCGACCTTAAAAAATGTCATTAAAATTTTTGAAAGATTTTTGAAAATCCGCCCGCCCCATCGAGAAAATCTTAGATCCGCCCCTGAACCATAGGGTTTATGAAGGCCCGTACCCAGTAAATTTTCTAAAACAGATCTGAAATTCTTTATTTCTTGTGTAAGTTAATTTTCAGATCTGAAATTTTTTATTTCAGATCCTAGATAAGAATTAACAAATTTCAGATCTGTTAATGATGAAACAGCCAACAAAAACAAAATTTCAGATCTGAAATAGCCAAGAAAAACAAAATTAGAGATCTGAAATTAGATCTGAAATAGATTTTTTCAGATCTTAAATAACCAAGATAAACAAAATTTCAGATCTGAGATTAGATCTGAAATAGCCCATCCTTAAAGTATCCAAGCGTTGTTTAAACATTTCACAACCTATTTCAGATCTGAAATTTAGATCTGAAATAGATGATTTCAGATCTGTTTTAGAAAATTTACTGGGTACGGGGGAGTTTTGAGCTGCTATCCAGAAGAGTTTGACTAAAATTTAAAATGTGATTTGCGAGGCGCCAGAAGCATCCATTGTTTAAATTTGAGGTCAAGCTATAAAACACAAATTGGCTCCCTTACCTTTTCATTTTACTTTTTTCCTCACAGCCTTCGACACAAATGTCAAGCTTCAAACATGTTTTCCCGTAACCAGTAATTTTTCTAAAACAGATCTGAAATAATGTTTTTCAGATCTAAATTTCAGATCTGAAATAGGTTGTGAAATGTTTAAATAACGCGTGGATACTTTAGGGATTGATTTTTCAGAACTAATTTCAGGTCTGAAGTTTTCTTTTTTTAAGTTATTTCAGATCTGAAAAAAAACTATTTCAGATGTAATTTCTAGATTATTCTGAAATTTAGTTTTTCTAGGTTATTTCAGATCTGAAAAATTAATGATTTGGACTCAATTTTCGCTATTTTTGATTTATTTTTAGCTTCTGCTAGCAACTAGCAGGTACTCAGCAAAGTCTAAGATTGGAGACTGACTAAGTTTGTTTCCCCAAGCATGAGATAAACATTGGAAACGCATTAGAAGCGCATGAAAATCAAAACTATTACATGTCTTCTAACAGGTTTGTGAAATTATTCTGACCACTAGTTAACCTAAACATAATTATGTATTGCAGAAACATCAAAAAATAAAAACTCCATATTTTGCTCGAAATGAATAAATTAAAAATTAACAAAGGATTTCTCAGATCTGATTTCAGATCTGAAATTTTGTTTTTCAAGGTTATTTTAGATCTAAAATTTTTCATTTCAGATCCAAATTTTAGATCTGAAATTCCTAAATTCTTACCAAGATCTGAAATTAAGAATTTCGGATCTGAGAATCAACTTACGTAAGAAATAAACAATTCGAGATCTTGCACAGAAAATCCCCTGGGTACGGGTTGTACAAGGCTGGTTGCGACATACCAATGATTTCTCAATATCATCAGCAAGCTGGTTATCATCAGGTTGCTTTCTTAACACTGAGAAAAAATCAGATTCAAGGCGCTGTTGATAATTGAGAAAAGCTTAACATAGATTTAGTTTAAATCAATAAAAAAAATAGTACTGGAACCTCTAAAATGTGTTTAAAATAAGCAAAAATTTGAGTTTTTGTGCTTCTTCCTCATGTAAAGACCATTTTTAACAGCAACTGTCTAGAAAATCCAGCTACAAACATTGGTAGTTGCCCGGGTTGAAATCCCACCGTTAATTATCGCTTTTTCTGTAGTATCCCAGTGATCGCTATTTTCCAGCGCTGATTCATGTATAATTCAGAGTTTGTTGCATAAACAAACCTGCGATTTTTCAGTGCTATTACAGTAATGCTTCCGTAGAAAATCATCGCTAAAACGTAAGAAATTTTAACTCATTCTAGTAGCTTTCAAATGAGAGTTATGGCTGATAAGCTCTTCAACTTTAGTTTGTTACAGGATTGATAGCGCAGAGGTAGAATACTGGTCGAAAAATCTCAAGGTTACGGGATTGAACCTCTGTACGAGCAATATTTTTTTCGTTTTGATAGGTTTTTAATCGTTGTTTCATCGCTGAAAATAGGCCAAATTAGAGATATTTATCGATAAAATTTGCTGTTGTGGCAATGAACATCGATAATTCATCGATGGCGATCGTTTTTTTTTTTCACTTTTCTATCGCTAATTTTCAATGTGAGCTCAACCCGCATGGTTATTGTGCAAATAACACGCAAATTCTGACTACAATTTGTGTGTTACTTTTGTGCAAGTAACACACAAATGGTATCGTTTTGTATTCGCGATTAGATAAGGTATAAACGATACTACAAATAGAAACTTTTTTTGAAACAAGGAGAAAAAAATGTCTACCATTTTTTGCAGATAATTTCGTTGATTGTGTTAAAATTTTCATTCTGAAGATTGCTCTATAAATTCGATAAATAATTTTACTAGAGAAAATCAAATTTTCTTGTTTAACTTGAATTATAAAAAAAAATAGATTTTTATTCGCTTATTTTAACCCTATTTGCTTGCTTTTTTTCCTTAAATGATTTTTAAAAAAATTTGAGATTGTTTTGTGAAAATCATCCCCCACACGCCATATAAAGTTCAAAGTCATAAAATAGATTGTGCTACAAGTAAAAGTTCCACAATGGCAAGTAGATTCCTTCAACCAATTTGGGATGTCTTCTAAGACGGATTAAATCTCCACTTACGCGTTAACAGCGCGAAATGATTGTTCCACATGGGCCAAAATGCCAATCTTACGTTACAAAAGTCGGTACAAAATTTTTAAATGCTCTATAATATTGTTGGAATTGCGACTAAAGAGCCTCAAATAGTGTGTTAATCATTCTGTTGATTATCAGTGGTACTTTAGTTAGCGTTGAAAAAGACTAAAACACACCCGAAGACAAAAATCTTCTCAGGTAGATTTATGAAAAACAGTCAACAAATACATTTAAATACATTTTTTTTGCCGAGCGCGCTTCGCAACTATTAATATAGATAGAAAAATTATTGACTTTGAGTACAGAAAATTTTACGGTTGGAAATATAAGATATCGTAAAATAGTTCTTAAGTCCGCGAGGCTTAAGTACCCCATCTATGATACGCCAAGTTGACTGTGGCTTTGAAGAAAGAACAAAACGGCTGGTTTAAGGGCGAAGCCCTGGTTGTTCCGACTGCCTTTTAAAGTTTATGGAGTAGTAATAACATAAAAAACTGAAAATAATAAAATGAAATGAAATTTTTTTTTCTTAAATTCGAATTTTTATACGAGAAGCAACCCCCCTACACGCCATTTAAAGTAAAAAAGGATAAGTTTTGCCCAATTTGGAACGATTTCTAAGACGGATTAAATCTCCGCTTACGCATTATTAGCGCGAATTATATCGCTCGTTAATTGTCCCAAATTGGCCAAAATGGCAATCTTTAAACCCCCATAACTTTACAAAAAACGATTACAGGTGAAATATCTTTTCAAATTTAAGCTGAGGACAACATTACCTTGTGATTGATATTTAAAAAATCCGTCAAAAATGGCTAGGTAAAAAGTCGAATTTTTTTTTTTGAGATTTTTCGCAAAATCATGCCTGCACTCGCCATATTAAGTACACAGTGATAAAATTCGCTCCTATTAAAAAAAATTATGGTAACAAAGCTTCCTTCAACCAACTTGGAAGGATTTGGAACCATTTCGACGGATTAAATCTCAGCATACGCGTTAAAAGCGCGAAAATATATAGCGCGTGAATTCTCCCAAGTGGGCCAAAATGGCAACCTTTGAACCCCCATAACTTTACGAAAAAAAATCAAAGGTGAAAAATTAAAGCTCAATAAAACAATACCTTTTGAATGATATAAAAAAAAACTCTGTCAAAAATAAATAGTCAAAAATAAATAATTAACGAGCACATATATTCCATTATTTTCGTTACGAAAAATTGAAGTCGAACTTGAACTTCAAATGATTTCTATTGTCTGCAAATAATTCTGAAAAATTCAAAAACGTACACTTCAAAATCAAAAATGGCATCAAAAGCTCAAGAATACTCAAGCATAGTAGCGAATTTGAGGTGGGAGGGCGGACGCGTCATTTCAGGAATTCATTCTCTTACTATTTAAAGGGTTACCCCTTCAGTACTACTTGAAATACTCCATTTTGGCTGCCGATATATACTAATTTTGAAGTGGGAAGGCGCGCCGAAAAAACGCAACTTTTTGGTCAAAAGTGTCCAAAAAGGGTCAAAAACAGCTTTTTGGCTTTTTTTAAAACAAAAATATGCCTGCCGCGCATAAATTGTGGCTTAAATAAGGTGTTTCTAGTGCTTTCAGAGAGCTCGGAAAATGGATTTCGTCGGTCTACAAAAAGCTGGTCAAAATTTTTGAAAACATTTTTAAAATCCGCCTTCCCCCCCCCCCCCTCAAAAAAATCCCAAATTTGCCTCGCTCAAGCCTATAAGACTTATTTTTAGATAACTTTATATGAACTAAAAAATATACATTTTAAGCAGTGGCGGATCTAAGATTTTCCCGAGGGGAGGCGGATTTTCGTAAAAATTTCGAAAGTTTTTGACGATCTTTTTTTTAGGTCGACCAAATTGATATTCCGAGCTCTCCCAAAGCAGTAAACAGACCCTGTTTTGGCCAAAATTTCCGCACACTCCCCCCTCGAAAGTAGCATATATTGGCATCTAGAAAGTTATAGGGTCTGTCATTAAAAACGGTAGATATCTCAAAATAGTACAAAGGGTTGACCCTTTGGGTCGGAAGGGGATTGAATCCCTGAGGAGGCGTCCACCCCCCCCCCCCCCCCCCCCTAAATCTGCCCCTGATTTTAAGCATCTTTAATCAAAACCAATTTTGAACTCAACTGCAAAACAGAAAAGGTAGTCTAGCCATCGCATACTGTGTTTATCCAGAAGCTTGAATGCAGTGACTGGAGTCGCAACAATTTAAACGTCAGAGCTCGTGTCTCAATTTTAACCGTTTTTTTAATAAGAAAATTGTCCCAAGTCAAGCTAAGGGATTCAGCATTCAGTTTTCAAATCAAAGAAACTGCAGTTTTTCGACTAAAAACACGCGGTCGAGAAGGTGTTTTAAATCAACCACAAAATCGAAACTTATTTTTTTCTGGTCAAGAAGGTCAGAACATATATCAAACCAGTTCACAGTCAAGAAACACCCAACTCTATCAATATATAGCTTTATCTCTGTCGAAATGTAGCTCGAGCCCAGTCGAAACAAAAGTGATTCTAATCGAAAAAAAACCAATTGGAAATTGAACTTTTGGTTTTATTGCTTTGTTTGGTATTAGTTTATAACAAATAATAACTCCTTGTTCAGCAAAAAATCAAAATAAGTGGCAGTATTCCGGGTTACATAACCAGTGGAAACCTTGGAAATCCAGACATGGGACATCTTCTTGGAAATCCTGGCAATTTAACGCTCAAAAAAACTTTAAATTTATATTGCATTTAGAAAAAATTGTGCCATGCGTGAGTAGTATAGATATACGACACTGGGATCGGGGGGGGGGGGTGATCCCTACAGGGATCATTGGGTATAGATTATACCTAATGATCCCTATGTAAATATTTATACCTAATGATCCCTATGTAAAATATTTATACCTAATGATCCCTATGTAAAATATTTATACCTAATGATCCCTATGTAAAAATTTTCCCGAAAAATTTTTTCATCCAAAAATTTCCAAAAAAAAAAAATTTTTTTTCAAATTTTTTTTCAATTTTTTTTCAAATTTTTTTTCAAATTTTTTTTCAATTTTTTTTTCATATTTTTTTTCAAACTTTTTTTCAGTTTTTTTTTCAAATTTTTTTTTTTCAAATTTCTTTACTTAATGATCCCTATGTAAAATATTTATACCTTATGATCCCTATGTAAAAAAATTATACCTAATGATCCCTATGAAAAATTTTTATACCTAATGATCCCTATGTAAAATTTTTATACCTAATGATCCCTATGTAAAAATTTTATACCTAATGATCCC
>NC_087066.1:22161309-22273374 GCF_963678635.1 Symsagittifera roscoffensis | reverse complement strand
TCTATCTCTCTCTTTCTTCCCTCTCCGTCTCTCTCTCTCTCTCTCTCTCTCTATCTATCTATCTATAACTTCTCTCTCTCTCTATCTCTCTCTCTCCTCCCTATCTCTCTCTCTATCTATCTTTACTATCTATCACTTCTCTCTCTCTCTCTCTCTCTCTCTATCTCTTCCCTCTCCCTTCTCTGTCTATCTATCTATCTATCTATCTACCTATCTATCTATCTATCTATCTATCTATCTATCTATCTATCTATCTATCTACCTATCTATATATCTAGCTATCTTTTTCTTTCTCTCTCCGTCTCTCTCTCTCTCGCTCTCTCTCTCTCTCTCTCTCTCTCTCTGTCTCTCTCTCTCTCTTTCTTTCTTGCTTTCTCTCTCTCTCTTTTTCTCTTTATCTCTTCTTTCTTTCTCTCTCCGTCTCTGTTCCTCTCTCTCTCTCTCTCTCTCTCTATCTACTTTGTCTCTATCCCTGATCTAATTCTCTCTCCTTTTAACATGGGATCATATGTTACTTAGGGAGTATCAATTTGTATATTTTTGGAGCATTAGTTATACTTAGGGATTAGTGGTTAAATAAATGAGCGATTGTTTACGCATTAGGACCATTAGTTACACCAAATGGTCATAAACTTCAACTAGGGATCTTTAGATGTACATAGGGATCATTGATTAAACATAGAGATCATTGGTTATATGTGATATGAAAATATTTGGTTAAGCTATGAAAAATAAACATTGGGTAAATGATTATAAATATTGTTTATAGGAACCATTAGGTATAAATTTTTTATATAGGGATCATTAGGTATAAAAATTTTACATAGGGATCATTAGGTATAAATATTTACATAGGGATCATTAGGTATAGAAATTTTACATAGGGATCATAAGGTATAAGTATTTTACATAGGGATCATTAGGTATAATTATTTACATAGGGATCATTAGCTATAAAAATTATACATAGGGATCATTAGGTATAAATTTTTTACATAGGGATCATTAGGTATAAATTTTTTACATAGGGATCATTAGGTATAAAAATTTTACATAGGGATCATAAGGTATAAATATTTACATAGGGATCATTAGGTATAATTATTTTACATAGGGATCATTAGGTATAATTATTTTACATAGGGATCATTAGGTATAATTTTTTTTACATAGGGATCATTAGGTATAAACATTTTACATAGGGATCATTAGGTATAAAAATTTTACATAGGGATCATTAGGTTTAAAAATTTTACATAGGGATCATTAGGTATAATTTTTTACATAGGGATCATTAGGCATAAATATTTTACATAGGGATCATTAGGTATAAATATTTTACATAGGGATCATTAGGTATAAACATTTTACATAGGGATCATTAGGTATAGATATTTACATAGGGATCATTAGGTATAAATTTTTTACATAGGGATCATTAGGTATAATTTTTTTACATAGGGATCATTAGGTATAGATTTTTTACATAGGGATCATTAGGTTTAAATATTTTACATAGGGATCATTAGGTATAAATATTTTACATAGGGATCATTAGTTATAAATATTTTACATAGGGATCATTAGGTATAGATTTTTACATAGGGATCATTAGGTATCAATTTTTTACATAGGGATCATCAGGTATAAATTTTTTACATAGGGATCATTAGGTATAAAATTTCTACATAGGGATCATTAGGTATAAAAATTTTACAAAGGGATCATTAGGTATAAAAATTTTACATAGGGATCATTAGGTATAATTTTTTTACATAGGGATCATAAGGTATAAATATTTTACATAGGGATCATTAAGTAAAGAAATTTGAAAAAAAACTGAAAAAAAATTTGAAAAAGAAATTTGAAAAAAAAATTGAAAAAAATTTGAAAAAAAATTGAAAAAAAATTTGAAAAAAAATTTTTTTTTTTGGAAATTTTTGGATGAAAAAATTTTTCGGAAAAATTTTTACATAGGGATCATTAGGTATAAATATTTTACATAGGGATCATTAGGTATAAATATTTTACATAGGGATCATTAGGTATAAATATTTACATAGGGATCATTAGGTATAATCTATACCCAATGATCCCTGTAGGGATCACCCCCCCCCCGATCCCAGTGTCGTATATCTATACTAATTGCGTGATTGAATTAGTTCACGAGTCCAATTCAGTTCTAGTTCAATTATACTGTCAATCATTTTGTCAACCATTCTGTGCAATTTTGGTGCTAACAGATAGTGACGTTCGTAGTAAACTATTATCTTCGCTAAACCATTGCCTGCGATCTAACTTATAAAACTACCCGGGTTGACCTCCATACACCGAAAATGGTTATCATTCAATTCCATACAACAAAATCATTATCATACAATTCCATACATCAAGTGTATGGAGAAAATGCTTGTCATACAATTTTCATACGTTTTCGAAAAACAATATTTTTGGCGACACCAATATCAAGTAATTTTAAAAATTTGCTCCAAAGTTTTTTTTTCAACCGCAAATCGAAATTTGTACGCATTTAATTTTTTGTGTGCATTACGTAGTCCTGGATACGATAATATTGGCGTTTTTTATTTTCACTTAAACGTCATTTTTCTAAACGCTGAAAATTCCTAATTCTTTTGTATGGCGTGTTTATGTATGCGTTGATCAATGTCTCATAGGGATCTCATAGGATTGTGAAAGCTAGCTCGAAGAAAATTCATGTCAATTTCTTTGCATTGAAAATGCAAGAGCGTTAAACCTTTGATGCTTTGAGTAACCAAGGTCTTTGTCATTTGTGTTGGGTTGCAAACACAACACAAAATTTTTCAGAACAATTTTGTATGGAGAAAATACATATCAAACAATTTCCGTTTATGGGAAATGTTTATTATAGAGATTTCATACATTTTTCTGTACGTATAGAACTGTATGTAATTAAATGAAAAGAAATTTGCCATTTATGAGAATTATATGACTATCATTTTTGGTCAAAACGGGTAGTCATCTTTTAAAGCTGCAACTTACAGTATCGGTTAACCATTTTCAACATGACGACGCCACTTGGAATAGCATCTTTTTCGCTAACGAAATTTGCAAAACCGCCGAAGTTATGGGAAATCAGGCTCAACAAAATCCAATGGGGTTGGTGGCAAAAGCTTCCATTAACCTGAAAAATTTCCCATTCACGGATATATCAGCAACAGAGCAAACCAATGTTTGCCAGGGGATGAAGACAAAAGAAGCAATTAGAAGGGGAAGAAACGATGTTTTTCACCTCTACCTGTGTTTGGACAAAAAAGGACAAGATGAATTCCACATTTGAGTTTGACTCAATATCCGAGGGTACGCGATGTGATGAAGGCCGAATTCAAAAAAAATTGAAAAGAAAAATTTGAGACCCTTCAATTATCATGAAAACTAAATCTCGGTGAAACAGTTGAACTTTTCATTCAGTGCTAAGTGGGGTAGCCTAAAAATTCAGTTTTAGAACGCCAGAGACGAGGTTCATGAGGGTTTGGCTTATGGTAAAAAGAGCACTGCCAGTCAAGAAAAACAACAAAGAAAGCGTGAAGGAATTTCGAGGGGGATTACACGCAGATAACCAACGATGCTACAACTGCGATCACCCGGGTTTCAAGTCAGAACACATGTCACAGTGCCCGGCAAGAGGAGTGACATGTACAACTTGCAAAACATTGGTCCACTACAAACGCGCGTGCCGGGGAGAGGAAATCGAGGGTGGTCTGCGTTTCGGTTGATCCAAAGACAAACAAATCAGGACCTAAGCGAGTTGGGGGAGATGAAAAATGTCCATTTGCCACATGAAAACTCAATGGGATGGGTAAGCAAGTCTAAACAGTTATATTGTTCGTTAGAATTCAGATAGCTCTGGGGACCATGTGGTGATGTCCACCTAGTCAAAGCGGCAAATGCAGCTTTGAAAATGGAGCCACAGCGGAAAATGGTGGGCGCAAAGTTGCCACTGAACATCAAAAGTAAGAAAGCAAGTGTGTGGATTGACTGTGGCTCATCGATATTGATCTTCACAATTGGAGAACTAAAGAGGACGTTAGAATCTACGATAGTTAAGTTAAACCAGTGGCCGCATGATAACGAATTCAAGGATTCTATATTAACTCGATACACTTACTGGGAACACTAGAAGTCGAGCTGGAGTCAAATGAGTAGTCGATATTTGAAAGGATCAAGCTGATAAGAAGAAACAGAACTTTGAAAGAGGACGAGAACTGATGACAAAACTTGAACTGCAGCTGGACCAGAAAACACCGGGGGACAGCGTGTTGTCCATCCAGGGCAAGACAGAGGAAGCAAAGACGATTGAGACGGACACAAAATTGGATTCGTAACAAGATTTTTTTCCATTAATAAATTTTCAATTTTTTAGGACGGGTCGGTAAATCAAAAAACTATGAAAAACAAAACAAGTCAATTTTTTCAATAAAACTAATGCCAATTGTTCTGAATTGAAATCAGAAACACAATTCTTAAACTTTTACCATATGTTCTGACTTGAAATCAGAAACATAATTCTTAAACTTTTACCACATGTTCTGACTTGAAATTATGTGTTTGCTCGGTTGATAAAATATCACCAAAAGCAAACATTACAGCATGTGTTGTTTCTTTCTGATTGGTTTAACCAACAGATGGAATATTGAAAATATCAAAATCTATGGTCTATCAGGCAAGCGAAAATATACCAAATATCACTTCATCACTTTCTCAAATCTCATAACCACTCTCATACTGAGACCCCCAACAATCCTAATAACCAAAATCTCAAATCTTTATCTTGATAACTATAAATCCATACCCCAATGTCTCTTGATATAAAATTGATGTGTGTCCTCTATATTTGAAATAATATACCTATTTACGAGTGAAAGAAACTTTGTCTGTTGAATAAGAATAGGAAAGTCTTAGCAACATTCAGAAAGACCCCTTGTTCTAACTAGCTGCGATTTGGTCGATCGCATTAAGTTAAGTCAAGTTAGTTTGGAATAATTGATGCGACCAGTGAGGCACACAAGTTTCAAAAATTCACTCAATTTTCAAAATCTCAAAAAACTGAGATTATCAAAATTTCAAAAAGTTGAAAATTTCAAAAGTTGAAATTATCAAAAATTCCAAAATTGAAATTATCAAAATTTCAAAAAAGTTGAAAATTTCAAAAGTTGAAATTATCAAAAATTCAAAAATTGAAATTATCAAAATTTCAAAAAAGTTGAAAAGTTCAAAAATTGAAATTATCAAAATTTCAAAAAGTTGAAAATTTCAAAAGTTGAAATTATCAAATTTCAAAAAGTTGAAATTATCAAAAACTCAAAAATTGAATTTATCAAAATTTCAAAAATCTGAAAATTTCAAAAGTTGAAATTATCAAATTTCAAAACTTTAAATTGGATATCTTAACTTGAAAAAAGTAAGATGGCCGATCACCCAATCACCCATCCTAACTTGTCTTTTGTATCATTCTCAGGAAATGATTCAGACCTAAACGCAAAAGCCTTTTGGACTTCAGTTGAGAATAAAATTGTTTTCTCACTAGGGCAACGACCCACAGACGCTGGCGCTCAGCCTAACTATGATCACAGACAAAAAAGTTTGTTTGGATCTCTATTAACAGAAACAGCTCTTGAATGGTATACTGATGAAGTAACTAATACTACTACTTGGGCTGAACTAAAAAGTTTTTTTCTTAAAAGGTTCACTGATGGAAGAGATCGTTTCAAGCATCGAATTGATGCTGAAAATGCCACTCGACAAGAGGGCGAATTAATAAAAAATTACTTCCATAGGATTAAAACATCAGTCGACAAGGGTTGGCCTGAAAGCATTGATACTACTGTTCATGCTGATGCCGATGCACAGGCATTGGAAAAAAATATACAAACGAGACAAAGAACTCAAAAGTATATAGATTTCTCAGTTAAAGGTCTAAAACCCTTAGCTCTGAAGCAGAAAGCTCATGAATATATGATAGAAAACCCCAACGCAGGATGGGTAACGTTTACCAATCATATAATTACAAAAGATTTAACTTTTATCGTCGCCACTGATCCTGCAAATAAAACCTCGACAAATAAAATGACATCATTAGAAACGCAAATAAAAGAGTTAACCAAATTGATTAAAAATCAAGAGGTTAGTGCCATAAACGAACAACATTCCTTTCGTCGCCGCGATCCGGATGTAAAAGGCAGACCAAATAAGACACGCTTCTGTGATTATTGTAGGATGAACGGTCATTCTATCTCTAGATGCTCTAAGAAACAAGTCCAGGACGAAGTAAACAAACTTCGCAAAGAACTAACAATTAAAAATGATAGAAAAGTGTCATTTGAGACCGACTATAAACGTAACCGAAATTTCTCAAATCAAAGAAATTACAATCAAAACGATCAGTCAAGAAACAACAACTTTACAAATCGAAACGGTCTGGAACTCCAAATTTCCAGAATCAAAGTAACTATGGTATTCGTTATCATAGTAACTATAGCAAAAACGGTTATCCAAGAAATAATCAACAGCCATCATACAATTCCAATCCCAGACAAAACGAGTCATATGACGAAAAATACCCAAAACAAAATACTTTCAGAGATAATGAACAAGCTGCAAAACAGCATTATGACCAAGAGAAAAGGCAATCCAGCAGTAATCCTAGAGGTCGACAATATAATCAAAACGGATATAACCGAACAAATAGTCGTGATTCTGATAGATCAAGATCACCAGGATTCAGAATGAATCAAAATCAAGTTGAAAATACCCAGTGGGTAGAAGAAGAAACTAACTACTGTAACGCACTGACAGATATGTTTCCTTTAAACTATTAAAGTCTCCGAAGCCAAGTGAAGATAGCAATCCAAAAGCAAGAATCTATCTCAATCTGTATCATTTCGCCACCGGAGACACAAATAAAAATAGTGGACTGGAAATTGAATTTATGGTCGATCCAGGATCAACTTGTAGTATCATAAATGAACCAACTTATCGAGAATTAAACAAAATTGGACAAAAACTGACTCTTTTCAAATCCCAAAGTAAAACCAAAACTTACAACGGATCTGAAATCCGTATGCTTGGCCATACATCAATCGTTTCATGCTTTGATACCGACGGAAAGTATCCAACAAACCACAAAGTCTGGATAACAGAAGAACGCACTGTTAATCTATTAGGAATCGACTTCTGTCATTTGTTTCTTAAAGCCCTTTATTTTGATATCCCAGCAGTGGAACTAAAATCCGAAGATGGTGTCACCTCATATGGCTTATTAAACAATGATAAAGAATATCCGAATGTTTCTAAAATAGAAACAATCCGACTTAAAGATCCCCTCTATATCTCACACCGCTCCTCACATCTGTATAAACATACAGCCGAAACATATTTTAAAAAAGGAACTACATTTCTTCCACACAAAGACACGTGTAAAACTGGTTTAATTTTCATGAATACCATTTGTGTTCAAACTGAATACAAACTCCCGATTTTGATTGAAAATCAACAAGACCACCCAGTAACAATAAATAAAGGCGTACTCGGATATGCAGTAACAGATATACAAGGAGAAGAAAAAGTATATGCAATCCAAGACTGCAATGAATTCACAGCAACTATTCTAAATGAAAGTTCAGAATTTGACAGTTGTTTCATGTTAAACACAATTGTAAACACCACACAAGAATGTACAAGCCGAGTTTATGATTCTTGTATAAAATACATCGATTTCCGACAACAATCTATATTCGAATCAAACATGCCAATTGCGCAATGCATTTCTGCTGATAGAGCCATGACCCAAGGCTTTGCCGAAATGGTCTGTCGACGATATACAAAAATGAGAGATTTTTGTAGCTATAGTAATAGCAGCGTGAACGAAATCATCGTTTATCGAGATCCCAGTTCGGGACAGATAATTTACAATCTGATCACCAAGGAAAGATATTTCCAAAAACCTACCTATCAAAGCATTCACTATGCACTAGATGAAATGAAACATCATGCGATTGCTAATAATATTCGTTGTATTGCAATGCCAAAAATTGCTTGTGGTCTAGACAAAATGGATTGGAAAGAAGTTTCTAAAATTATCGTCGATGTATTTAGATTCTCTGGAATAACAATTTATGTCTATGTACCTGGTTGGGAACTCAATAGCATGCCTGCGCTAGAAGTATTTGATACAGAAAGTGTATCAGAAATATTTGAACAAATCGGTTCTGATATAGTTCAGGCCTGTAACAGCGAAGGCAAACTAGCCACCGATTTCTCGGCTGATGCCACTTCCAAACTTCTTTAAAACCACTTCCAAACTTCTTTAGTAAACTAATGAGATACGCTTTCGGTCCGCTCATAAAAACAAAAAAGGCAATAACATATATTGACGATACTCTTCTACAGAGTAAAAATAAAAACGAAATGTTTGATACTATCAGAGAATACCACTCTTTGCTTCGTAAAGCAAACCTTAAAGCAGCTCCCGGTAAAACATTTTTTTTTACTACGAAAAGTGAAGTTCCTTGGTCACGTGGTATCGGAAGAAGGTCTTTCTCCTATAGCTTCTCGCATAGATGATATAAAAAACCTAAAATCACCCGAATCTAAAACCGAAGTACTGGGTGTTCTCGGAGTAATGGGATTCTATAGTACTTACATAATTAAATTTCATGTAGATGCGAAATGTCTATACGAGCTTGCAAACACCGAAAACAAATTTCAATGGCTACCATGTCATGAAGCCGTTTTTCAGAAATTGAAAGACAGATTTTGCCATGATATTGCTAATGCAATCCCAAACACAGATTACCCATTTCACATTCACGCCGACTCTTCGAATGTAGGAACTGGATGTATTTTATTCCAAGCCTTTCCAGACGGAAAGAAAATTGTATCCGCAAACTCCAGAGTTTTTGATAAAGCAGAACAAAAAATGTCACCACAGCATCGTGAACTGTGTGGTATTATATCTGCTCTTCAAACATATGAATTCTATATTATAGGTTCACCATTCCCCATATATCTGTATTGTGACCATCGACCAATTTTGTTTTTATGGTCCAGAAAAGGACAACTTTCACACCAATTTTTTAAATATCAAGTTGTGCTGACCAAGTTTCATAATCTAAAAATTATCTACACACCAGGCACAAACTTAGCTTTCCCTGACCTTTTAAGCAGAAATGTTCCAATCGCTGACATTAAAAAATATCAAATTGTACATAAAACAATTCCAAATGAAATAAAGTTTGTTCTAGACACCGGAGAACAAATTAATTATTCAGTGCTTCACAAAGAAGACAAAAATACAACACACAACGATTGCTATCCAATCATTGCTCAATTGCATGGTGGAAAAAGGAAACTTTTTGATATAAGTGAAAAAGGTGACTTCAGCATTGAAGAAGCACCAGATTACTACGAAGAATCTTGCAACGCAATCCAGAATATAACAGATTTTTTTAAATTTGGCAAACAAATCAACCAAATAAAAAAATTGTCAACTCAAAATATTTACGAAGAAATACCTGAAGAACTTTTCGCTCTGGATGACGATCTTGATAACCAAGAGTGGATAGAACTTTGCGAGGGCAATGTCGAACAAAGTCTAATTGACGAGTTTGAACAGGCAAAACAAAATTTTGAAAATAGAACTAAAACATCAAAGCTAATTGAACCAATTAGCTTGCACTCAGAAAAAGAAAAAAATGATTCACTAGATTTAATCATTAAATTGACCGATTTCGCAAAAACTGCTGCTCTTGACGTAGAAACAATTGTCCAAGAACTATTAAAAGAGCAAGTAAATGAAACTGTCAAAAAATGGGTCAAAAGAGGTACAAAACCAGAAACCAAACCTCATCGACATCAAGATAAAGCTATAAGAGCTTATCTTCGACAGTTTGATCTTCTGTTCATTGAAAATCAAAATGAATTATTGTGTATTCATGAATATAACGATGATTGCTCCCAAACCCCCAAAATATGTTTGCCCCTATCATTATTTCTCAACAGTTTCAAGCTAGCCCATAGTCATCCATTAAGTGGTCATCACGGAGAATCAAAAATATTAGAAAGTATTAAAAGATACTTCTATTGGCCCGGACTTTATAAATGGGTAAAAATGCTTCTTCACGATTGTCTTGATTGTCAAAAAAACAAGCCAAAAAGAAAAGGTTTAAATGAAGCTCCTTTACAGCAATGGGGTCAACTAGAAACAACACCAATGAAAACAATTCACATTGACCACAAAGGTCCACTCAGACCAATGAGTAACGGACAAAAACTATTGTTTAGTTGTTGTAGACGCATTTTCTCGATACATACAAGTATATCCTTGCAAACACGCCAATTCAAAGGAAACAATCAATCTCCTTGAAAAATATATCACATCATTTGGCATTCCACAACAAATCATTCATGATAATGGAAGTGCTTTTATAAGCAATGATTTCGTTCATTGGTCATTTGAATTAGGTATTACACTTAGACCAAGAACTACATACGCAACGCGGACAAACGGCAAAGTTGAGGTCCAAAATAAACATTTAACTCAATATTTCAGTCATTTTATAAATGATGCTGTTTCTGATTGGTCAGAACTGACAGACAAATTTGCTTTTGCTCACAACACCGCCGTCAATTCAAGTACTGGTTATACGCCATACGAAATCGTATTTGGCATTAAACCACAAATTCCAATAAGCCTAAAACTAGGATTATTTCGTGATAATGATAAACGATGCATATCAGAATATTGCACCGGCCTTTCACCTCATGTTCATAGTGAAGAAAGTGTAAAAAATGAGAAAATCGATAAATTACTCCAAAACCGAATATCCTCAGAAATTTTAAAAAGGGAGAATCTTTTTAACACAATTTACAGCAATACTTATATGCATTGCCGCCGCGTCACTAATCAAGCGCATTATTTTCGAAATCAACATAAGCTAGGTAAGCCAATCAAAATTGGCAGTAAAGTATTACTGGAAAATAGATCTAAACCACTTTTAAGGTCCCAAAAGCTGCTACATTTAAGATCTGGCCCATATACTGTAGTTGAACAAGTAACAGATGTCAACTATAAAATAGAAAACGACGCAACCTCAGAGAAAAAAATAGTACACCGTAATCATATTGTTGAATACTTCCCAAAAGAAAAAATAATGCCAAAACTGGTTACTGAATATTCAACCGATCCAATGTCCGATGGTTTTTATAATCATCTAACAAATCGACAAATCGACGATTTTAATCAGCCCAAAAAGACTGAATTCGCAAATTATTCCTATTGGCCAGTGATATCTAGTGGATATCAACATATGACAAACCACGATTCTACAATTAGGAAATCTGAACAAAATAAGTCGCCAAAACAAAGTTCTGATTCCGGACAAGAAACTATGAACTTAAGGTATTTATTCGAATCAACATCATTCAATCCCGATATACAGCCTATTACTAGTTCTACGCCATACCCAAAACGTGTATTAAATGAACTAAGTGAACTCGATGGCCCAAGTAGCTCGCAAAGCCACCGGAACATTAGAACACAGTTTCATGTTTCACCACCCCAAAATTTTTATCAGCTTTCTAATAACTCAGCAGGATTTTCAAATTATGCTCAATCCCCAAATAATTCAGAAAACTACTACGAGAATAGCCTCTATACGCCTATTCCTGAAGTCAGCTCAGAAAGGCCAAAAAGAACTAAACGTCCCACACAAAAATTCGGAAATCCAATTCCATCTAGTCTTATATCCAGATTTGGAAAAAAGTAAAGACAAATGGTTATAAGAAAAATAAATTTTATTTTCTTTAAATTTCGCCCCAAGGCAACTTTGACTCAAAATTATTCGCTATTTCATGTATAATTTTATTAGCACACAATAATTCTAGAGTCATTTTTTCGCTACTTTGTCTTGACTGCTTGCTTTTGGCTACTATCTGCAATACCGGCTCGGGTTGCCACCACGCCATTGTAATCCTTTTTAGCATATCTAGCTTTTCTCGTCCGTTCTCCATGAACATGCTTCTATAGAACTAAAACAACAATAAAAATATTAGTTTCTAAACGAAACAAAAACATTTATGTCAAAATATAACTGTATTATTGAAATTGTAATCAAATGCTCAAAAGTATACTCACATCCTCACCAAGGAGCAGACCGATCAACTCTATTGAATCGCTGGACAATTGGTCAATTTCCTCCCAACAATTGGACATGATATCAGCATTCCTATCGAAATTGAATTTTATTATTTGGGCTGACCACCATTCGGCTTCCCGCAAAAGCGGAACGTCGAACAAATAATTGTCGTTAGTGAATAGTAGGTACTCTACCCTTGAAATAAGAAGATCTGAATTATACATAAATTCAAACATTTTTTTTCTCTCCTCCTTTCTCTCATTACTTATATCCCAAAGCGGAATATTTTTCAAAGGCTCTAATTTTTCTGGATACTTGAGCCAGTTATCTGAATCATCTTTTTGTAGCCATATTTTCAATCAGTTAGTAGTCAATAAATTCAAGACGAAAGCTTCTACTAAAGTACTAATCTCTGACCAAATGGTGAGAACATATGGTTATTTGCAAACACAAACATATGGTTGAAGCAAACATGCTTATCACTACCTTCTTAACTTGCAAACCAAAGCCCTCCCAACGGCCGTAGACACGTGCCAGTAAAAACAAATACGGTACAGTATAGTATGTCAATTATAACTAAAAGCCGGCTTTGCTAAAACCTGTCTTAAACAATCAAATTTTATCAGAATCTGATCTATATAAACCAGCAAAAATAAGCCCAGAATCATTCTCTTAAAAACTTCTCAACCTCCAAAACCTTCTTCTGATACTTCTCAGCAATTGCAAAAATCAATAATTTTCAAAAATAATGTCTAAAATCACCGATCTCGAAGAAGGTGAAATAATGGACCTTGATCAATCAACGGACCAAATAATCGATGATTTGCTGAAAGTAAGTATAATTTCTATTTTCCGCCGCCGTCTAAAACTAAAAATTTTTTGGTTAGCTTTATACACTCTTCTAATATTTCCCCAACAAATCTGCGCTTTTAATCCAGAGGACAATCTCTACGCTAATACAGCAAAAGATCTAAAAATTGCGCATTTTGATTGTCAACTAATGACATCGAATAAAATGTTCTCACTTAATAAAGTAGCTCCCTGCAAAATACAACCTGAAAATTTCGAAACTACAACAGCCGAGGTTACTCTTTACCAACGGCATTATAGTACAAAAATTGACGCGACAATGTGTCGTATAAAACACCAATCTATCCGATGGTTTTGTGATTCTTTCGATTCAAGCGGAATAGACGCTCGCCAAAATATAATCACAACTGATATACACATTTCCCCTGATACGTGTAAGCACGCCGCCGAACGGGGATATGTTAACTTAGGATACTCAAAAAATATTCCTTTTCGCTTTGACGAAAAAATCGTCACAAATACAAATAGAGGCAAAGTTGATGGCGAATACCACAACGAATGCAGCGATCGTTCTTGGATCCATTTGGATACTTTCGAATCATACATGCAAAATATTTCCTTAACTGTCAATCTAAAAGATGGCACCGTTAATAACTGGCAAAACATTCCATTACCTTGTCCTGTATATGAAAACTGATGTGAAACAACATCACTCGACCCTTTTGCATATACTTTGAACGAACCCGAAAACTGCATTTTTTCGGTTCATAATAAATTTGAAGCAAAAATGATTCGAAATGAAGAAAATTATTATATTGTAAAAGACTCTTTTACTAAAATATCCAACCACCATACTCGAGGTAGAGACACTCAACAATTTATGCTAAAAATACTAAATAAACCACAATCTTTATGTGGACACCCAAAAATAGTCTACCCGAGCCAATAAGAATCATTGTTCATAGCATACCAAAACGGTTTTAATATGGATACTGGTTTACAAATAAACCCGAGTGCTAATACAGGAATTATTCATTCGGAACCAAATTTGACTTACGTAAAATACGCAAAAAATGAAAATTATCCCTTTGCACCGGGACAAATAGACTACGAAGCTCATCTAGGAACAAAACTAGATTATATTCTTTTTCGAAGCTTTTACATGCTTCGAACTGCCGAATTGGCACTTTTAACGAATCAATGTGAGTTAGAACGCTCCATGACTCTCAATACTTTAATGCACTCTATCGAAAGCCCGCGTTTAGCCGGCTACATTTTGACCCGAAATAGGTCTATGTTTTTAGAGACCAATGGCAATGTTGCCTGGCTCTACCACTGCCCAAAATTTTATTCTCCATTACAATTAATGGATGCATGCTATAATCGGATACCAATTATGTATCGCGAAAAAATTCATTTCGTCGACCCAATCACTCGACAAACTTTTAAATCGGCAGATCAACAAGACTGCTCCGATAAGCATTTAAATCTTTATCAACTAGATGTTGATAACGATAATTCTTGGATCGAACTCACACCCTCTATTACTAGAGTAAAAGGTCCAGATCTTTTTAAGCCGAAAGAAATTAAACGGCAAGTAAAACACTCTCTTGCATCTAGTCATGATGCTTCTATTTACACTTATGCACAAATGCAAAAATTTTGGAGCATGATTACTGATCACTCTGAAATGAAGGGTGTTTTACAAAAAGTATCCCAAACTTTTCTTAATGCAAGAAAACACTTCTATCCGGACTCGAGTAGTCAATACGGATCTTCGCAAAACATAGACTATCTTATCTCGCCTGATTTTTGGAAGAACGAGTACACTCGTGTTTTCGGTACAAGACAGTACTATTTAGAAAAATGCGGAATAATATTCGCCTCTTTCCTTTTCGTCAAGTTTATACTCGACGCTCTTGTATTTGTAATAAAGTATTACACATACACAAACTAACCGGCCGAACTCTTCATTTCGGAAAAATTATGTTAGCCGCATCTTACAATATACTTTTCACTTCTATAGTGACTTCAATATTCCTCAAAATGAGAACGATCAGAATATTGAGCTTGATCATAGGTCTCAGGCACCTCAACAAGAGGATTCTGAAAACGAAAATCAGGATAAAATTTATCCTAGACTCCAACTAGTTGATTACAATAATCGACCCGCTGTACCGGTCTAATTTATTCTATGTTTTAGGATATGCCCACTGATCTTCTTCACACTCCACTTGAAGAAGACTTGCTCGATTTCGAAAACCTTCTGTCTCTAAATGACCCTATGGAAATGCCATCCAAAATAATCAACCCGATTAATCAACCAAAATTGAATACCAATTTTAAAATTCCAAAAGTGAAAACTTCTAATTGCATTCAAAAGAGAAAAGCAATTGTCCGACCTTTCAAAATTCTCCCCTCTTCTTCAACTAGGCAAAACCTAGAATCTGAAACTGTAATAGTTCACCAATCCACAAACTCTCTAGAACTTGAATCAAAAATCGCGATTCAAGTCAAAAAGGAACAAAACCTCAGCCCCAGGAAACCACCAAATTTTGACACCAGTCTAAATTATGCACTCTCTCCCTTTATTAACCGCTTTAAGATAGACACCTATCACCCTTACCAAAACGGTAACGATGCATACCGTCTGGTTAATCCACAACTCCCCCATCAACATATTTGTGTTCCTGCAGCGTTTATAACTGCCCAAATGCAGACTCCAATCCTTGACTCCTACACGGATCAAGTGCGAAAGAATTACATTAACGATTTAAATCGCATCAATCAAATGCAGAAAACCATAACAGTGCTCCGGGAAAAAAATAAGGATCTCACCAATAAATATCTGAGCCTAAAAACCCAGGTGGAAGGAAACTATTAGTTTCAAGACTATCTATTAACCTCCGTTCTTTTATTTTTTATCTCCAACTGTGATTTGGCCGCCGCCACTTTACAAAGTATGTATGCTTCTACAATTATAGTCCAGTATTGCTGATAAGTATATTCGCTAAACCAAATTTGAAAAATTGTATTTGATGTTATATTTCTCAAAAGTATCCAGCTGTGATTTGGCCGCCGCCACTGCTCTACTCTACATGCACATACACTACAAGCAGCCATTCTTCAACCGACTACAAGCAGCCATTCTTCAACCGACTACAACCGACTACAAGCAGCCATTCTTCAACCGACTACAAGCAGTCATTCATCAACCGACTACACTACAAGCCGTAACTGTACGAACAAACTATCAAAATCAGAATAAAAACTTTACGTAAACTCTATTAAAACTTTTTTGATGTTTTGTAAATTATATTATGCTTTTAAATTTTTTGTCAACGGGTATCACCGTTTAACAATCACCCTATAAAATGGTTGGATGTTCTGAATTGAAATCAGAAACACAATTCTTAAACTTTTACCATATGTTCTGACTTGAAATCAGAAACATAATTCTTAAACTTTTACCACATGTTCTGACTTGAAATTATGTGTTTGCTCGGTTGATAAAATATCACCAAAAGCAAACATTACAGCATGTGTTGTTTCTTTCTGATTGGTTTAACCAACAGATGGAATGTTGAAAATATCAAAATCTATGGTATATAAGGCAAGCGAAAATATACCAAATATCACTTCATCACTTTCTCAAATCTCATAACCACTCTCATACTGAGACC
Source organism: Symsagittifera roscoffensis (assembly GCF_963678635.1). Taxonomy (NCBI): domain Eukaryota; kingdom Metazoa; phylum Xenacoelomorpha; order Acoela; family Convolutidae; genus Symsagittifera; species Symsagittifera roscoffensis. The sequence goes on along the minus strand of NC_087066.1, from coordinate 22,256,708 downwards.
CCCAACCATCCTAATAACCAAAATCTCAAATCTCTATCTCGATAACTATAAATCCATACCCCAATGTCTCTTGATATAAAATTGATGTGTGTCCTCTATATTTGAAATTTACCTATTTACGAGTGAAAGAAACTTTGTCTGTTGAATAAGAATAGGAAAGTCTTAGCAACATTCAGAAAGACCCCTTGTTCTAACTAGCTGCGATTTGGTCGATCGCATTAAGTTAAGTCAAGTTAGTTTGGAATACAATGCAACAAAAGGGAAGAAAAGCCGCTGGATAAAAATAACGGTGAAGTTAAAAAAACTTTTAGAGGAAAAGCACCTTGGAAAACTGGTAGGTTGCTCAGTTAGTTACTTCGTATCACCATAGTATTATGAGTTTGAAAAAACTGTTTAGCAAAACAAGCAATGAAGTCGAGCAAACTAAATGAAAAATTTCACAAAAACAAATATCAAATGCTGATTATGGAACAATAAATGCGGTAAGCCGGTGTTTTTCTGAGAGGGACTTACCGTATACGTAAGCCCAGCTACCACTAAGTCCAGAATTAAGCGTACGGTTCAATTTTTTTTGTTATTAGACGGAAAATCAACCGGGTCATAGATCTATAAAAACGACACGTGTTTAACGAAATGACACCAGCTCTTGCAAATTTTCAATGAGTGAGTGAAGCCATACTATCTGATTTTCAACAGTGGCGCCCATTTAGTGACGACATATTAGTCGCCGAAAAAGCAGTGAAATAGAACATATTTCAACGACTGAGGTAACCTTGCAAAAGCTAGATGTAGAAAAAATGTCGTTAAAGCTGAAAAAATTTAAGTTCGCATAACAATGGATTGGTAAAAGTTCCGACCAGAGTATCATCGCTAATCCAACTGAGCCAATGAAGGCATTAAAACCGTCATGCACACTTTTCCAACTAAGATCAGTCATGGTCTCGAAACACATTCAACACAATGCTAGCAATTGTTTTGGGATTAGAACTTTCCAGAAATTATTTTTCAGACCAAAAAGTTTCATTAGTATTGGACGTCAAAGCATTGATGTCTTGACTGAAACGCAATATGAAAAAAACTATAGTTAGGTCGGTCAATTTATTTCGATTTTCAAGTAGAACAAAAACCAGAGGTCAGCATTGTTCTAGTAGAAAACGAATCCCGAAATCCGAGCAAGTCAGCGCGTTTGATAGAATATGTTCGCGTTGGCAATTAACTTTTCTATTCGCGCTGTTCACAGCGCCCTCGCATACAAGAAGCTGATTAATTTCATGGGACAAGCAGTAGTTTAAACGATGACTTAACCGATCGATTTCAGCCCATCAAAATCAGCGAGCAGTATATAATTTGCTATAAAAGAAACAGTAATTAGAGGAGGTAAAAACAAGCACCAGGGAACCGAACAACCGCATAGCATCAACTTGCATAACTCGAAAGTCAAGTTTTAGAAAAATTAATTTTAGTCGAGGCAATTACGTAATTTTATTTTGGTAGCAAGAAACTTTCCAAAACAAAAAAGAATTGAAACAAAGCCTGAGAGAGTTAGAACAGAAAAAAAAGAAAGCAAAAGAAAACAGAAGAAAAAAAGCAAAGAAAAATTCAAGCTACAAACATACACCATTCTTAGTTTGCTAATCATTTTATCTTAAAAGACAATTGCATGGACAAAAAAATAGTTATAGCTAATTTCCGGCAGGAAATCATTATTAATTAGTTACACTATTACCATCATGGAAAAACTAAATGCGAACACTGCAGCGAAGGATATTTGTTACCATACTTTCATTGGTGTACAGCAACCATTACAGAGAAATGTACGAATTGCAATCTAACAAGCAAGAATCTAAAAATATGTGCAACGAAGGGATAAAAAGAAATTAGCCGAACAAAGGGAAACCAACAAATTATTGCAATTAGGTTTTCATGGGCAGATTAAATACCTAAACAGTCAGTGCAACAACACAGAAATGTAGCGGTAAATCGTTTCTTGCGATGGCCTCCAGCACTGGTTTGCGGAACAAATCAATCGGACAAATACGTGATTTCTCGAAATCTCACATGAAAACCCACGGAGTGCCTTGGCGCAGACATTTAGGCCCAGCGATAAACTTCAACTCCAAGACATGAAGATTTTTTGCAAGAGAAAAGGAATGAAAACTCCCACTCACCAGCTAAGGATCATTGGGCAGCGGGGGGTGTAGAGCGACCCATAGTTGTTTTAAAGCATTCAGTGATAAAATATACGCGGGGAGAAATTTCGGAACCCCTGGAAAATGCTTGAAAGGTCCTCCGGAGTTTCAAGTTTTTCAAATTTTACGAAACTATTCGTTTTAGCAGATCATAGACGGGAAGCAAACATTGTTGTGAGGAAATTGACAAAAAATCATCATCAAGCAATCGAAACTAGTCAAATGCAAAATGATCAAAGACTGCATGTTTAGTGGATCGGAATATGCCGCATCCTGCGGATACGAAAAGGGTGTTGGTTCGGACACAAGGTACGACATCTGACGTAAAAATCACTCCCTCAGCTAACAGAAAATCAACTCGGAAATCAGGAAGCCGAGCAGTTCATAATGACCTGGACCCTCAAAAAACTGGACACCCAAAAACTGGTTTTCTAACGAATGGGAGCCCGAGTCGAGATTTTTCACCTAATTTGAAGCAAGATATGAGCAGTTTGAGCGGTTTTTTTAGACAATTACGCTCAAAATCTTGCTTCAAAATTGGCGGTTTGAGCGGTTTTTGAACGGTTTATCTAAAAAAACGGCTCAAAAACAGTTCAAATACATACTTATATACATACGTACATTCATAGATATTTACAAAGATACGTACATACATCTATACACACATACATACATACACACATACATACATACATAGATACAAATATACTTAAATTTATGCATACATACATACATACATACATACATACATACATACATACATACATACATATATACATACATACATACATACATACATACATACATACATACATACATACATACATATATACATACATACATACATACATACATACATACATACATACATACATACATACATACATAAATACATACATACATACACACACATACTTACATAATTTCCAGTGGTTATTTTGCTCGAGCATTTGAAAAATCTTGCTTGAGTTGAGAACGGTTAAGCACTTTTTTTAAAAATTGTAGATAGTATTTCAACTGCATCTTAGCGTCACATTACTTTTCCAGGCCTTTTTGTTGGTTTTAATTGGTTTTCTTTATAAGACCGCTCAAAAACCGCTTAAAAACCGCTCAAATCTTGCTTGAAAAACCGTTCAAAAATCACCGCAAGAAATGAGCGGTTTTTGAGCAAGATTTGTGCAATTTGAGCGGTTTTCCAAAAAAACCGCCCAAACCGCTCAGATCTTGCTGAAAAACCGCTCAAACCGCTCATATCTTGAGCGGTTTTTGAGCGGGATCTCGACCCGGGAGTACAAAACTTATACACTTACAAAACTCGTAAAATCAATAATTTTAGCGCAAAGCGCATGCACCATAATCATGAGTAAGGGTAGTTTACTTAGGAATTCTAGAGGTACTTTGCACAAGATCACTACGCCGAAGAAACGAGCCCCCGGGCTATCCTGGAATTGCCGACATCCCAGGACGTATGCAAAAAAATCGTGGAAAAAAACTTCAATAGATGATCGAAAAATGGTAACTAGCACCGGAACACAATTAAAAAGGAGACGCTTTGAGCTAGAGGACTTTTCTGTTTTGGATGGTGGACTATTTGCCAACTATGGTGAAGCAGCGATTGTTACTGGAAACCACGATAGCGCCACGGGTGACTCAATCAGCAGAGAGCATCGCAGAACAAAGGCAAGTGGGATTGAACTAGGAACAGGGATCGAGGTAGCAGGTGAAAGAATTGAGACAAAAGTAAATACAGGGACGACGGCGATCGAAAAAGCCTATGGGGCCATGAAAGCAGAAACGGGAGCCGATCAAGAAGTGTTCGAACAAGTCAATGTAACTTTGGCGCCGGACGCTTTAGCCCCACCAAGGGTGAAGCCGAAAAACGAATCTGGAAACAACGCCTAGTCTCCTAATCGAGTCGAGAAACTACGAGAGGCCATGACGAAGCGTTATTAGGGTGCAGCGGTCGGAAAAACTCCGTAAAAAATAAGTGCGGTTATGACCGACCGTACATCGATATTTGGAGAGGAGAAAAAAGGGTGTGGGGCAAAATCCAAAGCTAAAACTTGTTAAGAAACTCTAGGCGTTCGCTTAGATCCGCTTGAGTACAAAACATAATAGCTTGCAAAATCAAATGTGTTTTCTAGTCGGAAATTTCTGTGCTACTTGCAAAGCAACCAGCCCCACTTGTTATTATATCTCACTGTTTGAAATTCTTTTTGGGTTACTGATTTTGAATGATAAAAAAATCTGAGCACAAAAAATACAGTCGAATACCAAATTCTTTTCGATTTGTTGTTGGAACTAAAAATTACTTCAGCAAAGATACCCGCCGTAAAATAAGAAATGTGATAGATTTTTAAACTGACGGTGCATTTGTTGGCCTCATGCTTAAATCAAATCTGAGCTGGGCTGGAAAATTATTGTATTATTTCGATTTGGTTGTAAAATCAAACAAGACTGCTCGTATCAGGGCGAAGCCCTGAATGTTCCGACGGCCTTTTAATGTTTATGGAGCAGTAATAACATTGAAAAATTAAATGAAAAAAAAAAAAAAATTAAAATTTTTTTTTCTAAAATTTGATTTTTTTTAATGAAAATCATCCCCCCCACACGCCATATAAAGTACAAATGGATAGTTTTTGCTCCTTTTAATAAATCAATTATGGCAAATAAGCTTTTTTCAAACAATTTGGAACAATTTCTAAGACGGATTAACTCTCCGCTTACGCGTAAATAGCGCGAAATATATCGCGCGTTAATTGTCCCAAAATGGCCAAAATGGCAACATTTAAATCCCCATAACTTTACGAAAAATGATCACAGACAAAATATTTTTTCAAATTTAAGCTCAGGACAACAATATCTCTTGCATGATATTTAAAAAAGTCCGTCAAAAATGGCTACCCGCATCCAAGTTTAGGCGTAAGTAATCGATTATAACGGATTATTATGATGCTTTTTTGACAATTAACATCGATTACAGTTAAACAAAATTAGGTGTTTAAAGGATTTATAATTTATTATAAACGTGATATTTTCCAAGAGATTATAATCTCTTATAATCGATTATAATTGATTATAGTTCTTACAAAAAACCCTTAAAATCAATTGTAATCGATTATAATCGATTATAATCTCTTATTTTTTGCGGAAACTTTGTCAATTAGAAAATATATTCGAATTATATCTTGTGGGTTATTATTTTTGTCTCAATAAGAAAACCTCTAAAGAGAGATCTCTTGAACACTTTGGTTCATCTGAACACAAAGTTTTACCACGAAACAAAAGTTTCATAGAGATCCTTTCATATGAGTGAAAACGTTCCCGCGGTAAATGAAAAACAAATCATCCAAATCAAACATGAAATTAAATTAATTTGCTGATGTTTTGGTGTTTAAAAAAGCTTAAAATATGCATCACAAAACAACTCTAACGGGGAAGAAATGAAAAAAAAATACTTATAAATTTGAATTAATTGGACAACTTTTAAAAAAATTTTCTTTATTTTCATCGAAACCAACGTCTACAAAAAGCATAAAACAAAAACAATTTAGATGCAACTTCGAAGACAAAATGGACAAACAAAAAGGATTATAATCAATTAGAATCGATTATAATAGATTTTTGTGCAAAACTAAAGAACTAGAATTTTGAATAAAAATAATGGATTATAATCAATTATAATCGATTATAATTGTATCGCAAAATAGACAAAAAATTATCAATTATAATCGATTATAATGCATTATAATTAATTATATTTTGATTTTAAAAAGAGAGATTATGATCGATTATTAATTGATTAAAATCGGTTGCTTCTCAATTTTAGTAAGACTGGTACTAAAATCGTAATATAATCAATTATTAACGCTTGAAACTGGATGCGGGTTGTTAAAAAGTCGAAATTTGGCTGATGAAAAAAAACCTATCCCGAGCACAAATATTCCGTTATTTCGTATCGAAAGTCGGAACAAAAAAATACTTGGTCGACAAAGTCGAAGCATATCAAAATTTGTTAGAAAAAATCGAAAGGTAAGTAGAATATTTAAGGAAGATGAACCAACCCAGCTGGTATCACGCATAACTTTTGTTCACATTAAATCTTGAAGCTGTTTTGGATACAAGCGCAACAAAAAAGCGCCAATAATCCACTTTTTTTAATAGAAAAAAATTATGGTATAAACCAAAGTATATTGATAATATAGCAATTTATATAACAGATTGATGAAATAGCAATTGGATAGCAATTTACAGGAAACATCAGCGATGTGAAAACATGCAAGACTATTCAAAATACTCGAGTGGTTATTTTTTGTTTGAATTCACTTGTTTGTTCTCATTTTTGGACATTAAACGTCTTGCAAAATTTGTTGGCCTGGCTTTCCGGTAGTTTGCTAGCTCTTGAACCAGAAATTTTGTCATAAATTCTTTGATGGAATCGAAAATCAAAAACGAACACTTTTTGGGATTCAAGTTTTAGCCCGATTTTTGCAAAAACAGTTGCTACATAATAACTCTGCTAAAGTTTAGGCAATTTTTTTACACATCGTTTTTTGCTTAAAGTCAGTTCAATACAAGAAGAATACGCTTTAATTTTCTATTTTTATTCGATTTATTCGGATAGTGTTAATCATCTCTGCATCAGCATTGGCAATCACCCACTTTAACATAAAAAAACTTCGCTTGGAAATATTTTTAAAAAGTTTCCAGGTGCCATTGTGCGACAAAAAATCCACCGGTGCGCAGGGCGTATATTCAAACTGAGTAAAAACAATGTCGAGCTGGATAAAAAAATAAAATCTAGCTGGGTCGAAACATGAATTCGAATTGGGTGGAAACATAAAAACGAATTGGGTCGAAACATAAAAACGAACTGTGTCGAAATATAGAGTCGAATTGGGTCGAACCAGATGTCAAAATTCGCCCAAAAATTCATAGTCCCGCGGGCCCTACATTCGAAGTGAAACACAAAACATAAAGTCTAACTTGGTCGAAACATAGATGTATTAGGTCGCTCGGGTCAGAAAATATCTGGATTGGTCGAACTTGGTCGAAACAAAGGTTTTTGGTCGCGCTGGTCAAAACATTTGCGTTTTTGGTCGTGCATGTCAAAACATCAAGTCGAAACCTTGGCCCGGGAAGTAAGAATATAGTAACACAGCAAATTACAATGCAGCAGCTCATTCATGAATTCATTTATCACATTGAGCGTTTCATATTTGAACGGTTTTGAAAAATTATTTTTTCTAAATATCATTAAAACTCGAATTGGGACTGGAAAAAGACTAATCTGATAAATCATTCAACTTCATATTATTTTAAATTTTTCCTCGACTTCGGATTTTTGGCAAGTTCCGTTAAGAAAGTTCCGAGTTTTCAGCGCCCATTAAGCTATTTTCAATGAAAAAGCATCCGTCAAGAAGCAAAATTATTTTTTTCGTTTTTAATATTCAGAAATTTTCCCAAGGGCTAAAAGGCTTAAACTGCACTTCAAAGATCTTTACTAAACTTTTTTTTTCTTGATTTTTTTTATCTGAAGCTACTCAATGCGTATTAAATTCTTTGAGTTCAGTAGTAATTTATACAGTTTTTTCTCGATTGACTTTAATTTTATAACGTGCTGGCATGCTATTTTGATACCAAAAACAATACAACGTTTCAAAAATTAAAAGCTACAATTTTACTTCGCTGTTCATCAGATATCGTAGTTTTTTTTTGTCTTTTATAGTTTATTTAATCTAATTATAGTTTTCCAACTGGAAATTTTTATAAGTTTCGAAACTAAGAAAAAAAATACATTATTCTCGAGATGAGCAAAAAACCGGCTGCAAAGAAAGAGGGGCAAAGCAAGGGACCTTCTGCACCAGCCAAAGACGACCAGGGCTATTCTAATTTTTCTGTGCCAGAAGACACTACAAATCTGATTTTGGTTGTGGAGAATAAAAAACTATACGTTCACAGGTACTTATATATAGTTATCAACACTATAAATACAATGATTATAATTAATTATAATTAACTATCTCCCTTGGTATACTTCCCCGACCCGTCTAGAGGAAGTACCTGTTCTAAATTCAGACATTTTTTTTTAAATATTCAAACCAAGGGCGGATCTAATGATTTTCGAAGGGAGGGGGGTCGAATAAGATTCGATAATTTCAGCGCGATCACATTGATTTTACGGTCTCTCTCAAAACACTATGATTTTGCCTAACTTTTCAGCAGTGCAGGCAATTTTTTGGTACTGTTCAACATGCGAACCTTCTGGAAGTTTTTGAAGCTCCCTCAATTATTGTGAAAGCGCCTGCCATGCGATGTATAGTTTTTGAGGGAGCGTTGTGCGCTGAAACAAAAAGACAATTTTTGGTCAATACTTTCCAAAATCGGCTTATTTGGATTAGTCGGGTAAGTACCCAAGGTCGGAATTTTTGGCCTGTTCTTTCAAAAACTTGCCTGGGGTAGAGGAAAACTATAAGGAAATCCGTTGCGGCAAATGGTTCAAATTAAATTGAAAATAGTTAATTTTTCCAAGAAAAAAATATCATAGTGTTTTCCTAGATTTTGTCTTTGGAATTTATTAATTGAAAACCGGATTTTTAACTAATCAGCCCTGTTTTGTCTGAAACAAAACCAGTACTTTGTCAGAAAACCAAGAGTTTGTTTTAAAACAGAAGCCATGTCAATTGATAAAAGTTATCAGGAAATGTAAAACAACCATTCTGATTTTCATGTTAATAAAAGTCGAAGCAACCGTTGCTGTGGATAAGGTATCGCGGTATCCACTCTAAAAATAGATCTCAATGCGCGCATATATTTAGAGACATGATGATGGTGGAGTGTCCAGGTCTGAGAGAGAAACTGAACGCCTTGCAAGAGCAGGATGAGTCTACAGGCAACGAGAACAGCACAAACACTCCTCCACAGACTCCCAGAGGAGGGGACCCCCAACGTCCGCAGGAATTGGCCTTGGAGGGGGTGGAGTATGAGAATGTGAAGGAGATGCTCAAGTGTCTCTATCCGCCCAGAAAGCCAGTCACAGGTGAGCTTAAACTGAGTTGCACTCTGTTTTTGCTGCATACCCATCGGGGCTATTCTCACCCCCGAAGGATCGAATGCGCGAAAACTCTTAACCAATCAACGCCCTTCAAACTATCCAAAACTGACGGAAATTATTGCTTATTTCTTTTGAATTTTTGAATACTGAGCTCTGATTGGTCGACAAAATTTTTGCGCATTCAGTCCTTCACGCATGAGGGATTCCACCCGTCCCCGTTGCCTAACGGGCAAATCCAGATAAAGCAAACAGGTGGTCTCATTTGTTAGATCATCATACGTTGTTCCGAGCCGTCTTAAAACTGTTTTCAGATGTCTTTGAAGCCACAATTCAACTCAAAAAACGTGCAACTCCCTTACAGTTTTTGATTTTTCTGAAATTTTGAAAATATAGTAATGCGATGAGTTATAAAATATAGATGAGAATGTGGACTTGCTCACTTGGCTGGTGGGGGAGTGGGACATAGACAGACTGAGGGGGGACTGTGAGGGAGTGTTGATGAAGAGAGAGCCAGCCACTCTAGCCCTTCTCCTGCAGGCACAACAGGCAAAGGTTTGCATTAACTTATCCATGTAAACGAGTATTCATTTTCAGCTTTATTCGATGCGCACCACTCCTATCTATTTACTCACATTTTCACGCTGTAGTGAGTAAACACAAAAAGCTCAATCTGCTCAAATCTACCAATTTTTCGTGGAAGCACAAAAAAATTTGATTCTCCGAGCTACTCCGGAACACCAAAAAACCCAGCTTCGCTAATATTTTCCTCTATCCAGACAATCTTTTGAAAATATGCAAAAGTTACCGAAATCTAACCGCATTTTTTGCCGGCTGCTCAACAATGACATTTTTCGCCCGGCTGCTCAACATTTTATTTGAAAAGAGATTTTTCATACGAAGGAGAGTCTTTTTGGTGTTTGAGCTGCTCGGAAAATTCAGACAATTCAGTCAAAATGAGTGAGAAAATTCGGCCAAAAACTATTCAGACAGTTTTTGAGTTTAAAAACATGCGTGCAAAAACTTTTCACATAAGGCGAAGCATCAAAGCTTTAATTAGACTTATAATTAATTCCTTTCAAATGCACATATTACAAATAAAATTCACAGAACCAAAAGTACCTAAACATAATAAATATTTATACAAACCTTTATGTTTTCAATTTTAGAATAGTGGCTAAACAAAAATCGAATTTAACAAAAAAAAGCACAATACTTAAAAAATAACCAATATACACGAAAGCAAACCAAAATTAGAAACTTTACAGGCGTTCAAAAACGATATCAGTTAAAGGGTTGACCACCCCTACCACCTACTGGCCACACAGATACCCTGATATTATTATCATGCCTTAGGCGGGGGATGTTGCAATCGCCTATCAGGTAATTTGGGTAGTTGGTTGAAACTATTTTTGAACTTTGACTTCTTTTTAAGATAAACTAATTAAGATTAAAATATTGTTCAAACAGAAACCAGTACCAGGTTTAACGCCCCCAGAGAGATGGTGGTCCATTTACACAGTTAACATTGGTTCATCTTCATTAGTAACTAGCTTGAGCAACTGGTTGATTAGTATCTGAATCATTCTCATTCAATCACTTTTAGCAGAAGATAAGTTTTAAAATAGAATTCGTATTATCTGAACGCGGAAAAAAGGCATTTTTGTCTTGATGGTTATAGATACCGTGAAAATAAAACTTAAAAACGGCCTCATTAAATGGCAATGACAATTTGGAAATGGCAGAGCAGTGGGTTATTTGGACAAAAAGCAAGAATTTACCAGAAAAACAGAGCACGCTCATTTACCAAGTCCCTCAAAAATTCAAGCTAAAAATTTCGCTAACGAAGTTCGAGAAAAAGCCACAAACACTGGTAACGCTCCCCGCCCTCCACAAGCTGATCACGCGTTTCAATGATGAGCGAAAAACGCCAAAGGTAAAGTATTGAGACTGATGTCCGTTGATAGTATCAGAAAACCGAAGCCCAAGTATTCAATCGCCAATGAGAAAACTCGTTCAAAACGCAAAAAACTACAATCGACACCATATACAGAAGTATTTAAAACTTTGTACCGTTAATTTACATATTTCTTTAAACTTTATTATGCAGAGCAAGTTTGTTTTGATCTTTGAAATTTGTTATTTGATGTTCCGCAATTCTTAGTAAAAGTGTTGAAAGCCTTCTGACTCTAATCAAATTAGAAAAGTTTTGATTTTTCTTTTTATCTAGTTTCTTTAATCTAAATTAGCCGAATTGTCTTTGGCTGAATTGTCTGAGTTGTTTTGGCTGACTTGTCTGTATCTGAAATCGGCTAAATTGGCTGTGGCTGAATTGTTTCTGCGCCTGAAAGTTTATAGAAATTGAGATTTTGTCAGAAACTTTGTCGGCAGCGCATTCTTGTATAATTTAATGGCATATTGGATTTTTTGGTATCAAGCAGACATTTTTTTGTGATTTATACTGTTTGTTGCTCTGACATTCATTAAAAAACCCATGAAATAATTTTAGGATAGGGGCAAGGCGTAGAATTCCAAAAAATCCGAAGATGAACAAAAATTTTTGTTCAACATTACGAGATCAAGTTGTATCTGCGTGTTTTCTTGCAATACGTGTGTAGGGCTTTGAAGAACATAATAATTTAACTTTAGATTCCAATAATGCAGCAATTTGGTTCTCATTTTTGAGGCTAGTTTGATTATGATGTATTAGGTCGGAAATATCTGAGCCGTATAGGATTCCGCATTCTTAATTATCTTGACATCCATTTCCCATAAAGCAGATGGATTTTGATCTCAGCCGCGATTCACATCGGAAACGAGGGTCGAATTTGGCAAAGGTTCAAGATAATATCCCTTGAGCTGTGCCCGTGCGATTGAAACCAAATCCAAAAAATCAGAAGACACATTTACATGAGTATAGTTGACTGATAAATGCGTATAATATCCTGCGTTCAATCGGGACCAGAGAAGATTTTAAAGATTTCAAATGGACCTCTGGCTAATGTCATTCAACTTCAAAGTTATGTTATGTTGTCTGTAGCTGAAATAATGCCAGACTGCTGGTATCAGCGCGAAGCCCTGAATGTTTCGATTGTATTTTTAAATCTATGGCGAAGTGTTTGCTTCTAAAAAACGAATGAAAAAAATGAAAAAAAAAACTTCAAACATTGAAAATCATCCCCGTAATGCTATGTAAAAAAGGAAGTGATGTATTTCACTTATAACAAAGCATCAAATATACCGATCATTACGAGGCCAAACTGTGCACTGGATAGGCGCACAATTTTGTGTCTGTATGTTCCTGGATTCCTTAGACAAAACTTAAAACATGTTCCAAAATGTAAGTGGATTCCAATTACAGAACTTCCGTGGATTCCGCGTACAAATACCTGTAACGTAAATTTTGTCGGCCTATTTTATTTGTTGTATCGCGGATTCCGCAACAAGCGATCATAGCTAGCTGTTCTAGATTCCGCAATTGTAAGTGGATTCAACAAAAGGTAAGTGGAATCCGCAGATGTAAGTGGAATCCGCAATATTTCTGAGCGAAATCCGCAAATGTAAGCGGGTTCCGAATTTTGTTTATAATTGAACTTGCAAAAGAACAATTAAAAGCTAGAGCTGGAATTCTTATCTACAGCAATGCGGATTTGAAAAGCAAGGGCCTAACCATTGTCAGTGGAACCCACGAACAAATCTCAAAACATTGGTTAACTAAATTGGTGGATTTCACCTTTCAAAATTTTGAAAATACAACACCGAATAAATTCAGTACATGGAGTCATTGGTTCATTGGTCACATGTCGCCGAATTAGGTCAGTTTTTGGGATTGCATCAATCCCAAATACAGGTCGGTGTTTGGGATTCCATCAAAATCAAGTACTGATCTGATCTAGTAGATTCTTACAATTTGCAGATTAGGCTTACAGTTGCGGCTTCCGCAACAGCTCAATTGAAACATACACTTGTCTTATTATTTGTTTGTGGATTCCACAAATTGTTTTGGATTCCGCAAATACAGTTGCGGATTCCGCATATTCGCTGTTTTGGAGCGATTTTGACCGTCACAGTGTTTTAGGTATTTGCTTGTGGAAGCCAAAACAGCCACGAAGATCCAGAAAAGTAGCAATGTTGCGGATTTCACAAAACATCTGATTTTGGCTTGTTGCGGATTCTTCTTACAATGCACAAAAAGCACAGTTTGGCCTCGTAATGATAAGCATGCAAGAAAATATACCTCTTCCAAAGACCTATGAAGACCTTTTTTAGCCAAAAAATGTCTAAAATCTGTCATGTTTTTGGAAAATTATCAATTTTTTTTCTGAACATGCTTTTTTGGAGCGCGTTTCTCTTTAAGGCTTGTAATTGTTAATGGTTTAGGGCTGGTCAGCGATAAAGAAATCGTGTAAAATTATATGAAAATGTGTTTACCTCTTGGTTACAAAAAGATTGCTCCTATGCAAGGCTAAAAAAAATTTTGCTCGTATCAAGGAGAAACGATTTGACTTCTTTTTATGGTCTATGGAGCAGTGTTCTCTTTAAAAAACAGACAAATTTTTCAAAAAAGATCTTTGTTTTTTTTTTGTTTTTGAGATTTTCTTTCAAATCATCCCCTTACACGCCATATAAAACACAAAAATATAGATTTCTTTCTTATTGTTGTAGAAATTATGACACACAGCCTGCTTCCACCAATTTGGAAAGAATTCTATAAAACGGATTAATTCTCAGCTTACGCTTTAATAGCGCGAAACATATTGCGCGTTATTCGACTAAAGTTGGTCATATTGCAATCTGTAAAACCCCACAACTTTACAAAAAATGAATAAAGGTAAAATAATTTTCTCAGTTTGAGCTCAAGGCAACAATATATAGGATGATTTTCCAGTTGAAACGTCTAAGTTAGTCTGGAAAAAGCCACCCGAGCTTATAGATTTTTTCAAACAGTCTTTATGTGCAAAATTGAGTGGAAAATTGATTTCCGACGCCCAGAAGAGCAGTTTTAGATTAATAACTGTGTTTAAATTTGTTGACTGGAATGAACTGTAATGACATTCAATATATTTCACGATGATCAGTGAATCGAATAATTTCCGATGATTGGACCGGACCCACCACGATCCGTGCTTGTTGCTTGAGGGTGAGACATCATTGCCCAGTCCAGAAAAATAGCCAACAGCAAATTAATGTAATTCTGAATCAGGGGCGCAACCGCGCTTATCAGTGTAGAGCTGAACTTTTCGAATGCTGGTGATCTTTTCTCTTCTGGATGAATCCTTAGTCTTAAATTTGGCACGAGCAGAACTTAAACTTCTCTTTTTTTCAGCTGGATGATGTGTGCGAGTTTGTGGCCAAGAAGTTAGTGGAGGACAACTCGATAGGGGATCTGAAGAAACAGGAGGAGCAGTTTGAGCAGCTGGACTTTTCCAACCAGTCCAGACTGTACAGACATAGAATACTATTCCTAGAGGACGAACAGGTCAAACTAGACGACACAGCCACTCTACTATACCCTCTCACCAAGTTAGCTCACGGCTGGTTTTTTCTGAAAAGATTTTTTTGGTCTTTAGGGTGAACACATTTTTTCGGCCAATTAAACTCCGTTTTTGCAATCATATGGTATCTGGGTTTTTCTCAAGTGGGAGGGGGGTTGGAATTTTAGACGAATTTTTTTATAGTTCAACCAAGTTCTCTTAAGACATCATAAAACCTTCAGATCTCTTAAGACATCATCAAAGTTACCGAAGTAGTTATCGGGCTTTTTTGAAAATTTTGATCAAAACATTGCTTTTTTGGTAAATAGTAATTATTTTCGTAAAAGACGCCTGTAGAAATAGTTTGAGGTCGTTTAGGCAAAATGGATACCGTAAAAAAGTTTGGGCGGCGAGGGGGATCCTCGAATGGAGAGACGTCCTCCCCTAAACCAGCCCTTTTGGCCGTGATTTATAGTTTAAAAAATGATTTAAAAAAACAAACATTGATATTAATCATGATAAAATTCTTCGAACTTTTGTTAAAGTCTTTTTTTGAAAGCTCTCTTTTTGAAGCTTTTTTTGTTTGTTCTTCAAAATTTTTGAAATAGGAAATTGGGTTGATTTGCCTAAAAAGTTCAAATTAATTTCAAATTAATTCGGTTAATTTCAAGTTAAAACAGAAACATGAGTTAATTTCAAGTTAAAACAGAAACATGATTTTCAATTCTAAATTTAAAAAAGCGGACATGCTTTTCTTTTTCATCTTTGTTAAACTAATTTTTATCCCATTGCTGAAATAGCAGGCAAATCTAAAAATATCAACTCATGACAACAATTCGCCATCTGGTGGAATCTCATTGGATAAGGCTGCTGAGTTGTTGAAATCCAGAATGTGCTCTTGAAAAGGAAGCTGAAAAACTGCAAAGTTCATTAATAATATTCTCACCAAAATGTTTTCTATAACTTTTCCGACTTCCCATCCAGCGCAAGAAAACTTTTTTGACATTCGCAAGTGTGTTCTTGTTGAATCGGTAAAGCCCTTTTCTCATTATAAACTAAAACTTAAATTTCTTAGGGCTTAAGTTGTGGGGTAAAAAATACCCGTACTGAATTTTTTCTTCGAAATCAGATTCCATTTCTATAAAATTGTTGGTTTTTCAGGATTGCCACAGATCTGAATCATGTCGACGGACTTTAAACATGTGCCTGTCTTAAAACAAACCTACCGCAGAATTGATAATATTTTCAGCATATTTGATCAGTAAAATATCAGAACTGATACTCGTCTGACACAGATCTAAATCAGATTAAAACAGAGCTTAAACCTTATTGTTGGGAAATATATTTTTAATTGTTTTGATAATTTTCAATAAAGAGAGTAATTATGCTTTTCGCGTGATTACTTTCTGGGGATAAAGGTGGACTTTTTAACATACCCTTTTCGCGGTATTTACGGGCTGTTTTCTACTCGCACTATTCGACAATTTAAAAACTCCATTGAATTTTTTAAACGTTTTTCTAATCATTACCATGTTTTTACCATGGAGCTTGACATCATATGAGGAAAAGTATGAAAAGCAAATAGGTTCCCAATAAATTAAATATTCACCACACCAAAATTAGCTCCATTAGGACAAAATTGAAGTGATTAACTTTTATAAAAGAAAAATAAATAAGGGGAGAAAAGTAAAAAAGCTTTTTTTTTTCTTCAAAAGTTCAAAAAGTTTCCAAATTTGCCCAAATTTTCTCATTTATAAGTTGTCTGTGTATGGTAATCAAAAAGCGTCAAATAAACCCACCTCCGTTCAGGGGGATGGTTTAACCAGAATTTTTAAACTTTATTTGTTTTTCAAATCGTCTTGATATATATAGTCTCATAACTGTATTAATATCAAAACTATGACCAGCAAAGTTACAGTCACGAAAAATAGAAGATGCAATTTTTTTATTTGAACAAGCAAAGGAACGAGCTTTTTCTTCACGTTTTATCGTTTCCTCTGCATTTATTTCAGATAAAAAACTTCATACTCTTACCAAATTTAGATGAAACTATTTGAAAAATCTTAGCCAGGCAAAAATTTGGAAAATCTGGTTATGAAGGCTTAAATTGGTCAGTATATCATAACTAGTTTTAGAGGTGTTTTTGCTGTGGAAACAACATCGCAATTAAAATAAAAAAAATTGAACTTATGGGCTTAATTTGGTTCTATGGGAAGCTGCTGGTGAGCTTAAGTTACCCTTTATTCCTTCAAAAAATGACAGCTAATAGAAATAAAAAAGTTACTGGTTCGTCATCGGAAAACGGCTAAAATTTATGAATAACTTTGCGTTGATGATCGAATTGAAACATCAAAATAAGCGCTCATCAATTTTTTTTTTAAACATTACATCTCTAAATCATGCACAGGATTCTCATTAGCAGTTAGGTTGCTTGGAAATCTTGTCCAAATTGTTGTATAAGCTCTCATGATCTTTATTGTATATGTGACCGTTCTCAGCGCCTGACCAGGTAATTTTGGCAATTTGAATTTTTTCATCTGCCAAATTTTGGCAACATAAAGACATAAAGAGTAATTGAAGCTCATCAGCTTCACGAGGAACAAATTTTAAACCCGTAAATTCAAATTCTTTATAATTTTTGCGAGGTTGTTTCTAGAGTAAGAGCACCTCTAAACTAGTTGTTATGTACTGGCTACTTTACGCGTTCAAAGCAAGGTTTCTCAAACTTGAACTGGGTAAGTCCTTCTAAATAGTTGTATTCACTTTTTAGCGAAAATTAAACCTTATATCTCAAAATATTGCAGAAAAACGACAAAAACGTGAAGAAAAACTTTTCACTCGCTCGTTGAAAATAAAATGTTGCTTCTATAGTGATGATTGGAATTATCCCGAAAAAACGCATCAAATTCGAATGCATTGTTCTTATATAGGTTTGACTTTTAATGGAAAACGAAGAGTTCAAGGTTTGCGTAGAGTTTCATTAAAACTTTTATAGCGTCTTGCGACCCAAAATTTTACCCCAAAAAGGATCATAATTGGTTTTTTAGTCAATCAGAAATTACGCCGAAACTACCGTATTAGGTCGGAAATATCTGAGCCATATAGGATTCCGCATTCTTAATTATCTTGACATCCATTTCCCATGAAGCAGATGGATTTTGATCTCAGCCGCGATTCACATCGGAAACGAGGGTCGAATTTGGCAAAGGTTCAAGATAATATCCCTTGAGCTGTGCCCGTGCGATTGAAAACAAATCCAAAAAATCAGAAGACACATTTACGTGAGTATAGTTGACTGATAAATGCATATAATATCTTGCGTTCAATCGGGACCAGAGAAGATTTTAAAGATTCCAAATGGACCACTGGCTAATGACATTCAACTTCAAAGTTATGTTATGTTGTCTGTAGCTGAAATAAAGCCAGACTGCTGGTATCAGCGCGAAGCCCTGAATGTTTCGATTGTATTTTTAAGTCTATGGCGAAGTGTTTGCTATTAAAAACGAATGAAAAAAATGAAAAAAAAAACTTCAAACATAGAATTGATGTATTTCACTTATAACAAAGCATCAAATATAACGATCATTACGAGGCCAAACTCTGCACTGGATAGGCGCACAATTTTGTGTCTGTATGTTCCTGGATTCCATAGACAAAACTTTAAACCTGTTCCAAAATGTAAGTGGATTCCACAAAAGGTAAGTGGAATCCGCAGATGTAAGTGGAATCCGCAATATTTCTGAGCGGAATCCGCAAATGTAAGCGGGTTCCGAATTTTGTTTATACTGAATTTTCAAATGAACGATTAAAAGCTAGAGCTGGAATTCTTATCTATAGCAATGCGGATTTTAAAAGCAAGGGCCTAACCATTGTCAGTGGAACCACGAACAAATCTCAAAACATTAATTAACTAAATCGGTGGATGTCACCCTTCAAAATTTTGGAAATACAACACCGAATAAATTCAGTACATGGAGTCATTGGGTTGAGAGTGTTTTGCAACACAACGCACAGCATGTCACCGAATTAGGTCAGTATTCATCAAAATCTAGTACTGATCTAGTAGATTCCTACAATTTGCAGATTAGGCTTACAGTTGCGGATTTCGCAACAGCTCAATTGAACTATACATTTGTCTTATTATTTGTTTGTGGATTCCACAAATTGTTTTGGATTCCGCAAATACAGTTGCGGATTCCGCATATTCGCCTCTTTTGGAGCGATTTTGACCGTCACAGTGTTTTAGGTATTTGCTCGTGGAATCCAAAACAGCCACGAAGAACCAGAAAAATAGCAATGTTGCGGATTCCACAAAACATCTGCTGATTTTGGCTTGTTGCGGATTCCTCTTACAATGCACAAAAGCTTAGTTTGGCCTCGTAATGATAAGCCTGAAAAAATATACCTCTTCCAAAAACCTATGAAGACCTTTTTTTAGCAAAAAAATGTCTAAAATCTGTCATGTTTTTGGAAAAATTATCAATTTTTTTTCTGAACATGCGCGTTTTTCTTTAAGGCTTGTAATTGTTAATGGTTTAGGGCTGGTCAGCAATAAAGAAATCTTGTAAAGTTATATGAAAAAGTGTTACAAAAAGATTGCTCCTATCCAAGGCTAAAAAAGTTTTGCTCGTATGAAGGAGAAACGATTTGATTTCTTTTTATGGTCTATGGAGCAGTGTTCTCTTTAAAAAACAGACAAATTTTTCAAAAAACATCTTTTTTTTTGAGATTTTCTTTCAAATCATCCCCTTACACGCCACATAAAACACAAAAATAAAGATTTCCTTCTTAGTGTTGTAGAAATTATGACACACAGCCTGCTTCCACCAATTTGGAAAGAATTCTATAAAACGGATTAAATCTCAGCTTACGCTTTAATAGCGTAAAACCCCATAACTTTATTAAAATGATTAAAGGTAAAATAATTTTCTCAGTTTGAGCTCAAGGCAACAATATTATAGGATGATTTTCCAGTTGAAACGTCTAAGTTTGTCTGAAAAAAGCCACCCGAGCTTATAAATTTTTCAAACAATCTTTATGTGCAAAGTTGAGTGGAAAATTGATTTCCGACGCCCAGAAGAGCAGTTTTAGATTAATAACTGTGTTTAAATTTGTTGACTGGAAAGAACTGTAATGACATTCAATATATTTCACGATGATCAGTGAATCGAATAATTTCCGATGATTGGGCCGGACCCACCACGATCCGTGCTTGTTGCTTGAGGGTGAGACATCATTGCCCAGTCCAGAAAAATAGCCAACAGCAAATTAATGTAATTCTGAATCAGAGGCGCATCCGCGCTTATCAGTGTAGAGCTGAACTTTTCGAATACTGGTGATCTTTTCTCTTCTGGATGAATCCTTAGTCTTAAATATGGCACGAGCAGAACTTAAACTTCTCTTTTTTTCAGCTGGTTGGTGTGTGCGAGTTTGTGGCCAAGAAGTTAGTGGAGGACAACTCGATAGGGGATCTGAAGAAACAGGAGGAGCAGTTTGAGCAGCTGGACTTTTCCAACCAGTCCAGACTGTACAGACATAGAATACTATTCCTAGAGGACGAACAGGTCAAACTAGACGACACAGCCACTCTACTATACCCTCTCACCAAGTTAGCTCACGGCTGGTTTTTTCTGAAAAGATTTTTTTGGTCTTTAGGGTGAACACATTTTTTCGGCCGATTAAACTCCGTTTTTGCAATCAGATGGTATCTGGGTTTTTCTCAAGTGGGAGGGGGGTTGGACTTTTAGACGAATTTTTTTATAGTTCAACCAGAAAGATTTCCCAAGTTCTCTTAAGACATCATAAAACCTTCAGATCTCTTAAGACATCATCAAAATTACCGAAGTAGTTAACGGGCTTTTTTGAAAATTTTGATCAAAACATTGCTTTTTTGGTAAATAGTAATTATTTTCGTAAAAGACTCCTGTAGAAATAGTTTGAGGTCGTTTAGGCAAAATGGATTCCGTAAAAAAGTTTGGACGGCGAGGGGGATCCTCGAATGGAGAGACGTCCTCCCCTAAATCAGCCCTTTTGGCCGTGATTTATAGTTTAAAAAATGATTTAAAAAAACAAACATTGATATTAATCATGATAAAATTCTTCGAACTTTTGTTAAAGTCTTTTTTTGAAAGCTCTCTTTTTGAAGCTTTTTTTGTTTGTTCTTCAAAATTTTTGAAATAGGAAATTGGGTTGATTTGCCTAAAAATTTCAAATTAACTTCAAATTAATTCGGTTAATTTCAAGTTAAAACAGAAACATGAGTTAATTTCAAGTTAAAACAGAAACATGATTTTCAATTCTAAATTTAAAAAAGCGGACATGCTTTTCTTTTTCATCTTTGTTAAACTATTTTTTATCCCATTGCTGAAATAGCAGGCAAATCTAAAAATATCAACTCATGACAACAATTCGCCATCTGGTGGAATCTCATTGGATAAGGCTGCTGAGTTGTTGAAATCCAGAATGTGCTCTTGAAAAGGAAGCTGAAAAACTGCAAAGTTCATTAATAATATTCTCACCAAAATGTTTTCTATAACTTTTCCGACTTCCCATCCAGCGCTAGTTTCACTAGTGCGACCAAATTGAGAAAACTTTTTTGACATTCGCAAGTGTGTTCTTGTTGAATCGGTAAAGCCCTTTTCTCATTATAAACTAAAACTTAAATTTCTTAGGGCTTAAGTTGTGGGGTAAAAAATACCCGTGCTGAATTTTTTCTTCGAAATCAGATTCCATTTCTATAAAATTGTTGGTTTTTCAGGATTGCCACAGATCTGAATCATGTCGACGGACTTTAAACATGTGCCTGTCTTAAAACAAACCTACCGCAGAATTGATAATATTTTCAGCATATTTGATCAGTAAAATATCAGAACTGATACTCATCTGACACAGATCTAAATCAGATTAAAACAGAGCTTAAACCTTATTGTTGGGAAATATATTTTTAATTGTTTTGATAATTTTCAATAAAGAAAGTAATTATGCTTTTCGCGTGATTACTTTCTGGGGATAAAGGTGGACTTTTTAACATACCCTTTTCGCGGTATTTACGGGCTGTTTTCTACTCGCACTATTCGACAATTTAAAAACTCCATTGAATTTTTTAAACGTTTTTCTAATCATTACCATGTTTTTACCATGGAGCTTGACATCATATGAGGAAAAGTATGAAAAGCAAATAGGTTCCCAATAAATTAAATATTCACCACACCAAAATTAGCTCCATTAGGACAAAATCGAAGTGATTAACTTTTATAAAAGAAAAATAAATAAGGAGAGATAAGTAAAAAAGCTTTTTTTTTCTTCAAAAGTTCAAAAAGTTTCCAAATTTGCCAATATTTTCTCATTTATAAGTTGTCTGTGTATGGTAATCAAAAAGCGTCAAATAAACCCACCTCCGTTCAGGGGGATGGTTTAACCAGAATTTTTAAACTTTATTTGTTTTTCAAATCGTCTTGATATATATAGTCTCATAACTGTATTAATATCAAAACTATGACCAGCAAAGTTACAGTCACGAAAAATAGAAGATGCAATTTTTTTATTTGAACAAGCAAAGGAACGAGCTTTTTCTTCACGTTTTATCGTTTCCTCTGCATTTATTTCAGATAAAAAACTTCATACTCTTACCAAATTTAGATGAAACTATCTGAAAAATCTTAGCCAGGCAAAAATTTGGAAAATCTGGTTATGAAGGCTTAAATTGGTCAGTATATCATAACTAGTTTTAGAGGTGTTTTTGCTGTGGAAACAACATTGCAATTAAAATAAAAAAAAATTGAACTTATGGGCTTAATTTGGTTCTATGGGAAGCTGCTGGTGAGCTTAAGTTACCCTTTATTCCTTCAAAAAATGACAGCTAATAGAAATAAAAAGTTACTGGTTCGTCATCGGAAAACGGCTAAAATTTATGAATAACTTTGCGTTGATGATCGAATTGAAACATCAAAATAAGCGCTCATCAATTTTTTTTTTAAACATTACATCTCTAAATCATGCACAGGATTCTCATTAGCAGTTAGGTTGCTTGGAAATCTTGTCCAAATTGTTGTATAAGCTCTCATGATCTTTATTGTATATGTGACCGTTCTCAGCGCCTGACCAGGTAATTTTGGCAATTTGAATTTTTTCATCTGCCAAATTTTGGCAACATAAAGACATAAAGAGTAATTGAAGCTCATCAGCTTCACGAGGAACAAATTTTAAACCCGTAAATTCAAATTCTTTATAATTTTTGCGAGGTTGTTTCTAGAGTAAGAGCACCTCTAAACTAGTTGTTATGTACTGGCTACTTTACGCGTTCAAAGCAAGGTTTCTCAAACTTGAACTGGGTAAGTCCTTCTAAATAGTTGTATTCACTTTTTAGCGAAAATTAAACCTTATATCTCAAAATATTGCAGAAAAACGACAAAAACGTGAAGAAAAACTTTTCACTCGCTCGTTGAAAATAAAATGTTGCTTCTATAGTGATGATTGGAATTATCCCGAAAAAACACATCAAATTCGAATGCATTGTTCTTATATAGGTTTGACTTTTAATGGAAAACGAAGAGTTCAAGGTTTGCGTAGAGTTTCATTAAAACTTTTATAGCGTCTTGCGACCCAAAATTTTACCCCAAAAAGGATCATAATTGGTTTTTTAGTCAATCAGAAATTACGCCGAAACTACCAAGTCGATCATTAACATAAAAAACTCAAAATGAACCTCTTACGTAACCCAACAAATTCTAACAAGGGTACATTCTCCTGCAAAAATTCGCAAAATGTTTAAAAAAATTTTTTGGAAGAATAATTGGCGTTAACAAACTTTTATGTCTGTCAAACAAAATAAATTAGTTTAGACAATATTTGGAGGTTATCACCTTCTTAAAATTTGTCGGTCTACGTTGTCGGTCTCACTTTAAAATTTGTCGGTCTCACTTTGAAATTCTTATGTCAAAATCAACTAGGTAGTTTTGACGTAATTTTTGATTGACTGAAAAGCCAAAATTGATATTTTATTGGGTTTAGATTTTGAGCCCGAATTTTCAAAACAAACTGCGTCATATTAGTTCTGTTGAAATTCTGAGCAAGTCTTGTCCCCATCATTTTTTGTTTAAAAACAACCCGTTTTGAAAAAAAAACGCAGTTTAAGTTTCAAGTTTAATGCGTTTTGTCCAACTATTTTAAATTAGCACTGTATGTCCCGTGACTGATCGCTGGTTAAAACATTTGAGATCCAAATTGAGTTTCAAAAAATCAATTGCCTGCGTATCCAGTCGATTCAAGTCTGACCAACACTGGCTCACATCTGATCATGTTTCTGTGAAATTGAAAATGTTTTCCGATATGCGCAGGACTTTTTTGTATGTACAGATCTTTAGAGTATCTAACATCTGCCAAAAGGAAGGCCAGGTACAAGTTTTTAATAATGTTTTTTAATAAAACATTCATCAGCAAATTTAGTTCAATTTCTAAAAATAATCTTGATTCCTAGCAAGCGTTTTGTTGGGCACATAGTCTTGCTTGCAAAACTCACGTAGGAGTGTTTTGGCCGTCGCGATAAATTCTTTTGAGACTTAAATAGTGAAACTTTAAATTAAACGACGTATAATTTAGCACATTAACTTTTGGTCGATGTTTTTGCGGCAATCAAATAAATGATATATTTATTTTTGTAACCACTCATTAAATGTCATCGAAGTTTTCTCAGTAGTTGTCGGAGAGGAGAGCAATGGTTGAGACTAAAGATTGATACTTTTGAGAGTCATAGGTGGCTTATTGCTCGCGTCAATTTAAGGAACCATTTACCATTTTTTATGCAACCGATGGTCATCATACAATTATCAACAAACATTGGAACAACTCATTGCGTTTCTCAATCCATAGTTCTAATAATATTTTGGAACGAAGCTGATTCCCATATATAGCTGCATTTTAGGATACTTTTTAGGATACCCAATAATGCTTGAGATTCAAACGAAACACTATCAATAAAATGAAAACCCCAACCCGAACTGCGCAACATCCGTCCTTCGGTCTACATAAGTGTATACAGGATACTATTCCTGTTGATTTGTCTTCCCTTTAGCTGAAATGAAACCTTACAAGATTTGTCACTTGATTACACTAATAAACTGTATCAACAAGAGCTGCCGCTTCAATATCGCAAATTGACACCGTTTTTTTTTCAAGATTAGATTAGAAAAAGAACAAAAGACTGCGCAAACTCCAAATGTTCTGACTGCTCTTTAACATCTACGAAATAAATTTTTTGATAGAAGAAATTTTCAAAAAGCTTTGAATTTTTTTCTGATTTTTATTTCGCCATTCAACATACAAAATGTATTTTTTTAGCCTATTGGTTTTTTATAATATCTAAGTAATTGTCTCAGTTTAATTTAAAACGCTTTTTCAGTCACCTTAAAAATCCGGTCACGCGTTTACAGCACGAAACTGCGCGTAATTTCCAAATTGATCGTTTTGGCAATTTTCAAAGCTCCATAACTTTAAAAATAAAGTGTCTTAAGTATGATATTTTATAATTTTGAGCTAAGGGCAACAAACGTTTTGATTGTTTTGAAAAGTTATGTCAAAAGTGGCTAGTTCAGAAATCCATATTTCCCTGAAGAACAAAACCACAGAGAGCACGAAAATTGCATCACTTCGAAAATCAAAACCAACATTGGGTTTTAAAGAAGTAAAAAACTTTTGATGGTCTTTTTTGATAATTGCCGTAATAAAAAACCTGATAGGTCCAAAAAAAAACAGTCAAGTTTATTTCGATGAAATTTTTTCTTTTTTTTAGAACTTTTCATTTTCACTCAAATTGTACACAACTTCATTGACGCTAACGGGCAGTCGGAAAATTGAGGTCATACAAGCAGCCATGTTTATTATTCGCTCGAACTCAATCTTGATCGCCTGAAATAATACTCCCCTGTTCTTATATTCTTATTATGCGGAAATTAGTCATTTGATAGAACTTTTTTTTGCCAACATAATCCGCTAATTCGATAGCTGATCTTCTAGATATAAAATGATATTTGCTGAGCGTCAGAACAACGTTTATCTCATTTTTCTATGAGGTTATTGAGAATTGCATGGGACTTCGAGTGGATGAAAACTTATTGTTGCGAAAAACTGAATTTTTTCGAACGCATTTATATATATTGGTAATCATCATTATATTGATTTTTGTACAACAAAAAGTGCTTTTATCAAGTTTAAATTATGAAAAAAGAAATAAAACAACGAAAAAAGAGGTAGTTTTATTTTGTTTGGAAACCTCATGCGAATTAAAATAAAAAACAATTTTTTTGAACTGTGCTCAGACAAAAAGTAAACAAAACTAAACCGCTCATGTCAAAGTCTTTGAAGTTTTCTAAAAAGATGACTGCTCTTTTTTATTTAAAATATTGATTTTTGAAGCTTCAATATTACGCGCAATGTCAATTACAATTGTCAAAAAACTGAATTAATTTCTGAGTTCGTTTGTTGAGCTGTCGGATCACGCTCTAATGTAGGATTTTTCCGAAAAGGGAGGAAGGAGCGAATGTTATTTACATTTATATATTAAAGTTTTTACAGATATTTTTATTTTTTCTCGTAGTCCGCCTCTAAAATGATCATTGAACACTGGTTGAATTGTCCATGCAATCAGTTTCAGCAATTTGGATTAAATTTTGAGAGCAAAAAAGAAACTATAGAACTGTGCTATAACTAATCGCAATTTCATTGCTTTCTTAAAATCACCTTAATCAAAAGTAAGCAAGTAAATTAACTCTTAATGTATCGTAATTACCAAATACTGCACTATCATTTTGACTATCACTACCAAATACTATCACTATCAAAAACACTACACTACCCCTTGGCCATTTTGATTTCAGGAGTACATTTTTTGGCTGACCAAATGTCTGTAAGCATCTTGTTCGGACATTCGAAGAAATTGAGCAATAGATTTGCGCAAGTGCAATGACACGTTTTCTGAGTGAAGGCCCAACTTGGCATTGGATTAACACTTTAATACTTTGATACCTTTGATAGTGAAAAAAAAGCAGGCCAAATCAACTTATGCGTGATGGCTCATCTTCATAACCGTTCCAAACTGAATTGAGACAGCTATTACTACCATTTAGTGCTTTGGGAGAGCTTGGGAAATCAACTTGGTCGATCTATAAAAAGGCTGAAAAAATTTTCGGGAAAAAACCTAGATCCGCCCCTGCTTCCTATTTGACATTATCAGCTCAAAGTTCATATTTTTTCTGTTTTTTTAACCTTAAGTTATTCGTGACCGATTAAAAGGCAGTAACAAAAATTAAGGAGTTTTCCATGATATGCCTGCATTTTTTTAGTGCTAAGCTCAGTCACTTGATTGGAGAAGAACACCACATCTGACACAAATTATTCCTCGAAAGTTATCAAAAGAAGGAAAAATTGACATGTTATAGTTAGTCATCAAAAAACCGTAGTTTTGGGAGCAAATATCTCATGTTGTGAAATGATTGGAAATTTGTCAACTGGGTTTTGATGAAAACGACAAAAAAATCACTATTTGCGTCATATAAAAATTCACGAAAAAAATTTGGAGCACCATTACGAGGCCAAACTGTGCACTGGATAGGCGCACAATTTTGTGTCTGTATGTTCCTGGATTCCATAGACAAGTCTTTATACATGTTAAAATTTTGTCGGAACGATCAAAGAAAATGAAAGAACAAAAGAAGAACAAAGGGAGCGTCCTTATTGCTGAATCCGCTTACAATGCACAAAATGCACAGTTTGGCCTCGTAATGAGAATTATATTTAGATTCAGAAGTAGAAACAATTTTTAGAAACTGAAATACTGAAAATGGAATCTGAAAGTTGGGTTTTTTGGCTAGTTTTTCTCTCTTTTTTTTCAGTTAGGACAGTTTCCGGTGTTTTATATTCATCAGTAAAATAAAAAAGGAAAAAAAAGCATATGCTGTCATAAATGGGCATGCATGCTCTAATTTCAGCAATTTATCATTTAAAGTCTTTGATTTTGTAAGTAGAAAAAAATTCTTTTTTTTTCTTTCTAAGTAAAATCGGTTGTCAGACAATAGTTTTTGTTAAAATTTTTAAGCCAGACTGAGTTCTTGAGTTTTTTCACTTGAGATTAGCCCCCGAATCAGTTTGTTTCAATTCAAATTCTTATGTAATTCAACAATTTTTAAACAATTTTTTAGTTATCAGGAGTTTCTATTGTTTAAAGAAAACTCCAAACAACGACGATTAATGCAAGGCGCTGATGTAATCTGCAAATTTTTAATCTTAATGTTAAAAATGAGATGCGATAGAACTACGTTCAATTATTACTGAATAATTGAACAAAAAATCAAAATCATCTCAGAACAATCTGAAGTTTGATTCATTATTCAAATATTCAAAAGTATTTGACAGAAATGTTATAGCATCTCAATTTCCTATTTAATTTGGATCAATTATTGGAATTTCGATCAAGTGTTTTAGTTTATGCAAAATTATAAGAATTTTGATTTCAAGTGACATCACAAAGTTCCATTAGCCATGTTACCATACCCGCACTCAGTAAAAAGAGAAATTTTAGAATATATTGGATTTTTTTGTTGTCATTCTCCATAAATTTCGAAAAGAATTGACTAAAATTGTTTAAAATGGATTACAATGTTACTTTTTTTTCAAAACAATAAAAATCCTTGTAATCGATTACTTCTTGAAATTTTGAAATCGCTTCATTTCGTGTTATTTTTGTTTTGTGTTGTGTGCTTTTTAATTGGTTATTCATCAAACGCCACGCATGTTTAGTTGGTTATTCAATAAACCCAGAAAAGTAAAAAAAAATTGATTGTAATTGATTAAAAATGGATTAAAATGTAACTATTTTTCGAAACAATTAAAAGCATTAGAATGGATTATTTTTTGAATTTTTTGAAGTATAATGGAGAGCATAATCTAATCTAATCAAGTATGATGGATTATAGTCCATGTTTTTTCAACAAGCGTCGTCGCTTCATTTGGTGTTAATTTTATTTTGTTTTGTGTGCTTTTCAGCTGGTTATTCGATAAATGTCATAGCTTCATTCCGTTTTAATTTTAATTTTTTTTGTGTGCTTTTCAGTTAGTTGCTGAGCTGAAAGAAACTGTAAATTTGTGTTTTTAGCTTTAACTTAAATTAGATATGACTTTTATTGTGTTTTCATGCAGAATAGCTAAGTTTTAATTCATTATAATTGATTTTTTTTGTGAGATAAATTTTGATAGAAAAATGGATTAGGAGAGATTTTCCGAAAAATTATAATAATTATAATATATTAAAACTGATTAAGAAATCACCAAAAATTTTATCATTATAATAGATCTTAAATCGTTTAAGTATCTAAAATTGGCACTTATAAGTGATAAAAATTTAGCTAAAAGTATAATTATAATTATAATACAATCGGTTACTTTCTCTTTTTACTGAGTGCGGGTACTTTTACATTTTACTGTCCCATGAAAGCACTCCATGTTGCCTGTTGAGTGGAGACTTCACTGAGAAAACATGAACTGATTGGTACGTACCATTTGATTATTTTTTTGTCTTTTTTGTCTTGGGAGATTTAAAAATTGGGGATTCAAACTTGCAGTTTCGGCGATTTTTTTTGGCGATAAAAATTAATTTTAAATCTAAAATTTAGACTTTTTTTCTTAAGTTTATATGTGTTTCCGACGTTGTACTTCTGATTTCATCACTGAAGATAACAAATTCGGTTATCAAATTTTCGGAGTACTCATTTTGTGTCAAACGTTACAAAAATATATGTTTTATTGCATTGGATTGATGGTTCCACCCTTAATAGTTCGACTCCTTAATCACTCAGAAGATCTTACTTCTGTCCAGTAGCGAATTTAGGGGGGCGGGGGAGAGCGGATGCCTTCTTCAGGGTTTCGACCCCCTGCCGGACCAAAGGGTCCCCCCTTTGAACTAATTTGAGAAATCCATTTGTGGCTGACTGACCTTAAAATTTTTCTAAAGGCGCCTTTGGCGCCAATCTATACTTATTTTGAGAAGGGAGCGCGGCCGAAAAAACGCGATTTTTTTTTCGAAATTTTGAAAAACGTGCCTAAAAACGCATTTTTTTTGCCTTTTTTCAAAAATTTGCTGGCGGCGCAGAAAATTTTGTGAAATTAGGGTCTTTATAGTGGTTTGGGAAAGCTCAGAAAATCAATTCCTAAAAAATTGTTTTGAAAATCCGCCCCCCCCCCCCCCCCCCCTCGAGAAATTCCTAGATCCGCGCCTGCCACTTTCTCGTGCTTTTGTGACATCCGTTTCTCGCTTGCTGATCCTTTAAACTTTTAGAAGCACCATCTTTTGAGATTGAGTACTAATGAAAAACAAACGTCCCAAATTGGTTGAAACAATGTACAAGCTACTGATGGCCCTGAAAAAATCAGATGGTGTTCGCCAGGATGCACTGAAATTCAAAGTTTTTGACCTTGAATTTGTGTTTGATTTTAGTGTTTTGATATATGTGTTTGAAATTTGTGTTTGAAATATGTGTTTGATTTTAGTGTTCAAAGCACAGAAAAAAAAGTTAAGAAAACAGTGCGCAACCCTTTCATGTTTAAATAATCGTACTAAACATAGTACTAAATTATACCCAGGGCACTACTGTGGGCACCCAGGGCACCATTCATTTTTAGAAAGTTCACGATCAAAATAAACATTAAATTCCTTTTTAACTTTGATGTAGCTAGCTATTAATCTTCAAATTAACACATGATGCTATTTTTATTTGAAGCCAGCAGAGGTGAAAAAGATGCCCATTAATCGGTTGAACAAAATCTGAGAAGGTTGATTCGTCGTGTATTATATCAAAAATTACAAAACTATTCAAAAAATAGTAAATTAGCTGCAACTGCACAAAGTTCTGGTAATTTCATAGAAAGGAAAAACTTAGGTTCGATTTGATGCGCAAGCATGCTTTTGTTCGGCTTCGATATCTTTCGACCTAATGGAAACCCTCGTATTATTTTCCTACCGCAGGTGTTGAATAAGACTGCTGAAGAGCTCTGATTGTGCTGGTTATCGATTTTTGATGATTGCGCTTTATGCGTAGCTGAAGGTTTTAAAATGTTTTCTCAGAATAAATGAACACAATTATTCCATCAAAAGTGTCGAATTTAAATTTTTACCATATGTTTACTATTTTCTGATAAACAATAATAATCAATAGACCTTTTGAAAGCTCCTTGGCTCGTGGAATCTTTTAAAACGCTTGTTTGAAAATATTTTCAAAAGCTGCAAAAAAGAAAGCGACATAACAGAGAATGCATGTGAAGAAAAATCAACAAACTAAAAATTAATCAATGATTTGGCATGAAAATATAGCTATGCAAAGAGTTTTTAATCAATAAAATTGCAAACAGCTTAAGGTGAAGGTTCACTGAAGTTAGAAAAATTGGCCAAGCAGTCATTTGACAAGTACTAAAATATATGATCAAATTTTCCTTGATGGGGATGCAAGAAGGATTTCAAATTTTGTTTGTTAGTACTTGAAGAGACGTCACACAATGGTTCGCAATCGGCATTTTTGAATTTTTTTTTCAGAAACAAAACTGTCCATTTTTTATTTCTCAAAAGTTTTCATTTTTTTAAAATTTTCCGTCTCTGATGGTTGATTCAGGGGACTTCAGTCAAGATTAAGTTGATTAAATTAAAATTTAAAAAAAATTTCGGTGGTCCGCCCAATTTTATAAAAAAAGTCATTTGTAACAGGCGTCAGATTAATTTTTTCCTTGATGAGCGATTAATTTGAGCGTTTAAATTTTTTGTAGTGGCTAAATTGAAGTCAAATGAAGATAGGTTTGATAATTTAGCCTCTCATTCATTATTAAAGTCTGTAATTTGTAAATTCCCATTTAAGACCAAGACCACCCATTTTCCATTTTCCAAATTTTGATGAAATTCCTACATTTCTTACCATTTAAGGGCTTAAGCTTTTTAATCACTCGCTTTGTAATATAGCTGAAGTTCAGGCATATAAATCATCCTTAAAAAGTTCTTTTTAATCGAGATATAGAATAAATAAATGATTATTTCCTATTTTTTGCTCCTTTTTAGCTTTATAGCGACACACCACAAATGTGTGAGCGTGGACCACGAGCGATTCGGCTACCTCGTGATCACGAAAACCGACGAGAATGGGAAGAAGAAACGACAGACATTCAACGACTCGGGTCGCCTGGAGTACAGCGAGATCAACCCCAAGTGTAAGGACTGTATTCTCCAGTACGGTCAGAAGTCCAGGGGTACTCTGGCTGACTTGGAAAAAGAGGGCGCGTTCGAATACTTAAAGAAAAAGTTCGAAACAAGCAAGGCAAAAGCGAAACCAGCCAAGAAGTAAACAGACATTTACATGCTGACTTTTTGAAATAAGACAAAATATGATTTCGAAAATGCTTTTGATTAAAATTAACTAATCATTTGTCGATTGTTTTTCCAATTGAAAATAGAAGGAGTTGAATTGGCCCAGAAAACTTTCATAATTCATAAAAAAGCGTTTCACATCCTAGGACTTTTTTAACTAAAATTTTTTTTATGATATATTTTAATCGAAAAGGTAAAAATGAAGAAAACAAACAATCAAATCCTACCTAGACGGTGTCAGTTATTTCTCATCACAAACTGGGGTGTCGACAAGTACGAAAACAAATTTTAATTAAAATAGAAAACTATTTATGCTGAATGTCTAGATGTTGATTTACATTTTATGCTGGATAATTTCTGAAAATTAAGAAGAACGAAAAAACACTAGTGACCAAAGTCAACGACATGCAATATACGAAAAAGCCGAGTTTGTCCACTCCCGCCGCTATCACCTGCCACCTCTGCAACAAAATGTCGGGTTCCGAGTTCAAAACCGAGTCGATCTTCGTCAGCACTCGTTCCAGCATCATTTCAGTTGTGGATCCGAGAACCGAGTCGCGTCGATTCTGTGCGTTTATTTGAGTGGGCGACGAATCCTGAATAACGCTCTGCTTATACTCGATTCGTTCCTCGTCGAATACCGAGTTGTAGTCGTCAATATGGTTGTTCTCGTGATGATTGGTCGTATTTGTCTTGGAAGCATGGGCGTGATTTAGGTTTCGGATTCCATTGTTGATCGCGTGGTACAGTCGATTATTGCCGTTGTTTGTTGTGTATCTACAATTTTCCTTGTAGTGGTTATTCACAAGCGTGAAAGATTGTAAGTTTTCGTCGATGTTCAGCCGAGCGTCGTTGTCTTTTTTCTTCATCAAGTTACTTTCAGCCAGACATTTGCATGTAACTTCACAGCAACAAGTCACAAACCAGAAGTTTTTGCATCTACCCAACTTTTCAAACCAGTTTAAAATAGCGGAACAGTTTGACTCTTCCGGTTTCAAAGTCTGAATAAGTTTGTAGTGAAAAGAAAGCGTGAAAACTGTTGGAAAAACGGAAATAGCGAGCATGAAACTTATGAGCATATAAAAGCGAGCAATCAAAGGAAAGGTATCAGCCGAGGGTGGTAAGTGTTCAGCTACTATAACCTGATTGACGTACAGGGAGAGGAAAAGAGTGATTGAAAAACCAAGTTTTTCACCTGACGCGTTTGGAATTAGATAAATAACAGCGCCTAGCCAACTGATCACAAACGACGGAACCACAAGCAAATTAACATAAAAACTGGGTTTGCGTTTCATAACAATGTCGTAAATAATGTATGGATAACTTATGACTTCGCCCGGATAGTATGGATGTGGGGCTGGCATTGGGTTTGGGTAGAATGTCCCTAGAACTTCAGTGATTGTCCACTCGATGTTGCTCACAGGAATCTCCATACCTGAATTGTACTGAGAAAGAGTGAAATTAATTAACTTGTCATGGTATGTCCATGACGACATGCGAATGGAGCATTTCTGGTGGTCAAAAGGGAAATAGGTCACGTCAGTTCGACACTTGCTCAACACGACCATAGGTATGGCCCAGTAGAGCAGTCCGAAGTAACTGGCCACTACGTAGTTCTGGTAGTCCAACTGGTGCACGTGACTTTGTCCGAAGCTGTTTTCGAGGAGCAAGTCGGGAACCCACAGTTTATTCGGGTGCAGTCGGATCTGAAAAAAAAGATGAAAAAATTCCCGGAGAATTTCCACAAAATTTCACTTAATTTAATAATAGTAGTGAAGAAGATTCTAAATATATCTGTGCCTAACTTAGAAAAAAAATTAAAACTTCAAAACTCATTAATATGCGACTGAATTACTTAAAATAGATCTGAAATAGATTGGCAAGGGAGGTAAGTTTTTATTAAGCTGCTGAGTTGATCCATAAATCCAACCATTGATTTGCTAGGACATTTTTTTCTACTGGATTAGACGAAATAACACTACAAAAAGCGGACTTTATTTTCTAAATAATCATTATCAGGGTTGGTTTCTCTTTTTTTATTCTTCAATGAACCTCAAAATGAGACTCAATTTCTCCCAATCTGTCCTGGTTTATTTCAGATAAAAAGAAAGCCTTAAGTGGTGTCCCCATATACTAGTTGCACCTAAAAATAACTATATCAGAATTGTCAATAATTAAAGGTTCTATAACAAAGAAAGTCTGTCTAAAAAAGGGTATGGTAATTTCGGGTTATGTTTAGCAAAGGGTGTTGACTTTGATTGCACCTCCGCCTCTCGAATTAAATAAATTGAAATTTTTCCGCTCAGAGACGTTTGAAAACGGATCATTTGGTCTAATCACGTTCTCTCAGACTTCGCTCTGGAATAAAGTTGTTACCAATATCGTAAACCAGTCTACAAAATTGTGAGCCTGATATTAATTTATTATCTCTCCAATGTTCTTAAATTGTTCTCGAATGTTCTGATTCATATCTGGATCTTGCTTCATTTTGAGGCAACACTAATCGCCAGAACAAATGATCAAAAACATGCATTTGGAGGTTAATCAGGTGAAGAAAAACGGTTTCCTAAAAATATCTTTTCTGAAAATAAGATGAACATTTGCTCAACATATGTTGACCGTATGTGGGTCTTGGAATGCACAAATACACATTTTAATTCCTTTTCAACTTTTTTTTTGCTAAAACGCTCAAATCGTTTTGTCGATTAGACTTTTTCCGCAGACCTTTTGTCGATTTGGATCTACTTAACAATCGCCCTCCCTTTGGTATCCACTTGAG
This sequence comes from Symsagittifera roscoffensis, assembly GCF_963678635.1. NCBI lineage: Eukaryota > Metazoa > Xenacoelomorpha > Acoela > Convolutidae > Symsagittifera > Symsagittifera roscoffensis. Next base: position 22,221,823 of record NC_087066.1, on the reverse strand, counting down.
AATTACCACCCCTATTAATAAAAGCGGTAAATAGCACCAGAGTGTTTTATTTAAAATTTGAATTTTACTGCAATCTGATTGGTCAAAAATGCGTTATTTCAATCTACTTAACAATTGCCCCCTTTCTTAAATGGGAGGGGGGGGGGGGGGGGCAATTGTTAAGTAGATTTTTTCAATTCAAAATTTTAAATGAAAGTACAACAACCACGGCAAAAATTTTTAAGAATTTCAAACTGCAAAGTATTTTCAAAATTTTTTGTGTACGTTTTTTTTACAACTTGTTGAACTACACTAAATTTGAAAGCAGCCTCCAGGAAATCTTTCAAAAATTAATCATTTTTGTCACTCTTGAATTGATTTAACGTCAAAAACGCTGCGAGCAATGGCGATATTTTTTCCACCTTAGGGCTTTGTTCTGATGACGCATTAAGGAAATTTCTAAAATTGTGATGACAAATATTTTAATTGGATTAAATTTAATCAAATTTAGATAAAATTAATTTAGTTTTAATAAAAAATGATGCACAGGAGAATACTCGAAGAACGCCTCGAGTAAAAAATCTCATCAAGAAAAAAATAACGTTGACGCAGTTTTCAATATATAAGTATTTTCCGTGATTGGCTCAAAAATTTGATTCTGGATTGTTTCAGAAAGCAGCCCGCAGCCCCGGCTGCTGCCAATGTTTCAAACCATCTGTTCAAACACATTAAATCATTACTTCAATAACTGATTCAGCTAAAATTTCATCTCTTTCATGAATCTGTCACGGTGTATCTATTTTTATAGGCGGTCACTTTTAAATGCAATTATAATTGAACATAATGAAAAACAAAATGCAGAAACACTTGATCATGAAAAATGAAAAAAAAAAACGGTTCTTCCGGTTTGAGAATTAAATTTTTCGAGTTTTTCAATCGGCAGTTTTGGATAACAGTAGAAGCATTTGACACATTTTATTACCCGTAGTGTATTTTTTTGCCGCAGGTATTGACTTCAGATTAAAGGACTGGTAAAAAAAGCTGCAGGCTAAAAATATTTCTTTTTGACAGACATGATCAAGGATTTTACAAAACTAAATGGACCATATGGACAAGATTTTTCCATCTGATCAAGGATTTTTAGACTTACTTTAATGGCCTAGAAATAGATCTAAGTTATTAGAAATTTCTTTTAAAATGTTTGATTATTCGCATTTTTTTTAGAATGAAAACAGTCTTTACTTAAAATATCTTTTAAAACTAGAGCTCACGACGTTATGATTTTTCAGATGAAATAAAAACGCCATTTAAGCATCGCTACCCAACTGATTAAAATGCTTCGAATAGAACTTTCATTTAGGAAAAAATGCTCACCATACAATTTTGTACAATTGCATGCGTACAGAAAAGTGTATGTGAACTCTAAGATAAGCATTTTTCCATACACAAAAGCTGAAGGAAAAGCGTTTTTCCATTTTTTAAAACACGATCGTGGATGTTTCTCACAAAAAACTCATCGGTTAATTGACAACAGGCTTACAGATGAATTTCTATCAAAGGTTCGCCACATAAGGTAAGTTTTGCTTTTCACACAGTACTATAAAAAACGCTGTTTTTTATACACGACTACAATCATTGCAGTTTGAGGTTTTGAGGTGAATAAAATTCGTTACAAAAAATTGGAATTTTTTGGCGGATTGAAATTGCGACTAATTTTTTTTCGTAATCATGCAATTACGAAAATTGTATGATAAACACTTTCTGCAAAAATTCCATGTGTGAAATCATATGATCAGCACTTTTCTTCCATCGAACTATATGAAAGCATTGTATGAAGTGCACCACGATTTTTTAAAAAGTGGAAATTGATTTGAGAAACAAAGTGCAGCGAGCAGAAATATTCCATTCTTTTTTAGAGAGTTAGAACAGAAATTAAATATCTAGAAGCAAGTTTTTTGGACAACCCTCAAATAATTTTGAAGATTTTAATTCTCCAATAGCGCAAAAAAAATGGTAACTAGCACGCTCTAATTATTCCAATTTGTTCAAACTGGGAATTTTGAATCTCCATAACCTAAGAAAACGGAAATTTTTTTTCGAATTTGACCTAGAAATCAAGAAAATCAATATCTTCCAGGAAAAAATAATGTCAAAAATGGTTTGAGAAAAAACTCCTCATGCTTAAAATTTCCATCACTTCTTTTGAAACTTAAAACCTAGCAATGGAATCATTATACCAGCCACAGAGCAGTATCAAAATTAAGAAAAAGGGGTTCACATATCCGGTTATGCAAGGATTTCATATTTTGAACTTTTTATCAAGAGTAACACTTGAATGGAGTTCGTCTCTGAAATATAAAAAAGACTATCAAGTGTATGCAAACTAAGTTAGTAAGAATTACCTATAAAGCCAAATTGAAAAGATTGAATGCATTCATAAAGCTTTTCAAAAAAATGAAAAATCATTAACCAGAAAGTAGAAAGAAACAAACATAAAAAGATAATTTGGACAACGACATCGTTTATTGTTCCGACTTTCGATACGAAAGTAACGGAATATTTGTGCTCGGGTGGGTTTTTTTTTTCTTCAGACAAATTTCGACTTTTTAACTAGCCATTTTTGACGGAATTTTTTTATATCATTCGAAAGGTATTGTTCTCCTGAGCTCAAATTTGAAAAGATATTTCACCTGTGATTATTTTTCTTAAAGTTACGGGGGTTTAAAAATTGCCATTTTGGCCAACTTTGGACAATTAACGCGCGATATAATTCGCGCTATAAACGCGTAAGCGGAGATTTAATGCGTCTTAGAAATGGTTCCAAATTGGTTAAAAGAAGCTTGTTTGCCATAATTGGTTTGTTACAAGGAGCGAAATCTATCCTTTTGTACTTTATATGGCGTGTGGGGGGATGATTTTCATAAAAAAATTTTAAATTTTAGAAAAAAAAATTTCATTTCTTTTTATTTTATTGAATTTTTTAATGTTATTACTGCTCCATAAACCTTAACGGGCAGTCGGAACATTCAGGGCTTCGCCCTGATACGAGCAGTCTTGTTAGCATATAGAACACAATTGTCACACTTTAACTTCAATGAATTCTCTGTGTTCATCAAAATGATGATATTTTTCAAAAATAGAGGCAGTCAGTTTTGCAAAAGTAACTGCAGACAGGAAAACCTACAGCTTTCAAATTCAAATATTTTCTGTTAAAGTCAACGGTTTTTTGCGGTTCCCTCGCATTTTCAAGGAGAGGAATTTTACTAATTATCAGATAGCAACGTTCTTTTTTGCCTTTCAATAGATGGAGTTGAATCTAGTACCTAATAGCAGTTGCTTGGAAAAAATATTTTCTTTCTAATTTTCTCTGCTTAAGTGGAGCATTCAATAATTTTTATGGCGTCTGGCAATGGACCATACATGATTGTTGCAGCGCAAATATAAAACAATAGTACAAATGCATATACACTCAAATGTAAGCGAGAGTATAAGTGCATATAAAGTTGAACCAAAATGTAAATGCATATAGGGACAGTAGCCAAACGTATACATGGTGCGTCCCGGCGGGTTCGGCGCCGGTTCGAATCCCGACTAGGTCATTTCCTTTCTAGAACTCGAATGTGCACCGAACCTGATGGGATGCTCCGTAACCAGGTTCGGTCCCCCCAAAACCCATTTTAACCGTCTTTTCGCTCTAATTTGGTTCAGCCTTGATTAAGGCTGACCTTTAAAAAGAGCAATTTGTCTCAAGGACAAATACTGGCCATTTTTGCAGCTTGCTTTGAGTTATGCAGTTTATTGTGGCCGATGTTACCGATGATAAAGCTTGTTGAAAATTATAAATTATCGTTATATTTTCAAACTTCCGGAGTTATTTTGCCGAGAAAATACTCATTAATTAAAGTGTTTGAAAACCGTTTTTTATATAATCGTGGAGATTTACGCGCACATTTTGGCGCCCCACAAGGGACAGTTAGTGCCCTGATTGTTTGGCAGTTTGACGACACGAGTGTCCAAATAGCCGAAAGTCACCACAGTGCTCAGTTGACCGACAGTCATCATAGTGATCACTTTGAACGAGTGTTTGTTTGGCCGAGTGTTTCTTTGGCCTATTTCTAGACACGACGAGTATTCATTTGGACGAACTGTGCGATTGGCCGAAATCTCCAGAGTGATCAGTTTGGCCGAGTGTTTATTTGGTCGAGTGTTTATTTGGCCTATTTCTAGACACGACGAGTATTCATTTGGACGAACTGTGCGATTGGCCGAAATCTCCAGAGTGATCAGTTTGGCCGAGTGTTTATTTGGTCGAGTGTTTATTTGGCCTATTTCTAGACACGACGAGTATTCATTTGGACGAACTGTGCGATTGGCCGAAATCGTCAGTGTGATCAGTTTGGCCGAAAATACGAAAATATCAGCTAACAGAGGGCCGAAAGTGGGCGTTTGACCGAAAGTGGGCGTTTGGCCGAAAGTGGGCGTTTGGCCTAAAATATCAGATACCAGTTGGCAGAAAGTGAGCGTTTGGCCGAAAATATCAGATAGCAGTTGGCCGAAAGTGGGCGTTTGGACGAAAGTGCACGTTTGGCCGAAAGTTAGCATAGCGTATCCAGTTGGCCGACAGACGACATAGCAGACGGACGAATAAGCAGACTGACTAGCGGAAGAGAGCCCTGTTCAGGTGTCCTGATTGTTGACTTTTGGTCAAAGTGGAGCTGTAATTTTCTCGACACCCGAAGTTTTTGGATTTTTCCCGGTGACGCCAATCTCCAAAACCGTCAAAAACTGTAAGACTATTCTAATTTTTACAAACTTGCAATAAAATTACGTACGATGTGTTAATGTCTTATTGTGTATCCCAACTCAAAGCAAGCTACAAGTGGTAATTTTCCCGATACCACAAATTTTTGGGTAATTGTGAGCGGATTGAAAATCCAAAAAATCGGATCATAGACAAGGGGTACTAGACTAGTTTTTTGGATTGGTTTACGGCTCGAACCTGCTGACCAAAATTTTCCGAAAAATTTTGGGAAAAAAGTAAGAAATTTCCAAAAAATCGTCAAAACGTCCCCATAATTCTGCGAAACTGTGCTGTAACATGACACCAACCTAATGTTAAGTGGTCAGGTACTGTGATATTAAGTGAGTTAAGTTGAATTCTTTCATCCTCAGGTTTACTCCGTGTGCGTTGTTGGAGTTCAACCGACCTACTTAATTTCCCCACCCCATTGGTTCAAGTGAATCTAAGCCGTTTCAGCTCGTCCGATTATTGACTTCGTTGCGCGACACTAATGTTAAGTGGCCAGGTACGGTGATACTAAGTGAGTTAAGTTGAATTCTTTCATCCTCAGGTTTACTCCGTGTGCGTTGTTGGAGTTCAACCGACCTACTTAATTTCCCCACCCCATTGGTACTTTATCGTAACGTAGCCGTCGCATAGGTCTCTTGAGTGTATGGTATTCATTCTAGGAGCTAGTTCTCTAGATCACGCGCTCCGTACACTATCCGCGCCGTCTCAAAAGCGCGTGAAAGAGACTTGTTTCACAAAGCCCGGTTTAAGCTTGGACTTTAACGCCAGGTAAAAGTATTTGTGGATTTACTTGAGTGAAAATACAGTTTTTCTGAGAGTAGTTTATTTCTGAAATTATTAAGCATGGAAGTTAAGTTTCAGAAGAAAATTAAGAAGTTGTTTGAGAAACGTAGCAATCTCGAAAACGAACTTTATAAATGCCATGAAATAATTTTAGAATACATAGAGAGTCAGAGTCGTTGCTCAAAAATTGATACTTATATTGAAAAATGTAGGAACTATATAGAACAAGCGGTCGAGATAAATACTGAGTTGATTGATATGGCTGCAAAAAGTGCCAATCCCGACGAATTGATACCGGCACAGGATATGTGGCTTCATAAGTTGACTCAAAGCAACGATAAAGTTCTGCAGGAAGCTATCACATATAAAACAAGTTTTGAGGCAGTAACAGAGCCGGACAAAATAGATAGCAGCTCAAAAGTTTCTCATCATTCTGAAAAAAGTGAAAAACCCCGGTCGCATAAAACAGATACCCGCTCTAAGTTGTCGCACCGAAGCAGCCGACATCAGCAATCAGGTTCTCAGAAATCTAGTTATACCGCCGCTCCGTCGAAAACACTTTCTGAGGAAAAACGCGACTTAATGATTTTAAAGAAACAACAAGACGAACTTGAGAGGCAGGCAAAGGTATCATTAAGACTGAAAGAGCAGCAAAACAAGATGAAACAATATGTTTTAGAACAACAAAGCAGTTTAGAGTTGGAAGAATTGGCTGAAGAACATAGGAAAAAACTGGCAGAAATTGAGTTGAAAGGGCTTGAGTTAGAAGATGAGTTGTCGGAAATCAGCGAGAATGCTGAGTAGAGTGGTTTAACTCGAATCTCTCCACAACTAACAATAGACGAAAAGGATCGTACGCGTCACTGGGTCGAATCTGTCGACCACAATCAGCCTGATGCTGTTGTAGTTCCCAATCAAGAGCAGCACGTTCGTTCAACAGCTCCTGAGGCAACTTATCCTGCATCAACAAATTACTTGGTCTCATCAAGTTTTACAGGAGTGAATAATGGCCAGGCAGCTTCTAGTGATCCGGGATTGTATTACAGTAACCACATTCACGGACAACAACATAATTGGTCGAATTTGGTTCGATCGCAGGTTTCCGTTAACAACCCAGTAGGGTTACAGCAGGTCATGCAACCTGTTTCCAATAATTTGCCTCAGCAAACTTTTTTGTCCACTCATCCGGGGCTAGGCAATCCAAACACAGGTTCAGTAGTCCCGGTAACTTCTGAAAACTATTTTGCTCCGCCATCATCTGCAGAAGTTCCTTCTGGTGTAACACCGTTTGTTCCTGCATCAACAGCAGTTAATCATGTTTCTTTAAGTCATCACACTGCAGGATCAGTAGTAGCTGGCTACCAAGCACCTGTAGCCCCATCACAACAACATATGGGTGTTCCCGTTAGTAGTTATAACTTTTCAAGTGACCACTACAATCCTTATAGTAATTTGTGGAGACCAGCTGTTGCTACCCCTTTAATGTCAACTCAACAGCACTACGTTCCTTCGACAACTGTTTTTTCCGCAGTAACTCCGATTGTTCCTACGAATAATTTTGTTCCTTATACAAGTGGAGGGACTGTGTTCTTTGCGCAGCCTGAGAACTTTTCACAAGCTAATCAACCGTTCGTTCCTGATTGTCACGGTAACTCTTCGAATTACACAGAGCCAACTCCCGGTAATTCACCTGGTGCAGACGTCGAGCGTCCACTTTCGACACGAGAGTTGGTTAATTTACTCATGCACAGCCGAAAAGATCATCTCCCTGAGTGGAAGCTGACCCAGTTCGATGGCAACCCACTTAATTGGCATGAGTGGTTTGGGCAATTCACATCGACGGTCGATTCAGCCATACTCAGTGACGATGAAAAGCTTACCTATCTGAAAACGCTCGTAGTGGGTAAAGCAAAATCCGCAATCGCTGAGTATAGCTATAGCGGAGTACTATATAAAGACGCATTAGCAACTCTTCAAAGAAAATTCGGGCAGCCGCATGCTGTAGTAGGGGCTCACCTAGATAAATTGAGTAATTTTCCGCCGCTGAAAATGCATAACTCGGAAAATGTAATTGGATTTTCCTCTGCAATTTCTGGACTTGTTGCCGTATTCAAGTCTCTGTCTTTTAACGACGACCTGAAAAGTGTTAACTTACTGAATCAGGCTGTGAGTAAGCTTCCCCCGAACCTTAAGGAGTCATGGTCGATGCAAACCGTGAGACGCCAATGGCATAGACCAACTCTGCTAGATTTCAATGAATGGCTCAAAGAAAAAGCGGAGGGTCATGAGAGGCTGAAAACGATCAATTCTAAGGGTAAGTCTGAAGAACCAGTTAAACAAAAAGTAGTTACAAAAGTGCTTGCAGGTAACACTAAGGTAAGTTCTAAGGATGAGAAAAGTAGAGAAAAGACAAGGTTTCCTCCATGCTCGCTATGCAAAGGGCAGCATGCACTCTGGAACTGTTCCGTGTTCAAAGAGAAAAACGCAACACAAAGGGCTAAATATGTAGCAGAACAAAAGCTCTGTTTTTCTTGTTTACAAGGCAACCATACCTTCCGAAAGTGCCAAAAAGCAAGAAAATGCCCAAAACAGGACTGTGAGAGCACTCACAATGTGCTTCTTCATGGAGCCGAGAAAGTTTTCCCGCCCAAAGAGGCCGACCGATCACCATCGACTCAAACTAAAACAAACACTACTTCTGCAAATAACGCAGCTTGTGTTAAACCTTGTGAGGGAACTGCAAAAGGTATTCTTCCCGTTGCGTTGGTAGATGTGTCCTCTGGTTCGGAAAATTCGAATGCACTAGCACTTTGTGACACCGGTTCCACTCATTCTTGGGTTTCCGCGGCACTCGTTGAACGTCTGAAATTAGTTGGCACGCCCGTAAATGTTACGACCGATGGTTTTAACTCAGCCAAGGTATCTAAAACTCAGCGAGTTCACTTGAAAGTTTCCGCAAAGCCCAATAAAAGTGAATTTTCGTTTTCGTTTGTCGCTTTCGTTAAGCACAACATGTATATAGGACCCGATGTTATAAACGTTTCCGAATTGCAGGTAAAATACCCGCAACTAGCCCCGTTAAAGACGACTGCGTATAATTACAAAGAGATTGAGATAGTTATAGGACAGGACTTCTATCATGCGATAAGACCCCTCGAACATGTCTTCGGAGATGAACTTGACTCACCGTGCGCCGTCCGACTTCCGATAGGTTGGGTCATTAGTGGTCCGTCTCCTGATCGTTCGTCCTTAAATTCTTCTTCCTTTAACTGCGTTACGGACGATACTTCTCTGACCGACCAAATCAAAACTTGGTATGAGTTAGAGTCGTATGGTGCGTTCAAGCAAGTAGATGCCCGTTCCGCCGCAGACAAGCGTGCTTTGTCGATCCTAAAAACTGAAACCGTTCACGATGGTGAGCGTTACACTGTACCGATGCTGTGGAGTGATAATGATGTTAGCTTGCCTAACAATTATTATTCTTCATTAGCCCAATTAAAGTCGTTAGAGAAAAGATTAGATAAAGATCCGTTACTTCGCGAGAAGTATACCGAAACAATCAGAGAAGATATAAGTAAAGGATATGTCATAACCGTCAACCCGCACGATCCCAGCTCACGAGCCGAACGTGAGTGGTATCTTCCACACCATCCGGTTTTGAACCCGAACAAACCCGGCAAGGTGCGCCGTGTGCTCAATGGAGCATCCAAATTTCATGGCACTTCCTTAAATAGATCTCTCTTGGTTGGCCCGGATCTCCTTCAAAATCTTATTTTTGTACTGTTGAGGTTCCGTCAACACAAGTACGCCGTCTCAGCGGACATAGAAGGTATGTTCTTACAAGTTGGAGTACTTGCGCGAGATCAACCGTCTCTCCGTTTTTTGTGGCGGGAGGACCCCACTTCAAGTGTGGTGGTTCACCAATACACCCGTCATATTTTTGGCGCTCGTGATTCGCCAACTTGTGCGAATTTCGCGCTACAAAAAACTGCTTCTGATAATCAAACTGAATACCCCGAAGCCGCTTCAGCCGTTGTCCAGAAGTTTTACATGGACGACTATCTTGACTCGTTCGAAAATACCGCTGACGCTCTTAGCCTAAGCAAAGACTTAGTCGCAATGCTCAAATTAGGTGGGTTTAACCTGACAAAGTTTGTTAGCAATGTACCCGAAGTTACAACCGCTCTTAATCCGGACAACCGTGAGTCCAACCCGTCAGTTAAGGATATTTGTAAGAGTCCAGACCAATCGTCGCATGTTCTTGGTCTCAGGTGGGATCATGTAAAAGATACCCTAGTAGTAAGTAGAGGTGTTGATCGACCACTAGATAAAGCAATTACTCAACGCACCGTGTTGAGTTTTGTTTCCTCAGTTTTTGATCCAATAGGACTGGTAGCTCCATATACTGTGAAAGCGCGCCTTTTACTAAAAGACATATGGAGAATCAGTGGTCAAAAGTGGGATGATGATCTCCCAGAGGAAATTAAACAACAATTTCTAGATTGGCACTCAGGACTTCCACTATTAGGTACTCTGACGATACCTCGTAGCTACTTTACCGAACCGTTCGACCGCTGTGAACTTCACACGTTCGGTGATAGTTCGCAGGACGTTTTTTGCGCCGTATCGTTTCTCCGAGCCCGACTTGCTAAATCGCAAAAGACTGAGTTAGCTTTTGTATTTGGGAAAGCCCGTGTAGCGCCTATGAAGATGCTCTCCATTCCCAAGTTAGAGCTTCAGGCTGCTCTGCTTGCGACTCGACTCAAAGAAGAGATTTTGAAAGCGCTTACTTTTAAAGTAAGCAATGTATTCATGTGGACTGATTCTACCACCGTTCTCCAGTGGCTTAACTCGTGCAACAAACTTCCTGTGTTTGTTGGAAACCGCACTGGTGAAATCTTGGAGTCCACCACCATTGATCAATGGAATCATGTACTCAGTGGTGATAACCCAGCTGATACCGGCACACGAGGGATTTCTTCGGAAGCCCTCAAGGATAGCAGCTGGGTTAGAGGCCCTAGTATATTGAGGACATGTGATTGGCCATTCAAGCCGAACACTGATGTCATCAAAAAGATCCAATTAAAAGGCCCACTCTGTGACATTGATACATGCCTTGAGACTGCATCTACGTTTGTTGTTGATGCTTCATCTGAGAAAGTGCCGTCGATCCGTCTGTTTAAAAATTGGGATAAATTCAGCTCAATTGTAAAGTACAAACGTGTTTTAGCATTTATGCTTCGTGTGCTACCATCGCATAAACACTTCCGTACAAAAACGCTGGAAATAACCGACCCGTCCGAGTTAGATATTGCCGAGCAGAAGCTCATTTATCTCGCTCAGTCCGAATCATTTCCTGCCGAAGTGAAAATACTTCAGTCCGATAAACTGATAACAAAGAAAAGTCGGATTGCTAAATATTCTCCGTTCATCGGCCCAGCTGGCATCCTGCGTTCAACTGGACGTATCAGCCGTCTTGTTGATACCGACTTTGATAGCAAACATCCAATAATACTGGATGGTCAACACCGAGTTGCTCATATGTTGATTAGGCATATGCACTTTCAACATGCACATCAGGGGTTGGATTACATGCGTGCTGTAGTTCAGTTGAAATACATTGTTCTGAAGTTGCGCTGGTTACTTGGGAACATCGAAAATACTTGCATAACATGCCGTAAGCGCAAAGCAAAAACAGTTGTGCCCATTATGTCTGACCTACCGATTGAAAGACTGGGTTACAAGCAGCCTCCTTTCTCCAACACAGGTGTTGATTACTTTGGCCCGTTTCAAGTGCCAATACGCCGAAGTACCGAAAAGAGATGGGGTTTCCTATTTACCTGCCTCACGACTCGAGCAGTTCACATCGAGTTGGTTCCATCTCTCGATACTAGTTCCTGCGTCATGGGCGTAGAGCGATTTATTGCAAGGCGAGGTACCCCCAAAACCATTCTTTCTGACAATGGCACGAATTTTGTTGGTGCTCAAAAGGAGCTCCTATCCTGCGTCCAAAATTGGAACAAAGTCGCCCCGGCCGTTTTCGTCCACAAAGGCCTTAAGTGGAAGTTTAACCCGCTCAGTGCCCCTCATCACGGCGGCGCCTGGGAGCGGCTAGTGAGAAGTGTTAAGCGAGTGTTGTACGACATATTAGGCAGCAGGAGATTAACTGAGGAAGTTCTAGGAACAACGCTCTGCCTAGTTGAACAATTACTTAACGCAAGACCGATCACTCCGGTCAGTTCCGATCCGCACGACCTAGAGGCACTCACCCCGAATCACTTCATTCTCGGTCACAGCGCAGCTAGCTTCCCGTCGTTAAGTTTCGAAGATAACTTTGATCATAAAAAGCGTTACGCCAGAGCACAATCGTACGCTAACGCAGTTTGGTCACGCTGGCTGCGTGAATATGTACCATCTCTCAACAAGAGAGCAAAGTGGCATAATGATTCGGATGTCACACTGAAAACCGGCGACTTGGTTTGGGTAGTCGAACCCGACAGCCCACGTGGGCATTACCCACTCGCCCGTATTGCTAAACTACACTACGGCAAAGACGGATGCGCGCGATCCGCCGACATAAAGACCGTTACGAGCGAACTGACCCGCCCGACCGTAAAGCTCGCTCCCGTTCTTCCTTGTTTAGGGGTGGAGGATGTTGCAGCGCAAATATAAAACAATAGTACAAATGCATATACACTCAAATGTAAGCGAGAGTATAAGTGCATATAAAGTTGAACCAAAATGTAAATGCATATAGGGACAGTAGCCAAACGTATACATGGTGCGTCCCGGCGGGTTCGGCGCCGGTTCGAATCCCGACTAGGTCATTTCCTTTCTAGAACTCGAATGTGCACCGAACCTGATGGGATGCTCCGTAACCAGGTTCGGTCCCCCCAAAACCCATTTTAACCGTCTTTTCGCTCTAATTTGGTTCAGCCTTGATTAAGGCTGACCTTTAAAAAGAGCAATTTGTCTCAAGGACAAATACTGGCCATTTTTGCAGCTTGCTTTGAGTTATGCAGTTTATTGTGGCCGATGTTACCGATGATAAAGCTTGTTGAAAATTATAAATTATCGTTATATTTTCAAACTTCCGGAGTTATTTTGCCGAGAAAATACTCATTAATTAAAGTGTTTGAAAACCGTTTTTTATATAATCGTGGAGATTTACGCGCACAATGATTTAACACCAACAAAATTTCAACCTAATTTTTGCCAAGGAGTTCTTTTGGTCTTTTTGCTTCTCGAATCACGTTATTAATGGTCTCAATCAGACGGGGTAATCTCTCAAGCGCAAAGGACCGAAGGCGCGAACATTTTGTCAAACAATCAGAGCTCAGTATTTTAAAACTCAAAAAAAGCTAAGTGATACATTCAGTCGGTTTTGGAGAATTAAAAGGGCGTTCATTGCTTGGGACTTTTTGCGCATTCGGTCCTTCGTGCATGAGAATAGCCCCCAATATGTCATATTCTGAAGTTGCGCGAGAAAAGAAACAACGAAATTAGCTTAGAAAAAAGTAAAACTTGAATGTTCCATAATTTTAGAAGATTATTTTTGCAAAAAGATGACGCAAACTGTTAAAAGCAATTAAGATCAAGCATGGTTTAATCAAATCAAACTAAAAGTGTCTTTATTTGTCGGTTAGGATAAGTTCAATCGATAACTGGAGGGAAACATCAAAAAAATTTGAAAAAAAATTGGCGCCATTTCAAAGTATGGCTGAACAGTTTGGTCACACTCCAGCGTTAAGCACTTTTTCTGGCTACATCTCAAAAAGCATTTAAAAAAGTTTCCAATGAAAAAAACTTCAACTGTTCAATGAAACCCATACGCTTTTCATCAACTAGTATTTTTCCTTTTATCAAGTGCAAAAACATGTGAACAGTGTTCGCAATAGACATATTCCAATCATTTGAGTACCCTTTTGCTGGAAAGACTGGTCACTAAACACTAATTAGATGAAGCAAGCTTATTTATGATTTTGATGTGAAGTTTTAAAAAGTTTTACAAGATGAAACGTCACTTAAACCAACGCCGTAAAAACTGGTCAGAAGACACTAATTAGTTGCAGCAAGAATGTTTGCGTTTTTCATAAGAATTCTTAAAAAGTCTTACAAGGTGAAACGTCAAATAAAACCGCTCTGGAAAAATTGTAAGACGACACTAATTAGTTGCAGCAAGCTTATTTAAGGTTTTCATGAAAGTTCTCAAAATGTTTCACCTAAAAAAACCGTCAGTTATCATTTGATTTGACAATTTTACTACTTTTCGCACAATTTTCCATGTTCACAATAAAGAGAAAGGTTTATGCCATTCGAGAATTTTTCTTTAATTGTTATTTTGGAGTTATGCCAATTTCAACTAACCCATAAACATAATCTTTTTAATAAATTGGCGTTTGCAGAGTGATAATAGAGAATTAGCCAATCTTATCCCATCGCATCAGTCAGCTTTTAATAAATTTGAAATCAGAAAGAGACGAATTGATTTTAAAATTATATTACAATTTGTTGACAATTTTATGATATAGATAACACATATCGAAGAAACAACTGTGTTTTGTTCTTTTAAAAGAGTCCACAAAATTCCGACAACGGTAGATAACTACCAGCAATTGGCAAAAAAAGATTTTTTTTAATCAGAAAAAAAGTTTAAATAATTTTATTTGCTTTTCTTGGATTTTAGGTGCTGTAAGCAAATAAAAAAATTCATTGTGTCTCAAACAGTACTAGACGAACTGTTAGAACAGCAGTAACCTCGCAATCCAAAGTTTTTTCTTGAAATTAAGAAATCGACTGCAGAACTCGACAACTCAAAATCATTAAAAAAATTGTTTAAACATCAAGCTTTTTTGTTAGTTTTTTTTTCATTAGGTCTGAACAAGTTTCAGTAGGAAATGCATTTGAACTGTTTATTGACAGCCATAAAGTTGAAAAGCTCTTTAAAAAACGTGCTCAGTTCTTTAAATTTATATTTAGGATTAGAGAAAAAAAGCAGATTTTTTTGAAGATTATTTTTTTGAACTTCATTGCTGTTAAACACCACTTCGACTTACGCATTTTTTGCTCAAAATTGTTTGGGACCTAGACTCAAAACTCTTTAGCTATTCAAACAGCTTAAGCTATTCAAAAAATTCTTGATGCTTTTGGATAGCTGCAGCCACTGAGTCTTAATGAAATAGTTCAAGTTTTTGAAAATGCTTTGATCTTCATTGCTGATAAACACCACTTCGACCCACGCATTTTTGCTCAAAATTATTTAGACGTAACGGCTGCTGCTATCCACAAATATTGATAATTTTTGGATATCTGCCGCCGTTAAATTCAAACAGTTTCAGCAAAAAGTGCGTCACTCGAAGTTGTCTTTAACAGCACTGAAAATCGAAAACTCTTCAAAAAAATGTGCTTATTTCGCTCTTCTAAATAAATATTTAGAGAGCTGAGCAAGTTTTTCATTTTCATTTCGTTTCCAGAGCTAATGGTTGAAGCAATTAAAAAAACTCAATTTTGCCACAAAAAACTTGAATCGCTGTATGAATTCCAGGGATAGGTTGAAAATTTATTTAAAATTGATTTAAAACGCAAAAGTTACTATAAAAGTGTTAAAAACATTTTGAAAACAAAAACTTGTAGTAAAACCAACACAAAATGCCTAGGAGCTTTTGAATAAGAAATTGAAAGGTCTTGAATTTAGAGCCCCAATGAGCTTTTCTGATAGTCGGGACAAAAACCTACCTTACGACCTAAACTAGTTTGTAAAAAACTTCAACGCAGAGCGGTTTCCTTCCAATTTATTTTTGATACTTCAAGGGTTAATGAAAAAAAATCAATAAAATTTTTAAAAAAAGTAAAATTGTTTTAATTTTTTTTGTGTGTTTTTTCACTATTTTACTTAGAATAATGTGGTTGTATATTCTAAGCACAGCAACCGGTTATGCTTATACTCCTACTGATTTTTTAAGGCATTTCATGTGAATTAACAGATTTGATCATGTTTAACTGTGTGATAAAAAGGGTTGTCTTATAATCAAGTTTTGATTTCCTATATCAAACATTTAAGTTATCAAAAGGCGTAAAAATAAGGCTGAACATTTGCTAGCAAATTAATAATCAATATCTAAATTCTCGGAAACGAGTCTAAGAAAACCTCAGGCCTGACCATTTGTGCTAAAAATGTGCTTGAAATCCATTTTGCGAACACTTGAACTTTAGAGAATACTTTCCAACGTTATTGTTCCGGGCACTTCAAGAGGTCCGAAAAAACTATGGGCTGAAATGTGTTTTTTTTTGTCGAGGGAGTTTGAAAGCCTTAATTTTGCACGAGAGTCCTTATTGGACTGTAATTGGATTGCGAAAAAATACTTTTCTCATTGTCAGACCAACTTGATGACACTGATATTGATGACGCTGAATTTAATTATATTTATAATTTTATACGTTATTTTAATGTCGTCGGGTAAAAATCAACGGGTAAAGAACAATAAAAATGAACAATTAAAAAAATTGAATTTTGTAAATTAAAGTTTTGTAAGGGTGCTTCATGCTAAACAGCCGGCTATCCTTCTTGGGATCATAATTCACTCAATAATTTCATAATTGGCAATTACCCGTTCGAGTCTTTAATCAGATTTCCTCACGTTTTTCCAAAAACTTATACAAAAACCTCTTTTTTACTTAACAAACATACATGAAAAATTTGATACTAATAGCAACCATGCCCTCCAATTGACACCCGATCCAGATCGAATGTCCCACCTTTCGCCACACACACATTTCGCCCCTCGTAAATTTAGTGGCATATTTCGCCCCTAATTATTTCACACATTTTGTCCTCGCACGTTTTCACCCCAACTTATTACACAGTTAATTAACCGCCGCTTTCTTATTGTACAATTTGAGGGGCGAAATGTGTGGGGGCGAAACGTGCGTGGGACGAAATGTGCCAGTAATTTATGAGCGGCGAAACGTGTGACGGGCGAAATGTGAGAATACTATCCAGATCAGACTGGCCGATACATTTGGTTGTTTTTTTTTGGATCTATTTAACAATCGCCCTCCCTTTGATATCTACTTAAGAATCGCCACCCCTATTAATAAAAGCAGTAAATTAGCACTGAGCTTTCTATTGAGAATTATAACTTTGCTGCATTCTGATTGGTCGAAAATGCGTTACTTTAATCTACTGAACAATTGCCCCCCTTTCTTAAAAAAAGTTTATTCACTGTTTCTACAGCGCTGATTTAAATTAACCGGACAAACCGAGCTAATCTTCAAATTTGAAACGCGTTTTTCTCAAATTGGGTTGAGTTTAGGTAAAAACTTATGAAGACAAAACTTGCTTAAAATTTTAGCAAGATGAATATGGTGTAACTTGTTTTACGAAACTCGGGCCCAAAATTTTACCCCATAAATGGGTCATTTTGGCTTTTCTTATTTAATCAAAAATTACGCCGAAAATACCCAGTCGATCACAGACATAGTTATATTAAAATGAGCTCCTTAACGTAGCCCAACAAACTTTAAGAAGTGTATATTCTCCAAAAAAAATTGCAAATTGTTTAAAAATTGTTTTTCAATCAATAGTTGGTATTTTTTATAGTAAAAACGACTTTTTGTGGCTATCGAACAAAAATAAATTATTTTATACAATATTTTGGAGATTATACCCTGCTAAAATTTGTTGGACTACGTAAGGGGCTCACTTTGATATAATTATCTCTGTGATCGACTGGGTATTTCGGCGTAATTTTTGATTAACTAAGAAAAGCCAAAATGACCCATTTTTTGGGGTAAAATTTTGGGCCCAAATTTCGTAAAACAAATTACACCATATCAATCCTGCTAAAATTTTAAGCAAGTTTTGTCTTGATAAGTTTTCACCTAAACTCTACCCAATTTGAGAAAAACGGGTTTTAAATTTCAAGTTTAACGCGTTTTGTCCGTTTAATTTAAAGCAGCACTGTATAAGGACCGTTCTCCTTCAAGTCCTACATTTTTCTTACACATACTATTGAAAACTCAGTCAAGTCCTACAGTCAATTCCTACACTCAAATCCTACACATACTATAGAAAACTCGGAGAAGAAAACAAACTAAATCAGCCAAGCAGAACCATACCAAATTGAAATAGAGTACACAAGAGGAAGTAATCGAAACACGTGTTAGCAAATCATGCGTAATCATTTCACGTGAAAAGTCAAAATCAATTTCAAAATCGCTTCGGGACACAAGAAAAAAAAGAGAAATTGTAGCACGTCGGGGCTGTTAATTGTTTCGTAATCAAATTACTCTTGCTAAAAATTGTGACAGTTGATTTGAAGCTGTATGCTGTTTTAGGACAACAATACAAATGAGCCCTAAAAGTCCTTGAGGATCCTGGAAGGCAATGTGAACGAAAACAGTTTACTACAACATTAGCTTTCTCTCCAAAGTTGCTCTTCGAAAGTCTCTAAGGCTTTTAGTCTTTCAGCAAATGTCTATCAAAATGGGCCATTTAGGTCATTCATTTGACAATTTGAATGAAGTGCAAAATTAGAAGATAACAAGGAGGAATTGCAAGCGATCTTAAAATTTGGGGAAAATGCTCTCAATTTGTTCGGTCATTTCGTTCAACTAGCCTTGTCTTGATATCAAAACCTCAAACCGATTACAAGGTTATCCTATGTCACTAGAGAAAAAGTTCAATGAATTAGCCGTGACTTCATGAAAAACGAAAATGAATGATGATAAAAAAACTTTTTATTTTTTGAACGTAATGTCATTCTTTTCCCGAGCGTCATGCCAATTCGAAAAACTCTGAGATATAAAAGCAATAACTAGAAGTAAAGGTCAGCTTTGGAATAAAAACATCATAGCTAAAAAAGGGGTCGACCAAACTATTAATTTTGAAAAAACCCGTCTTTCAAAAACCTAGATTTGTCACTGGCTTAAGGCTCAAACCAGGTACAAATCTATGATTCACTTAACATATTTTGGAGGATATTATATTAACTGCTCGCCCTAGAGGATCATATCAACTTCTATTCTTCCATTTTGCTTTGTTAAAACTTAAGTAGCGTTTAATTATTGTTCCAACTTTCGAAGAAAACGGATTATTTCTGCTTGGGGTGGTTTTTTTATTCAGTCACTTTTCGGCGATCGAAATAAGAGCTTTTAGCGATTTTTGAGAGTTTGAAAACTGCCATTGTGGCCATGCTCTGGACTAATTTATGCGCACTTTGAAGATTTTATCCATCATTCTGAAAGCGTAACGCAAGTTTGTTATGCTTGGCGAATTATCTCGCACAGTGAAATCGAAATCAGGATAACTTGTCGGTCGAATGACCCAAATTTTCACACTTGATCTTTTATATTGCCCAAAAATTATAGTTTTTCAGTTTCGCCAAAAGGATATGGATTAAGGGACAGTGGGAAAATTTTGGGCTTTGCCTTGATATATGAGCAGTATTGTTGAGGTGAGCTACCAATCTTAAAGTTTAAAACTTTTGGTTGTTGAAAAATTTCGAAAAATACTATACCGGGTTGTAATGTTTCAAGAGGTTTAGGGGCGTATGCGAACAATCTTCCCCCTGAATAGATCAATTGAACGATATCCCACTAGAAATAATTGACACAATTCATGCACTAAGAACTGCACTTTTTTATGCTCAAATCTGATTGCGTGAAAAAAATATATATTTTAAGGAAGCGAACGATCTCCTCCGTAACTTGATTTATGGGGAAGTTTTTCACTTGGTCCAGTTTAGGGGACTAAGAGACACCACAAATTACTGAAATACTAAGAACAGTAAAAAAAAAAGTTGCATGTTTTTATTTTGCATCTGACATCGGAATTTTTTCCTTTGTACAATCTTGCATCAAAATACTTCAGTTTGTTGAAAAATTTTCAAGTAATTTTTATAAGGTTTATGTACTTGCTAGTAAGAGTTTTCACAAATTATGACCCTATTATATTAATTAAAACTTTGAACTGGAGTTACACTATAGCCAATCTAAAAATGTTTTTTGATTAAAAGGGCAAAATAATTTCCGCAGATAAAAAATGAAGAATAATAGCTTTTCCTGGTTCTTTACTTAAACCCATTTTTTGTATTTTGAATTATTAAAACTAATTCTGAACGCAAATCTTCGTATTTTTCTTTCTGATGCCTTTGTACTTGCTGAAATTTTTACTTGATGATGCCTTTGTATTTTCAGGATATATTTCTAAAACGAACACTAGAAGTGCATTTAGCGCCTATTCATGGCAATCTAAAAAAAGAGTTCGTCGCGCAATAAGAAAAATGTCATGCAAGATTTAATCCATGAGCAAATTTGGCTAGATTTCTATGGACAACGCCTGATCTTGAGACATGAACCTAAAATAACTGGTTCTGATGGAAAATTTATGTCAACTTGCAAAATGAACAACACACTACGGATACTACAGAACTTCAAAAGACATTGGAGTTTGATCGAAGGATTTTGATTAGCATCTTAAGAAAACTAAAAGGTTTTGTCAAGTAACTTTTATGAAACCACCTAAAGTTTAATATCATCAAAAGTTATATGTTTGCGGCAGAAAAGTTTGATAATCTATAAATTTGAGAAATAATCTTTAACCTGAATAGTTCTACAATTCGTAAACAGGCAAAACTTGTAGAAGACAAAACTCTGAAACTAGTGGCTTTTCGTAATAGGGCAGGTAGAATACGCTGCGCTTACGTCCGGCACGAGAATAATTTTGCTTGTGAATCATTAGTCTCCGCTTAATCCACTATTGCAAATTAAGGCTTGTTACGATTTGTCGCTTGTTACGAACTGTCGACTGTTACGAATTGTCACCCCACGTTTGACTTGATTTTTACCCTAAAAGTTACAAAGAAGTAAGCGGCGATAATGCGGTTTAAAAATAAAATTTTTTAAATTCTGAAACAGAAATATTTTCGGTTCGCGTTGATATTTTACAGTTTAATCAATCGAAACTATTCAAATTGAAAAAAACGAGACTGCTCGTATTAAGGCGAAGCCCTGAATATTCCTGTGGCGTTTTAAGATCTACGGAGAAGTAATAACACGAAAAAATGAATGTACAAAAATAAAACGAGAAAAAAAAATTATTTCCTTCCTAATAACAACTAAATTACGGCAAAAAAGCTTCCTTCAACCAATTTGCAACGATTGCTAAGACGAAATGAAACTTCGCTGACGCATTAATAGCGCGAAGTACATCGAGCGTTAATTGTCCCAAATTGGCCAAGATAGAAATCGTTAAACCCCTATAACTTTGGGGAAAATGATCACAGGTGAAATATCTTTTCAAATTTAAGCTCAGGACAACAAAACCTTTTGAATTTTTTTTAAATTTCCGTCAAAATGGCTAGTTAAAAATGTCGAAACTTGCCTGAAGAAAAAAACACCCCAATCACAAATTTTCCGTTACTTTCGCTACGGAAGTCGGAACAAAAATTGTTATCTGACTATGAGCGTTGCATAAATAATGCTTTTGATTCATGTTTTGAACACAATTGGGTTTGAGCCCTATCACAGCAAGACAGAAGCGTTGGCTATTGATCTTTTATGTGGGATTATTTACATATTATTTACATGTGATGATTGAAATAAGAACTGCAAAAAATGAATATCATTGATTTTTTTGTAGCAACTGTTGAAGAAAGTAATTTTCTTGACGGTATTTTTGTACAATCTGAAATATATTGATTCCCTGTGCTGTTGTTATCAAAAAAAAAGTTTTTCAGAGAGAAATGGGATTGATTGAAAATTGATACTTGTTTTATTTGCTTCAATTGACAACATCTTGCTTTCTTAAAACGTTCAAGAAGCAAAATGATTAACTTAGAAACCATTCAACATTCAACTGAGGCAAAATACTGAGTCTACATTTTACTAAAAGCAAAAAAGTATGTTTTTAAACACAAAGCAGGTAGTGGGTGGATGGTTTTCTTCTAATTTGGGAAATATATATTTTTTTTCATATCAAAAATATTTCATCGGCATTTAGGGTAGTCAGAACAAGCAAGCACTGCATTTTTATGGCTATCCTTGTTGACGTCTTCAAATGTTTTGTTTCATTTAGTTGTTTTACTTCGACTCAGTGTACAATTACCCCAAACTAATCAAGTGGGTTATTTTGAAAACACTGCCATTAAAGTTCATGTATTCTTTTTTCATTCGATTTTTTTTTTCAAAATTTGACATCAAGTATTACTGACCCAAATTGCTCCATAGTTATTGCTTGCGGGAGGAAACGCTTCCCTACCCAAGAAAACAAAAGATTAAGTTAACATAGGTCTCAAACAGGGACAATGGAGCTGTTTCACAAGATTTGGTACCGAGTGCTCATCCTAAAGATTCCAAAAAGCTTAGAACAGAATCTCCTAGGGGTGAAATTTTGATTTTTTAAACAATATTTGAAAATACTTATGTTCTACGCTCAAAATTAAAGTCTATTTTTTTCTACCGGTGATGATTTTAGTGTTTGAAGATTACCTATTTGATCTATTCGGGGTAATCAGAGCTGGATTTAATTCCATCTTATAGCGCGTAAGCGGCAAACTAATCTGGTTCAAACTCCACATGGAAATAAACGAAATTAACTGCCGAAATGGAATAATGTGCTCATGAATGGTAAAAAATTCTACTTCAACTAATTTTTTGATTTTAAAGATTTTAAAAGCAAAAATACATATTTTTGTTGAATTTTTTTCTATATTCACTTGAAAATCTATTTTATAGAGATTACATGGTAGTCTACGGTTTTGAATGAATACAAACAGTCTTCTTCTCGTCTCTTAAAGCATCACTTTGTCCATTTCGTTTCATGTTTCCTGCAACTCAACGTGAAATGATTTGAGTGCATTTTCTTTCGCCGCTGAAATTTTCTTTTTTGCTCATATTTATTTTAACCTTCAGTTTGTTATCTTGTTGTCTCACTCAATTTCACATTTTTATTTAAAAAATGAGTCGAGTTTTACAAATAAGTTAACATTTTGTTATTTTTTGACTTCCGTTTTTTTGCTAGCCTATTTTACTGCTGTTTTTAAATCAATTGTTTTGGTAATGTTTAATTTTTTTGTCTTAGAATAATTTAGAAACAAAAATTAGAAGGAATTTTTTGTAAACTTTCTAGTGATGTAAACTTACTATACTTTACTGATGTTTTTAAACCCCGAACCCCCCCTCCCGCACCGCTTATGAAAACCTTAGATGCGCCCCTTTATGAAACTAAAACTTATCAATTTTTTTTCTAGCAAACATTGAATTTTTCATTGATGATTTTCAATAGTTTTTTAAACATTTTTCATAAATTCCTCAAGTCTTGACAAATATTGCAAAAATTGATGCGCCTGGTTTTTAATTTTATATGAAAATTCTTGCTTTGAGTGAGTCCTGTTTTTATATAGATTTTCAGGTTTTTCTAAGGAGAGAAAAAACTTTAATTTGACTACATTGCAAAAAAAATAGATTTTATCAAGATTATATGGAGAAAAATGTTCCGTAAATTGGGTAGATTATAGATTTAAGAGCAACGTTTTTGTCAAGATTTTCTCAATATAATCTATTTTTATCTGAAATCTTCGGCGAGGGACAGTTACTCGCTCAACAAGTTGACATTGGGAGTTCTAACCACTCTTAGTTGATGGCAGTCGCGAGTTTGATTCATTTTGTTTTATTTATAAGTTTGTAGTTATAGGGTTTTTCGGGTCCTGTCAGGTACCGGGGGCAATTTTCATTAATCACGTGAACATGCCTTCTAAAATCAGTCGCCGCTGAGAGTTCAGTGATTTATCTGTTTGACATAAATCTTGACGCAGCTTGATTATAATTGTCTGATTTGGTGTCAAGATAGGCGATAATAAATCAAAATATTTACATTTCTTTGATGGATTATCCTGTCTTTCTTTTTAGAGTTCACCAAAAAGCATAACATGCCCTTATCTGCCGTCATCTGGTGAAATTATGTCCATTTTCCGGATTCAGCGGCCATTTTATTCTATCTAAGGGCTGAAAAGTCTATCGCAATCGTGCATATTTTTGCAGCTTTTCTTCGAATTAAAATTTTATTTGAGGTTTTAAACTCAATTTCAAATTCATGGAATTTGAAAACATTTTGATTCCAGAGCTGAAACGTTTCTTTGATCACGTGATCCACGCTGAACCCACTATAATTTTCGTGTATTTGTGAAAAATAAGCTGATAAAACAATTACGGAGATTTATAGTGCCTTTAACCATTGCAAGGTGTCTAAAGTTTGACATTTATTTGTTTTGTCTAGATTTTTTTAAGATCATTTATCCACGTGGGAAAGGACCAACACAAGAGCTGTACCGCTCATCACGGCGAACCGCTGTTGTGCCCCTGTTTAAGATCACAAACAGGCATCTGAAAGCTTTTACTTCTACAATAAATCAAATGTAAAAACAAAATTTTCGTACCACGTGAAAGTTCTAGACGCAAAAAAAACGATTTTCAGTCGCAAAAAAAAGCTTTGCTCAACAACAAATCTCAGTCCGGAATGTGGGGAGATAATGGAAATGGACCAATTTTTTCAGGTTAGCGCAAACACTTCGACAGAATGGATAGCCTTTCAGAGATACTCCGCGAATCGCAGAAACCACAATTATTATTGTTATGATTATTTAATTTCGACTTTGTGTGAATGATTCGGGTATGCGTTTTGAGAGCACAGACTTAAGCGATCGTTTTTGACAAAGGACACAAATGACCTCATGGCGCTTTTAAGAAGATTAAAAAATCAAACGTAGTTTTGCAGAGAAAACTTGTAATCTATGGGTTGAATCACTGTTTCTTAATCATATCACAAGCAAGTATATTAGGCAGTAAAAATAATAGATTGTTTCTTCCTATAATAAACCTACTTTTATCAATTTTAGATTTTGTCAATATTAGTATTTATATCGGCAAAAGGATCCCGCGACTTACCTCTACAATTCCCCCGTAGTCACTCGAATCCCAGACCATGTATGTGTCAGTCCACATGATTCTTACAGTACACATGACCTGAAGAGTCTCGTCACGTACATTCATGTCCAGTAGCTGAGACACAATCAACCTCCCCTCCACCCCCACCGCAGATCCGTCTGGATTCTGAGGGGGGTGTGCTTTGGTCGCGTTCCGTAAAATGTAAGACTCAATCTCACAAGCCGGACATGGCTTAGGAAAGAAGTTCGGACTGCTCTGGTTCAGTGACGCCAAAGGATCCGTGATTTCGGTGACGTAATCTGATGAGTCACTGTTGATGCCGTGTTGGTTCTCGGGTCCGAGTTGATTCGAGTTGCCGCCTGGCATTTCATTTGACTTCGGCTTCGCGGTTTTGACGGAACTTGCAGAGTTTACGGCACTTGAACCGATCGTGTTGCGACTAAATACATTTCAAAAATGTTACTGAAGAACGAATTTCAGCAGAAGGTATCCAAAAGATCCTGTTTGTGACAACAATAACGGTTTTGTGCAATATGCGAAAAATTGTTTTATAGAAGACGTGATCTAACATGCATTCCAATGTAAGTTTGTGACTTAGTTAGATATCATATTCAACGTGTAAACTGAACTAAAAAACGGTATCTGGAAAAGAAATAAAAATTAGAAGTTGAAACTATGCAATAACTGACACTCCCTCAGCCAAAGTTTCCCTTCCCTTTTGTTTTGGTTTATTAAGTAAGAAACTGAGATATGTGCTTACTCACTTGGAAGAATGCATACTAAAATCAAAAGAAAATTAATTTAAAAAGTCGGGTCAAAAATTCATAACTGAAAAAAAAAAACTGAGCGATCCAGATAGAACCCCCGAATAGCAATCTTTCACCTCAGCATTTGATTCAAAATAAATTCTCTAAGCGCTCGATTTTAAATGTTTGATTCTCATTGGTGGCAGAAAGTTCCAACTTAGAACCGCAAGTTAATACCTTCACCTAATAACTTGGGGTGGGCGGGGGAGGCGGAGGATGTTGTTAACTTGGTCATATTTCTTATTGATTAGAAGACGCATTTGTAAAACTTAATGGATTCAGACAAAAATAGTACTGAAACAAACAATTATGACACTTAAAGCTTTTATTTGGTTAGAAGACAAAAAAATCGATTTATTTCCTCAAATTTCCCGCTCATCGGAGTTTTATCTTTATTACTTAGTTATTTTTTTCACTCCAAAAAACGTTGTAGCGGTGTCCTCGCATTTTGCCACAGGGTTCTCTGGCTCTGAAATTATCGACGAAAATCCATAGCTTTGAGCGTCTCAATTCTCTTTTTTATTATTTAAGCTCTGGTGCTTTTCAATTGAGAAAAAAATGGAAATTCATTTGAGAACGCTTGTGAGTTTTTCCTGTCTACGAAGTCTTAAAAATCAATTTTTGCGAACTTGGATAAGTTTTCAATGGGGATTATAATCTGTCAGTCTATCGTCTGAATGTATTTCTAATTCCATTCTCTGACCATCCGATTTGGGGTTATATTGAAGTTGACTTGTCATAGAAAGGTAAATCACCCGTACTAATCTCTGTCAAAAATACGATTAAAATGTTCTGGTACTAAGCTGTCTCTGATTCTTAACCGTCAGAGAAAACGTCATAACACTTCTTGGAATCTCGCTCAATCATATTGATAGTCGAGAGAAATCTTATTCTACTAAGAGTCACGGATTAAATTGATAGAAATTATGACAAAATAGGTTGGAGGAAAAATGTTGAACCAAAAGACATCTTCAGGAAATAAGCAACATAAAATGGGAACACATAATCTGTTTCGAATCGCAAAAGATCTCAATTTTCTTTCATTTTGACAGATTTGACCAAAAAACGTAAAATTTTTTGAGCACTAATACATGTATCCAATCCTAAAAGACCTATAAAACTGTCGTAATTTCATAGCTTTACTTTCAAAAAACAGGTTTGCTTTTTAATTGATTTTAAAACTTTTTCAGAGTTAGGTATAAAGGCAGGTTTCTGTAAAAGTTAGAACTACAATTTTGCGGAAAAACTGCAAGGCACTCAGAAAATTATTCTCGCAATTCTTTGCATTTGTTTGATATTTGAAGCACAAAAAAATTTTGCAATAAGTATGTAAATTTTTAATATCTTAAATTAAGAACTACTCCTGCAAAGATCTCTTCATTAATGCTAACAGAGAAATGAGAATACAAAAAAGGCAGCCGGGAGAGTATTCATCTATAATTCAAAGAATAATTTTCAAAAAGCGTATTCTTTCGCAAAGATGCTTTAATAATCCTCATAACAAGGAGACTAAAAAATTTTAATCTTTGAATGAATGAAGTTCTTAATGAACGCGAGAACAAATTCTATCAAGTTAAAAAAAATTTGCATGTACATGCGCTCGCTAAATGGGTCAACCTGGTCGAGGCGTATAAACCCTAAAAAATTCCGATTGTCCTTTGCGTTATCCGAATAAGTCTTACTTATAATAATCTACAAAAAAATTACATATTGAATTTTTTTAGCCTTCACCTTCACAAAAAGATAAATTTAACAACTATAAATGTATTTTTTAAATTAAATACATAGACAATGTTCAATTTGGAATGGTTTCTGAGCTCATAGCAAAGGTAGAAAACTGATGAGTTTACGCCTATCAATTTTTCCAAATTGGCCAAAATGTGATTTTCCAAACCTCTATAACTTTGCAAAAACAATCAAAAGTAGAAATGCATACTTTTATTGAGTTCAAAGAACCATCATTTTTTAGCTGGCATAAGTTTTTTCAAAAAAATGGCAAAAAAGAACAGCTATTTTTAGGTGCGGATCTAGGATCTTCTCGAGGGAGGGGCAGATTTTCAAAAAATTTCGAAAGTTTTGACGACTTTTTAGATTGACTAATTTACTTTTAATGACTAAATATATTTATCTGAATGAAATTATAAGGTTGACCAAATAACTTCGCCAAAACAATCACAAGTGGAAAAGAAAGTTTTTTAAATTGACTTAAAAAAAGCATCATCTTTCAGCTGGTATAAATTTTTTCGTCAAAAACCGTTAACATGAACGATTATTTTCAGGAGCACATCTCGAATTTTCTCGAGAGAGGAGGTGGACTTTCAAATAAAAAACTTTGTATGTTTTGTCGACCTTTTTTTAGGTTGACTAAATAATTTTTCCGAGCTCTCCTCAAGATCTCACTAGACCCTATTTTGGCCAAATTTTCAGCCCCGCAGGTGAAAGTTGAAACAAAGACAGGCCAAAAAGAGGCTTTTTTAGGCAATTTTTGAAAACATTTGACCAAAAAATTGCGTTTTTTGGCGTGTGCTTGCCCCTCAAAATGAGTAAAAGTTAGCGCCAAAGGCGCCTTACAAAAAATTTAGGGTACGTCAGCCAAAAATAAAAATGGATATCTCAAGGTCATACAGCGGGGGAAACCTTCGGGTCGACAGGTGGTCGAGTAGCTGAGGGGGGAGAAGGTATTCGAACCCATGCCGACCCAAAGCTCCCCCTTTGTACTACTTTGAGATATCCATTTTTGGCTGATGTACCCTGAAAGTTTTTGAGGCGCCTTTGGCGCTAATATTTACTAATTTTAAGGGGCTAATATTTACTAATACTTACTAGTTTTAATATATAATAATATTTACTTATTTAGCAATTTTTTCATCTAAAGTTTCCAAAAGTCAAAAATTTGCGGTTCTAGCTATTTTGCTCTGAACAAAAACAAGACACCTCACTTCAAAATTAAGTTATCGACTGGTTTATCCGCAGTAGTTTTTTAAAAACCCATAAATTTATAGAAAAAACTACGTTTTCGAATTTGTAATATTAAATGGCTAATTTTTGAATCATCCCCTGGCACGCAATGTCAAGCACATGTAACAAATAGTGTTTTTATTTTCAAACTGAAATCCACATCTTGCAAATAGTTTCCTATGGTAATGAAATGAAGTTGCGCGCCTTTAAAATATTGAAAAGGGTTCTGGCAAAAGAATTTTGATCCTATTAACAAGTTTCTCTCCTTTTACAAAGGAGAAAGGAAGATGAAAAAAAAACAGTTTTGGTTTCTGAAAAATACCGTGACCTTTCATTTTTTGTGGCCACGACAAAAACTGAAGAATCGATGATAAGAGTGAGATTTTACAAGAAAAGTGATAAACTTATGGCGATTTTTTTGAATTGGTTGGTTTTAGTAACTTAAGGAAGTTTTGTGTAGTATGGGAGTCCCATTTTACTGACTTAAATGCCGTGACTTACATCTAATCAAGGGTTCTTTAAAAAATATCTCTCGTTGTAATGATTTTTCTGGGAATTTTTCTAAATTCCCTTCTCAATTTTTGATGCATTTAAGACTACGAAATTTTAAAACTCAATAGCAGTTCATGCTCTTACCCAAAAAAATATGTACTGAAGTAAAGCTTAAAGTATTAGTTTCAGCAATAGTCTAACGATGAGATCAGATCATTTTGATCAACTTGATGATACCAATTCACTTATACAAATTACACTAAAGATTACCTCAATTAATTTACACAAGTTTCTTGTTTCGAGTTTTTGTTCCGACCATTGAAAATTGGGAGGATTTTTGTATTCGAGTCTGTTTTAGTTTTTTTTTCTTTTTTTTCCTCGCAAAATCAGGAAGCACAAATAATAATCGGACGGCTCTGAAATATTATATTAAAGCCATTACAGTCGTGATTCGAACCACATTAAAAAATTTTCCAACAAACTTTCCATTATCGACAAAATTCGGTGAAAATTTTGATTTTTCGTTTTCTTACGAGCGAATAAAGCGAGCAAGCAGTCTTATTTCAATTGCTTAAAAGCTTAGATTAGCTCAATTTAAAATGTAATAAATTAATTTTATGTGAGTGATGTTGATTTAGTTTGAGTAATTTAGCGCTTTTTTGGAATCAGAATTTTTAAATATTCAAAAAACTGCAAAATATTGAAAATAAATTCTATAACGTTTGTTTTGATTTTTTTTGTTTTTCTAGTATTTTTCCATAAAAGTTATAATTAAACTTGCTTATTTTAGTATGGTTGTCAATTAAACTAATCTGCAGTTTTTGTTCAGTTCCTTTTATTGTATCACGCCGAAAAAAAACGACAATATTTCGAAAAACTTGCATTGTTTTTTTTTCAAGACTATGGTCGATATATTCTGTCCTTGTCACCCTATGTTTTTTAAGCTCAAATGACTTTTATGAAAATTTTGTCGCATTATTAGTAGAATAAATGGAAAAACATCTTGGAAATTATCAAAAACTTAAGATTTAGTCATTTAAATATTTTTTTTTTTGCAATCCTAATTGAAATGAAAATTAGGATTAAAACTTAACCCTAATTGAATTGAAGTGGTAAAGTTTCTTCAATCGATGTTCCAACTTTAGACAAAACTAGATGCTCCGGCATTGTTTTTCTTCGCGCCAATTTTTGGCTAGAAAATTAATGTCCTCAAAATATTCTGGGAAAATTTTGAAAACCAGTTTCGTCTAGTTAAAAAAAGATCCGACAAGCTATCCGAAATTTCGTTGAAAAACCGTGCCCTCCGTGAAAAACTGTTTTCGAGTGAATTTTCATATTTCTCAAACTCAAAGCGTTCTCAATGAACAATTTATTATTTAAAATTCATCTTTTCAAGAAAAGGATTTTTTATAATAATATACATGATGCGAAATGTAACATTAAATTATTATCACCTAATCGCGCGGTCAGTTTTTTTTAAATTTTGATCTAAAACTTTGATCTCGAGAGTAAATCTCTTCAATTAACTCCAAGAAAAAGTTGGTTAGAACTCGCTAAAAACGTATTTTCAAGCAGTGTTTTTCGATGCTTTTATAGAGCAATAGGATCTTTTGGAAATCTAGATTTCTAGGGGAAAAGGCAATCGGAATTCAAAAGAAACTTAAATTAAAGCCATTTACAAAACTTGAGCAATAAATTTGACTCCAATGTTCCAATCCGTCAAAATCAATTGACTGAAATCACCAAGATGTTGCTTTTATTGAACAGCTAAAAGTTTCTGAAATCGTAAATATAACCATGTTTTGTCCCCTACTTTGATTTACTTTCAAATCGGTCAATTTTTTAGCAATGAATCAGCATTTAGCAAATTTTATATGCGATTACATCACATACCCAGGATAAGCTTCTAGATCACATTGCATTAAAAAGCTATAAAAACCATAAAACACCGAGGAAAACATAAAATGAGAATAAACGGAGATTCAATTAACCCAGATGGAAAATACTATAAAAATATACAGGCAAACTAGTAGTTGTTAATTGCTTTTTTGTATCAAATTTTTAGTGACACACCTGATTACATCCCTCTCTCCTCCCAAAGGGGTTCGACCCCCTGCCCGCTTAAAGGGGTCCCCTTTGGTCCTAATCTACGGCATCTACTTTGGGTCTAAAAAAATTCCAAAGGCGGCTTGTTTAGGTAGCAATGTATAATAACTTTGAATGGAAAGCGTTGCGCAGAAAAACGCAACATTTGGTCAAAACCATCGAAAAAATTCACAAAAATTTTTGGACTGTTTTTTCTCCAAAAAAATGCGTGCAGAAAACATTTTATCGGTGAAAAAAAAGTTTCGGCAAAAACTACAATGTCTTTTCGAAAATCCACCTCGATACTTCTCCTTTAAAAATCCTTCAAGGTCATGAATTATAAGTTACTTCTAAGATCGTCAACCAAATTTCTTACGATATCTATAAACCTACCGTTTTTGGCGAAAAAGGTTCTCTGGGTTAAAATGAGGGTCAATCCAAACTAGATGTCAATTCAAAGTATCCAAACCCCCCTCTGAGTTTGTGTGAAATTCACTAAGTTCATTGGAGAGAGGCTAAATATTATTTTGTGTGTTCCGGTAATAAGGATAAAAAGTAACAAAAAAACGTAAAATGTTAAAAACTATGTTTGGAAATAAGGAAAAAAAAAACAGTTGTGAAGAGAAAAAAGAGATAAAACTCTTCCAATGCAGAAAAACTAAATATCACTTTAACTAAAGCATTGTGTCTTTGATGAGGGCTCCGTTCATGTTTTGGTTTTACTGATAATTGCCAAAGTGATTGGAAATTTCACGCCAACTTAAGAGAAAATCAGTTTTGTTCGATTGCACTTGCTTATACAGTGCTGATTTAAATTATCCGGACAAAACGAATAAAACTTGAATTTTTAAACGCGTTTTTCTCAATTTGTGTTTTTAAAAGAAAAAAAGTGACGCGAACAAAAGTTGCTTAGAATTTCATCAGTATTAAAATGGTGCAATTTTTTCTACGAAATTCCCAACCAATATTTTACCCCAAAAATGGGTCGTTTTGGCTTTTTTCCTTAATCAAAAATTACGCTGAAACTACTTTGTTAATTGATGAGAAATATGTACCACAAAAAGCTTCTTACACATCCCAACAAAGTTCTAGAATGGTTAAATCTCCAAAAGTTTGAGTAAATTGTTTGAAATTTTTTAGGCGAAGATTTTGGGTTTTATATAGTAAAAATGACCTTTCTTGAATATCAAGCAAAAATATTTGTTCATACAAGTTTTTGGAGACTTAACCCTGCTAGAACTTTGTTGGACTGTGTAAGAGGCTTCTTGTGATATATATTTTTCATCAAATAACCAAGTAGTTTCAGCGTATTTATTGATTAATTAAAAAAAATCAAAATGACCCATTTTTAGGGTTAAATTTTGGTTGAGAATTTTGGAAAAAAATCTCACCATATTACCTCTGATGAAATTCTAAGCAACTTTTGTTCTCTTCACTTTTTGTCTAATCTTGACCCAATTTGAGAAAAGCATGTTTGAAAAATCAAGTTTTGATCAATTTGTCCGGATTATTTAAATCAGCACTGTAATTCTTCATAACACGTTTTTTTTATTTATTAATTTTTTAAATATGATTAGTTTTTCAACCATTACTATCGATTTTCTAATGCTGATGGAAAGGGACAAGTAAACAGGGGCGTCCACCTCACCAACCAAATGTTCCCCTCTGGTATTATTTTATATCATTTTTAGGCCGACCAACTTTAAATTTTTTCTGAAACCAAGATGAACTAACTTGGAAAGGGAGTGCGTGCCAAAAAAGTACAATTTTTTGGTCAAAATTTTCCAAAAAGTACCCAAAAACGGCATACTCGGCCTCTTTTTCATTTTAATTTTTACTTCTAGCTGTTTTCAACTTAGTTCCTTCTAAATTCTTTCTTAAAAACTTAGTTTCTTTTTTAGTTTCTCAATTTTTGTGACTTTTTGCTACACTAATTTAATCAATCTACTGCCCTCCTTAAACCCCATTTTATGTTAAGCTTCCTTTTAGACCATGGGGCGTTGGTTACTGAACGCAATGCCCAAACATTTTGATCCGACACCCCCAGTTTAGCCCCAAGGTTGTGTGTGTGTGTGGGGTGGGGGTTCGAAGGAAGAGGGGCGTGAAAAAAGGATCCGATGTCGATCGTTGAGGGGGATTGTACACAGATATGAACGAAATTGTTCGTGTTCTAAGTTTGCCGATTGCTGCGGAAAGTAGAAAATAAACATTTATATTTGGCAAAAAATTTGACTCTCATGGAGTTTGTGAACAAAAAATAACCGATTATATTGAAACCAAAATAGGATTATGATCGATTATAAAGGTTAATGTTCGACTTCGATTGCTGAAATTATTCGATTTTATTCCACTAAAAATATATTTTCATGGTTAGATAGGTCATGAAAACCGATTATATCGGTTAAGATTTGTTGCCGATATCATCCATTAGAATCGATTATTTTCCATGAAACTGTAGTGCGGGTACCTAAGCACTACGCTAGAATAATATCTGTCTAATTTTGTCGCAGATCTCGCCACCTGGTATGAATGATCAGGTTTGATTCATCTGCATATCAAATAAGCACATATGACTCTACCTTGCAAGGTTTAGTTGACTACATTTGCACTAAACAAACGCCTTTGCATTGCATAAAAACGTGTTAACAAACGCATTTTTAAACTCGTTTGAATAAATTGAAGCATCAGCGCAATGCTCAATTGATTTTTCCGTCAAAGTTGGTTTTGGTCCTACTTTTTTTCTGCTTAAATGTTCAAAAAAATTTCATATTCAGCACTATTACTTTACAGCATACATTGCCTAGAAATTTACGAAGTTGGAGATAATTTTACAGAATTAAGAAAACATTTTTCCGTCAATTTCCAATATGAATAGTTATAATTCCATCTTTGAAATCATTTTTTCAGACTTGGTTTAACCTTTATAGTTCAATTAACGTGCTATCAATATTCGGAATTTTTCTACTTGAGTCAATCGAATGTCTTTCGGTTAGTTGTTAGCCATTAATGGCCGGCCCAAACCGAACCAAGATCTAGATCAGATGAGGAAAAACTCTATAGAAAGGATCAAAACCGCGGAACTGTTTTTAGATTTTATTCAATTTTGAAGAACTGTTGTGAAGTATCTTTAAGTAACTCAATGCGATATTTCATTCATAATTTTTTTCACGAAACCTTGAACGTATTTTCATAGATACTGTGAACGCAGGGGATCAGATCGGTTCCTATTAAAGCAGATTTGGTAGATGGGTGACTCAAGTGACTCAAAAAATATGGTATAGGGGAAGCCATGTCTGACCCGGTCTGCTGGCAGACGTGAGTCACGTCTATTCAGATCTGGCCGTAAGAATTTGCTGGTGCAGAGCTGCATCAGATCTGCACTGATTCAAATAAGACAAGTTCGGGGTCTGAGGCAGATTTGAGTAACAAACATTTTTACCCCGATCAGACTTGCTTTTTACAAGTGAGCTCAGTTTCGGCGATATAAAGAAAAAGAAGGAATATTGGTGCTCTCGTTGTTCTGACCATTGAAAATGGGGAGGAACTTGGTATTCGGGCGTGTTTTGATTTTGTCTTCTTTTTTGTTTCCCATGCAAAACCAGGTACCACAAATCATCATCAAAAAGCAACGAGTGCACTTCAAATTAAAACCCATTCAGTTGTGATTTCAACGAAAATAATAAGTTGCCAAAAAATGTCAGTGCTGAGAAAAACACGTTTGGAAACATTGATTTTTGGTCTAATTTCGAGCAAAAAAAACGAGCGACCATGCTCAAAATAGCATTTTCATGCTCAATTTGGTCGTCAAAACTTAGTTTTACTTGCGTGAAGTTAGTTTTGGGTGTTTGCGCAATTTTGCTTTTCAGAAACTTTCAAAAATTTTTGTTCAAAGTTCAAAAAATGTCTGCTAAAAAATCGAAAAAAAAAAACAATTGGATTCTTTGTTGATTTTTTTGTACAATTTTTTTTCGTTTTACAGAAATCGCCTGCTTTATAATGACACTTATGCGTTATTATAGCCAAACCAACCTTTCTTTCTTGCCGCTCAAACTCTGATTCAATAGCTTTTCACGGCAAAAAAAAATGTTTAAAATTTTGAAACCTTTTCGATACAGTTTTTTCTATTTTTATATTCACTACGATAGGAACAATGTGTTATACTTTAAATGGAGTTTTTGGTGGATGAATTCTAATAAAAAAAAATCTAAATTTTTGCTCTTTTTTGGAAGTTTTATCTTTTTTTTTACAAAATCACTAGAAAAAATTAAAACCTGTTTCCTAGACGTCATAGGTCAGTCAGTACATTCAAGTTCCGCTCTAATAAATGCATTCTGTTTGTATTTAGATTTGAGATGGAAGCCCTGTGTTTTATTTTTGATCTTTGAAATTTTTGAAGTTTTGAAAAAATAGATTTTTAAATAATGTCTCAACTAAGGGATTCCACCCCTTGCCGACCCAAAGGGTGTTCCGCCCTTGTACTATTTTGAGATATCCATTTTTGGCTGACAGAACTTAAAAACTTTCTAAAAGAGCCTTTAACGCCTATATTTAATAGTTTTGAGGTGAAAGCGCGCGCCAAAAATTCACAATTTTTTGGCCAAAATTTCCGAAAAAATCCTAAAAACGCCTTTTTTGGACTGTTTGTTTTTCAAAAACTTTTGATTTTCTCATTTTATCAAAAAAAGGTCTTTCTAGTGATTTGAAAATCAATTGGATCGACCTAAAACAAAAAAAAAGTTGACAAAATTTCCCGCCTTCGAGAAAAACCAACATCCACCCCCTGCCTAGTAGTAAAACCTAATTTCACTTTTGGCAGTTTTTGAGTCAACTCGTGTTTTTAAGCTGCAGTTTGAGGAAAAACCTTTTTTAGGCTTCAAAATTTGCAAACAAATTATCAAGATATATCGGCACCAAAATGTTTTATAGCGTGCCGAGATTGATGTTTCAATCCAATATATATGAGTCAGGGGGACTGATTACTTTCGAGTATTTAGAAAAAATGTTACAGCGGCTAATTTGTTTTGCTGCAAATTCTAAATTTTTGCTCCTAACTCAGTAGCCCCTTTGCCTGTCGAATATTTTCAGGTCCATTCCAGTATTACAGAAATACTTTAAAATGAACAGGTGCGGATCTAGGAATTTCTCGAAGAGAGGGGGCGGATTTTCAAAAAAAAATTTTTTAGGTCGACCAATTTGATTTACTGAGCTCTCCCAATCACCCTTAAGACCCTATACCGACCAAATTTTCTGCGCTGCAGGCAATTTTTTTTCAAAAAATAGGCCAAAAAACGTTTTGCGCGCACTCCCCCCTCAAAATTAGCATATATCGGCGCCCAAGGCGCCTTTAGAAAAATTTAAAGGTCAGTCGTCCAAAAAATGATATCTCAAAATAGTACAAAAGGGGGACCCTTTGGGTCGGCAGGGGGTCGAATCCCTGAGGTGGGGGTGTCCGACCGCCCCCTAAATCCACTACTGAAAACGAATCTAAAAATATATAACTAGATATGGGCAATTACACCTCACCAATGTTCAACGATAGAACAAGATTCAATCCTCATCACATTTTATAAATTAGGAAATAGTTGAAACAATGCCTACAACAACACAACAAAGCATTTCTCCTATTCATCTTACACTTACACACTAAAGAATGATAATATAAAAAAAACTCCATTCCCACAGGCAGCTATTCAATCAACAGTAACACCATCCGCTGCCAGAAATATTCACAAATGGATTACCAAACATATAGACCATTAACTAATACACGACAATCAAACAAGCAAAAGCCTCCAAATAGAAAAAGTTTTTCAAACCACAGTTACGATTTTTTTTTGCGAAAAAATTATAAACAGACCAATAAAAAAACCCCCCACGCCATCAAAATCAATCACAAGAACAATTTTACAACCAACAGATACTTTTTAAAAGTATATTAAAACTTTTAATGTTCCTGGTTTTAATGTAATTTTGGGGACGCACGAATAAAATGGATCTATAAATACTTCCAAGTTGAAAACCCCGTGCGAGTTGAGTTGTGAGTGAGCTCATATCGCGATTACAATTGTCGTCCTTAGAGTATTTTGTGGCCCAATTTACATGTTCGCGCTCGAAGTTTGAAGGCCTGAAAACTGCAAGACAACGTCTCCTAATACGAGCATTTGTTTCTAGAGGTCGCACAAAACACCGCCACATTAGTGAAAAATTGTAACAAAAAAGACTCAACATAATTTTCATTTTTTATTCAAAGTTTTGATACTTATGTTCTGTTCTGATAATCAAACGTTAATTAACGTAGTTGGGTCGCATAATAACTGCGTTTTAAAATGTTGATTTCGTTAAACTTTTACGCAAATCAGATAAAATAAAACAAATTTACCCGTTCGAAATTGCCAAATCAACAGATAGAAGATGAATTAAACAGAAAGAGAGTAAAGTCTTCCTTTTCATCGTTTTATTGTTCTTCTGTTCAACAGCTCCTTGCAAGTCGTATTTATAAAATTAGCATTTAAGACCAAAATTCGACAAAAAATTAGTCTTGAATCCGACAAAAAATTAGTCTTGAAAAGCAGATCAAGACTATACTTTGACCAAAGCAGTTAAACGGATAAAATTCGAACAAATAGGCGGGGTAAAAAGTTTAATCAGAGCTGTTAATGAAATCAAACTTTATGAAAAGTTGGTCTATATAACTTCTATAAGCTTTCTAAGCAAATTCGGGATTATTATTTCCGGGCAAATATTGAATTATTTCCACTATAATTTGAAACAAGGAAAAGGCAGTTTCGGTTCGCTTTTAAAGCGCAACGTGACTTGTAAAGGTTGATTGAGAAAGTGATATTGGAGTTGTGATCAATAAATCATGCAAGCTGTCTGGAATATGCTGTGGCTAATTTATGGCCAACTGAAGGAAACAAACAAGACTTATCCGGTCATAAATTTTCATAAGTGCCTCATGTTCGAAGATATCATATTCTGTCTGTTGAGTAAAGATAAAAAAACTGCGGGGATGGTCCTGAAATTCAATGAACTTACAGCCCTCATAAAACACCTTTTTAATACAGGTACAAAGCGCGCTTCAAAATCCCCACAATCGGAAATTTCGACAGGAATAAAAAACTTGTCTATTACTTGCCAATTTTAACAATACAAGAATAACAATAAATAAACAAGAGTAAAAGAAAAAATGGTAGAAGAATTATTTCAGAAATGGTAAACTCTCATTGGTTGAAATCTTTTCATTGCGGGTATATAATTATATGGTCGTGCTAGTACTCTATCTATTGAATAATTGATAATCTTACAGTTTTTCCGTTTTTATCATAATGAGAAAAACACGGAAACATTTTCACATAACAGAACTGCAATCTTCAATTTGAAGCGTGCTCACTTTTTTTGTTCGCAGTACCATTTTTTCTCTGTGTGATAAAAAAATAAAAAAGTCTTTGTCGGATTGTAGTGAAAACTAATTTATCTGGAACGCGATAATGCCCCCCGATGAAAACTGGAAGTAATAAAAAAAAGGTTGAAAGGAAACGAGTTCTCCAAAATGTCTTTTTTCAAATTTAATTAGGACATCCCTCTCAGTCGTATTTTAATCAGGGCGACTTCTGTAGCTTCAGTTATTACTAGTCAGTTTATTACTCGCGGCTATTTAGATTTCATGAGCTGTCGAGGCGAAGAGGCTGTTTGATTCGATTGCTATCAGTTGCCTGAAAATAGTGTTGAGAAACACCATTTTGTACCAAATTCACTAACAAATTGAAGAAAAAAAAGAGAGAAAAAGATTGTTTAACAAAATCATGTTTATTAAATAGGCAAAACACAATGAGCAATTAGCGAAAAAAGAAAAAAAATTGCTATTCAATCACAAAATTTCGTATCTTAAATTTCAATAAAATGTTTTCTACACACATTTGCCTAATAAAAAATGTATGACTAGAAACTTTTAAAAAACAACAAAAAGCTCTTCAAAAATAAGCTCAAAAAAAACAATATTTGTTCAAATTTTTCTAGGCAGGTCAAATTGATTTTCCAAGCTATCCCAAAATACTACTAAAGACCCTATAAATGCGCTACTGAAATTTTTTTTGACAGCAAACAGGCTGAACTTAACTAGTAACAGCGTTTTATTATGAAAAAAATAGCATCAGGTTGCAATTCAATGTGTCGCCTCATTGTTTCTGGAAAACCGTTAGGTTTTATCAAAGAGTTAAATGAAAACTTTTCTTTGATTTCTGTACCCCCTTTCTTCCTACAAGTATTGAAAGATATTTATGGCAGCATGTAGGAAAGTTTTTTAGCGACTCTCATTTGAGCAAAAACCAATATGTAGCGCTGAAAAGCTTGCACTAATTTCAAACTATTTATTATTTTTTTGTATAACTTCATTGCATTATTTCAATATTTTCAATATTTTGCTTGTTTCAATATCTTCAATGTGATGCGAAAAGTTCCTTTAAAAAATAGGATTTTGTTAATTGATTAAAATAAAATTTTTAGTTTGATGCTTAACATACATTCTGCTCACTTTCTTCGAAAGCTGGAATGCATATTAACAAGCTAAGATGAAACGTTTTTGTGATTGGTATCCCACACAAAATAGGCTAGGAGAAAAAAATCAGTTAAGAACAAACAAAGCAATTAGCGAAAAAAAAAATTGCTATTCAATCACAAAATTTCGTATCTTAAATTTCAATAAAAACTTTTCTACACACATTTGCCTAATAAAAAATGTATGACTAGAAACTTTTAAAATCAACAAAAAGCTCTTCAAAAATAAGCTCAAGTTAAAAACAATATTTGTTCAAAATTTTCTAGGTAGGTCAAATTGATTTTCCAAGCTATCCCAAAATACTATTAAAGACCCTTTACAAGCGCCGCTGAACTTCGTTTTAATTACAAACAGGCTGACAAAGCTATTTTGGGCTTTTTCAGAAAACTTGATCAAAAAATTGTGAAACGTTTTTTCCGCACGCATTTCTTCCTAAAAATTGATATAAATTTGTGCCAAGGAATCTATAGAATGGTTTTTGTAGTCAGACGAAAAAAAATTGAAAATCGTGAAATAATGGTAAACAGGGAGCCAGTAAGATGGTGAGGCGGTCGAAGCTTCGATTAATTCAAAGAAACCTCACTCCGATTTTTTTCGTTTCAAGTTTTTATTGGTGATTTTGGCTTAAGTTTTTGCTCAAAACATGGAGCAAACTCTTAAACAGTTGTAAGTTTACTGAGAAAAAATGCTCTTGAGTTTCCAAGACTTGAAATATCATGAACTCTGGAATCAATGGGTTTAGTAAAGGAGGCGAATTGAACGACCCAGAATTCAGTTCAAAATGGGCATTGGCCGACTAATTGGTCAAAAATTTTACCTGATGCTCTTGCATGTTAGGATAAAACTGGGTGAAACATGAGATTAATGAAGCAATCTTCCCACCCCTCCCCCATTTTCCCGCGTCAGTAAAAAATTCGCAAAAAAAATATCTTTTCTCAATTTTTTTATCTGAAGGCTTTGAAATTTTGGATCGTTCAAATGATTGCTTGCTATGAACACATCGACCATCTGCTTGCATTTAACATGTCTTTTGAAGCGTTTCGCCGATTTTGTTCTGGGGGGATAGCTCAATTGGTCATTATGGGAGCGAGGGAAAAAATTGCGCACTTGATACAAAAAGAAGAAGCATAAATTACTTTTATTTTTTCAATAAAGTTTAGGTTTTAAAAAAATTCATTCAGAATAGTGTGAAATTTGTGTTTTAAAACGAAAAGTTTTCTTGCTTTATACTTTCAGAAAGCACTAACATTGAGTTGCAAACATCTGCTTCGAGCTTAAATAGAAAATGCGTTTCAAAAATATATTTGAAAAAATACTAGCATCAGGTTTCTATTCGAAATGTCGCGTTATTGTTTCTGGAAAACCGTTAGGTTATATCAAAGAGTTAAATGAGAACCTTTCTTTGATTTCCCCCCTCTTTCTCTCTTTCTCTCTCTCTCTCTCTCTCTCTCTCTCTCTCTTCCTACTAGTATTGAATGATATTGATGGCATCAAGTAGGAAATTTATGTAACGACTCTTATTTGAGCAAAAACCAATTTGCAGCGCTGGAAAGTTTGCATTATTTTCAAACTATTTATTATTTTTTGCATAATCTCATTGCACATTTCAATGTTCTCAAAATTTCGTTTAATTCAATATCTTCAATGTGATGCCAAAAGTTTCTTCAAAAAAGTAGGATTTTGTTCATGGATATTAATTGAAATAAGATAATGAAAAACGATGAAAAAACTTGCCGAGTTTTTTCAGTTTGATGGTTTATGATGCATTCTGCTAACTTTCTTCAAAAGCTGGAATGCGTTTTAACAAGCTAAGATAAAAAAATTTTGTGATTGGTATCCAACACGAACGAGCCTACAAGAATTTCAGTTAAGGGAGCTGATTGACAGCTTTCAATTGTATTACTGGTTATCCACATACAGTTGCGGATTAAGTAGCTTTTTTTGGTTTCAACCGACCAATTGAACAAAATACTTCATCCGGTTTGTTCTTTTTGTTTTTTTTCCTGTCTAAAAAATTGTTTTACTGGTGTGGAACTTTGTCACCGAATTGATGAAACTGTTTAAAAGAAACTGTTTGAATCTGGAATTTTCGAAAAAAAAAATTTTATAGGCGATTTTTCAGTATTCAACTAAAAGTTATAAAAAAAGATATTTTTGCCGTTGAAACATCCTCAAGAACCTCACGAGGGGTTTAAGAATACTAAAACCGATTACTAAAATCCAATCAGCAATAAAAAACTGTATCATTGTTGCTCCCGTAGGTGTATGGCTATTTAAGCTGCTGAAATCATTGCAAACATCATATATGTCCGAACATCATAAATTAGTCACGATGCTTCATTAGATAGAAATTAGAGTCTAGATAATATGAATGCCATGAGAAAATGAAATTTAGAATTACTTCACTTGCAAACATTTTGTCACTTGCAAACATTTTTAAGTTACGAGAATTGAAGAAACGCAAATTAAAGCTTTATTTATTTTTTACTTAGGCGAAGCGCAAGTGGCGGTATGGATTGGCAAATAAACCATTACACTTTGAACTGAGGTACCCCAAGTTGTTCAAACACCGTTTACTCGGTTAAAAAAGAATTTGTACCCATTTTGATTCAGATAAAAATTTATCGAAAAAATATTAAAAGTTTAATGCCTATAACTATTCTGTTTTAAATTTAAATAGCAACTTCTTGCTCCTTTTGCTGTCCTTGCTCGGCTAAAAAATATCCCTTTTCTTCACTTCAGAACAAAAAGCGCTCTTCTAAGCTTACGAATGATAATAATTGAGATTGAATTGATACCAAAGAGAACACCCCATATGAAGAACTCACTTTTGTGCATATCAGTATCAGTAAAAACATCGACAAAAAAAGTTTTACCTCTCAAAAGCTATTATGCGTGTCGTGACGAATATATCTTCCAAAACAGTCATGAATTCTTGTGTAGTTACCCTGTGTAGTTGTAAATTAGGTCGTTTTTGTTGGATTTAGCGCTGTCCTCCAGCGCCGAGACACAAGAAAAGATAACTGCGTACTTTTGCGTCCGCTTCGTCCCATCTGAATGAGTTACACAGAACTCCTTTTTCACGCGCTTTGATCACGTGGTTTTCCCAGCCCACTCTTTTTTCTTTCGTACCTCTCAGTTTTTCTTTGGGTTTCCGTTTCACCGATTATTTCGACCTCGTATACTGGTTGAGATGGCTCTACTAATTGTGGTTTTGTTCGTCGAGATTTCGAATTTCGATGCCGTCTTTTGCGAATACTGCCATTTCCAGTATTGCCGCCCATTTTGTCCACTCTAATGGGGGTTCGGCCGATGCTCGTTCCCAGAATGGGTTTATGTTTAG
This sequence comes from Symsagittifera roscoffensis, assembly GCF_963678635.1. Classification (NCBI taxonomy): domain Eukaryota; kingdom Metazoa; phylum Xenacoelomorpha; order Acoela; family Convolutidae; genus Symsagittifera; species Symsagittifera roscoffensis. The sequence continues at coordinate 22,179,071 of NC_087066.1, read as the reverse complement.
CGGGTTCTTCGCAAATCCTTGTGGTTGCGCCATGTCATACCGCTAAGTCCTCAAGGTATGAAGTGCTAATTCCTAAATCCGTATGGATAGATAATATTGGGCGCGAGAGAGAAAAGTTAAAACAACTAGTTAATGTTAACATTAATTCTCATTCTGAACCGTAGTTCACTTTAACCGCCGTTCTCGTCCTCACTATCAAGGTCAATCGACCAGTACACATTAACGTTACATGATATCAAAACATAAATGATGTATAAATACATAATGAGCTTTATATGGAGTTTTATCTATCCATGCCGGATGACATTCCCCCTCCTCGGGAAAAATGATATAGTTTTAATTGAGTTTTTAGTCCCCGTGGGACTGTTTTGTTCTGGCTGTTCATTTTTCTCCTCTTGTTTCCGTGGTTTTGTTATCAATGTTGTCGTCCATTAATCCGTGATCTTTGTCATTATATGGCTATTTGTCTTCTTGTTCTTTCAATTCGATGTCCTTCGTGTTCACGAATAAGATGTCGTTGTTTTTCATTGTTACGTCTTCTGCTTCAGTTGGGGATGTTAAATCGATTACGTCGCTTGCGGTGGTCGGTTTGTGTTTCTGGCTAATAGCCTGTATAAATTGTACACAAGTCTGGTATTCGGGAGTTTTTCGGTAAACCCCATCTCCTGTATCAGAGATTTTAGGCTTGGGGAGTCTTGTTTTGATTTTTCTGGTGGTGAGTCGATTTCGAACTGCTTTTTCTCGGTTGCACTCGCGATTTGTATTGTGCTGATTGGGATGGGGTTACCGAGTACTGTTGCTAAGGTCGCCTGTCGGTTCCTAGTTGACTTTCTTGTTGCGGTTGCAGGTGGTGTGTTCTTTTGATTTTGTCGCTTTGGTGACGGGGAGATGGGCTCCTCCGACGTTGTCGACAAATCATCATCCTTCGCAGGGCTTTTGTTCGTTTCCTATTCAGTCTCCGTTTGGAGGTTCAACCCCAGTGGCCTTTGTAGCTTTCTTACTGGTTTTCTTCCAGTCCTCTTTCCTGTCGCTTTGTTCGCCTTTCTTTTTGTGCGGCTGCTTTGACTTGTGCTCAGTGCTGCCTTCTCCTGTCCTGTTAGCTTGATTGGAAGCCCCCTTCTAGTGTCCGATCGCTTAATCGAGAAGATCTGCATGGTCCGTATATTACAGGGTTAGGAACAAATGCTGTACCGCTATTTCTTAGTAACATCGGTTGTTTGCCAAAAGTTTATACCCAAGCAGTGTGTGGTGTGTTGGTTAGGATTTTTTTCATCAATGGTCTTATATTTTTGTTTAAACGTTTTTGGGTTCTTGACTTTTGCTGCTAACCGGATAGTTTTCAGTGCCACTTGTTCTATTCGTTTTTCAATATTTTTGTCTATTGTTCTTTGTACTCCCTTTTATCCTACGTTATGTTTGTTTTCAGCTAGTTCTATAGGTCTTGAATGTGCACCTGTTTCTGGCTGTGTTGGTGAATACGCGTTGGTTAGCGTCCTTGGTAGTGATTTATGTGTGACTTTAGGTGGTGACCCCTTCTTTTGTATCTGCACTTCGTCCTCCGACCATCGTTTGAGGTCATGCATAACATCCGCTGGTAGAGGTGGCTTCGTAAGATTCTTTCAATCTAAACATGCATGTTTTGCGCTCTCCCAATTTAGATTGTTTGGTGAGCTATTTGTGGCTATATTCGATAGTGGGGTATTTGGTTTTCTGCCCATATGCGCCTCAAAAGGTGAAAACTTTGTGACACCGTGTGGTGTGATTCTTAGTAATTTTATTATTTCTGCGACATCTGAAGCTAACTTATATGGTGTATTTGTCTGGTCTATTTTCATTACTGCCAACTTACGTTTAATCGTCTGAATCATTCTTTCAACGACCCCTATAGTCCTGTGATCATCTACTGGTGCGAATAGTAGTTTTATATTATTTGTCCGACAAAAAATTTGGAATTTTTCAGCTCTGAATGTTTGCGCTTGATCGCATCTTAATCTTCTTGGTACCCCGTTGTTAGAAATGTATCTTTGCACGAAATTGATTGCAATGTCTGCTGTTGTTTTTGATACAACTTTTGCTGTTGGTAACTTTGACCACTTATCTATTGCAACTAAAATAAATGCATCCCTATTTAATTCATCCGGAAGGGGATCCGCGAAATCTAATTGAACTTCCTCATTAGGTTGGACTACTGGTTCCATTTGGAATGAAATCTGCTTTCCTAAGGAATGAAATCTGCTTTCCTGAAATCTGCTTCTGCTTTCCTGAAATCTGCTTCAGGTTGGAATGAAATCTGCTTTCCTAAGGAATGAAATCTGCTTTCCTGAAATCTGCTTCAGGAAAGCAGGTTCCATTTGGAATGAAATATGCTTTCCTGAAATCTGCTTTCCTAAGATGGGTTTTAAATTTTTACCTTGCTCCGTGCAGTGTTTGCAGTTTGTACCATTTGCACAATGGATCGATGAATATGCGGGAACCAGACATGGTGGCTCAAGTCCAACATAGCTGCCGATCCCGGGTGTGTGAGGTGAAGAGTTTCGAGCACTGTCTGCCGCAATTGAGATAGAATGACGATTCTTACATCTATGAGTAAACAGTCCTCACGGACATGTAGCCTGTTCCGAATGTTAAACCAATACTGTCCGTAGGATGCTTTGAGAGCTTCCCAATCTCGCTTCTTTACGAAATTGATCAGTGGACGCTGCGGCGATGAAAGGAACCCCCAGAACTCGCTGGAGTTTTCGACGGAATAGCGGCGTGTCCTCTTCCGTTTCTGTGGCTTTCTCCACTGTTGCTACTACTTCATCCATTATTTCGTTGTGACTGGCCTCTAGCTGTGACGAGATTGTCATCGTCGAGGGCTCCACATTGTGTTGTTTCTTTTTGTAGACATTCGCAGGGGTCCACGCGGCTGACCCATATTTCTTTTTCTACTAGTGTAGTGTCATTCTCCGTGTTGTTGTCCGTTTTTATGGCTGTAGTCGACTTCGCTGTTCCGATTTCAGCTTCTGTGTTGATCGCTGTCTTAGTCGACCTGGCTGTTTCCGTTTTCGGTTTATCCGTTATTGGCTCTTTCTGTCTACCACATTGGTTTTTGATGTCGAGCTGCCTCCAAAAATGGTTTTTGGAAAGTTTGACTGTTTTGATCTTGTTTTCAGTTCCTTTGCGTCGGCTACTGCCACGGCTGACGTGGATGGTGTCGGTGACTTTGTGTTCTTCATTTGTTTTCCTTTGGTTGGTGGTCGCTTGTGCCACCTCGGGTCAGAGAGACTTTCTTCCCGGTCGGAGCGACATTTGCCAGTCAAGCGAAGTTTCTGTAAGACCGCGTGGTTTGTTTGTTTTTAATTCTGCTGGAATGAATCCGCCTGAGAAATCTTTCGTTCTTTTCTGCTCATCGTTTTAAAATTGATCGCGTTGATCGAAGTCTTGCCGCAGTTGAAAACTTTTGAATGCGAGGGAGTTGACTGTTTGTGAACAGTATTTGGGTTAGACTGATTTTTGCTTTTGGGCAACAATTGATCGCTGTCGGAATTTTTGGAAAGTTTAGTTGTTAATTGAGCGTTTGAACTAGCCTCTAATAACCCTTTATTTTTCACGCGCTTTTTGATCAGATCATATGGGGCTCTATTTTGATTGGCCTTATTATTTAGAATGACGTGCTCAATCGTTTCTAGGTTGTTTATGAATGTATTAATTTACGCTACTACAAATTCCTCATCGTACGCACTGGGGGGTAGTGGTAATCTAACCGGATTTTGTGACATATAGTCTATTAGTCCCATTTTACTCCCTGCGAGATTCTTAATATCAAAACGAAATTGTATTAATCTATCGATCCAGCGGGTTAGTCGGCTTTGAATTGTCTTTGATCGCTGATTAAAGCTTGATGGTCGGTGATGACAGTAAAGTGTTTGCCGTATAGGTAGTATTTGAAGTGTTCAGTTGCCCATACGACCGCTAATAATTCTAGTTCGTTGATTAAATATTTTTCCTCAAGGGAGTTTAAAAATCGTGACGCGTATGCTATGGCTACCCAGCCTGAGTGCTGTTCTAATGCCGCTCCTAGCTCTGTGTTAGATGCATCGCAGACAATGCGCGTGTCTAAATGTTGATCTAACATAGATCTTTCATCTAAAAGGGTTTATTTTGTTTTATTTTAGCTACCAGTTGTAAAATGTTTTTGAAAGCTAAGTTATGTTCAAGTAACCAGTTGAGGGGTCTGTTTTTTTCAGTGTTTTTAGTAGAGGCCGTAAAGCTGCCGCTGTTTGTGCTAGATTTGGTATGTATCTTGTAAGGTGGTGTATTGAGCCCATGAAACTTTTAATTTGTTTGAACGTTTTGGGAGGCAATATTTTTTCAATCGCTTCAGTTTTCTTTGTAAGTGGTTTGGTTCCTTCACTGTTGATGTTGAAACCTAACCACTCCACTTGCTTGCATACGAACTAACACTTGTCTAGGAAAATTGCGATATTTTCTTGTCGAGTTTCTTTAGCACCGTTTGGAGTTTTTGGCGGTGTGTCTCTATAGTTCAGATATGCGTAAGTATTATTACAGTTAGTAACTGTTAAATCCACTGCTTTCTGAAACTCTGCCGGCATATCCGTAAGTCCGTAAAATCCCGTCTGGAATTGGTATGTTCCTGTAGCATTACTGCCAATGAGGCTGAAGTTACATTGTTCTCGTGTTGCTTTATCCAACGGGATTTGTAAATGTGCGTATCGTAAATCGAGGGTAGAGAATAGTGTCTGGTTTGACTTGTCTGATTTCACCACCTGCGCGATATTGTCCAGAAGTAGGTCTATGTTGGGCATTTGGTATTTGTTTTTATGAATGTTTTTACTTATTGGAATCTAAAGCCAGTTTAGCAGTTTGATCCTTTTTGACTGTGATAACTATTGGGCTGATGAATTGCTTGTCTGAACACTTGTAGAATTTGATGACGTGATTTTGATCAATCAACTTGTTTAATTCTGCTTCGACCCTTTCTTGTAGATGCATTGGTATACGTCTACCCTTGTGCAGTATCGGTTCGAACTCTTTACTGAATTGTGTTCTCATTACGTGGTGTTTTGACTTTCCTATGCGTATGCATAGTTGTTGAAAACTATCCTTGACTCATTGTTTAATTTCGTGGTTTGACTCGTCGTTTCGTTGGATATTGAAAACCCTGTGTGTTTGTTTTTCCTGAATTAATCCAATGCCGATGCGTGGTAATAGGTTCCGTCCTATTATATTTGCCTTGTGATTATCCACTGTGATGAACGGAGCTGTTTGCATTTTCCATCCTCCCGACTCAATTGTAATTTTCAGTGTTTCTTTTGGTTCGCCGTTATAGCATGCTAAATTTCATGCAGTATCCTCCGGTTGGATATTTTTAAAAAACTGCCAATTGATCATTTTGTTGTATTCGTTGGGCGGTTCTTTCTTTCGCCCGAATCAGCAATAGCGAAGAGTTCTGTTGTGTTTGTTTTCAGTTTAACAATATGTCCATTTAGATCGTCTTCCGATCGTGTTTTTGTGTTTTTTATTTCGAATGATTCCGATATCGCCATTACGGAAATTTTGTCTATTTGAAAGTTCTCCCAACCATTGTTTGTGGTGAACTCAGCATATGCGGCAGGGTCAGTGTCCGTTTTCGTGCTCTCTATTTCTGTTTCCTCTTCTTGTTCATCAGTTGTGTTTCCTAAGTAATTTACGTTTGTAGAAGGGCAAACTTTTGCGAAGTGTCCGCGTTTTGCGCATTTCGACCAAATTTTGTCTTTGCTGGACATGATTGTAGATGGTTCGGACCATATTGATTCCCACACTTATAACATTGTCTTGAATTTGTGTTTCGTTGTTGTTGATGTTGTTGACCCCTTGTGTTTTGTGATCCACGTGGATACGGTCGGCCGCGAAAACCGCCCGACCTCGCTGATTGTTTTGATTGTACTGCTGATTTTGCCTGCCACGTGTATTTACGTAATGAACCGGCTCTTGTTTTGTAGTCACTGTTTGGATTTATTTTCATTGTATGACTGTGTTTTATTCCTTTTTCTCGTCGTATCGCGTACTCGTATGCCTCTTCTTCTGCAATTTTTTCATTGTCATGTGGGCGATAAACATATCCCTACCCACTCACTTTCTCGGTCGCCACAGTCAGCCCTTGAAGCTAGTTCCACTAAGTCAGCGTGAAATTGTTCTAGACTTTCTGCTTTCTTTTGTTTACGACAAATAAAGTTATACCTCTCAAAAGCTATTATGCGTGTCGAGACGAATAAATCTTCCAAAACAATCATGAATTCTTGTGTAGTTACCCTGTGTAGTTGTAAATTAGGTCGGTTTTATTGGATTTGGCGCTGTCCTTCAGCGTTGACACACAAGAAAAGATAACTGCGTACTTTGCGTCCACTTCATCCCATCTGAATGAGTTACACAGAACTCCTTTCTCACGCGCTTTGATCACGTGGTTTTCCCAGCCCACTCTTTTTTCTTTCGTACCTCTCAGTTTTTCTTTGGGTTTCCGTTTCACCGATTATTTCGACCTCGTATACTGGTTGAGATGGCTCTACTAATTGTGGTTTTGTTCGTCGAGATTTCGAATTTCGATGCCGTCTTTTGCGAATACTGCCATTTCCAGTTTTGCCGCCCATTTTGTCCACTCTAATGGGGGTTCGGCCGATGCTCGTTCCCAGTATGGGTTTATGTTTAGCGGGTTCTTCGAAAATCCTGTTCTTCCATTGTTCCACGAAAATTATAAATTGTCCAACATTTTTTCGAGATTTTTTTGAAAAACTTCCCCCTACACCCTAAGTAAAAAAGTGATAAGTTTTGCAAATAGCATTTTTACATAGACCAAATAGCATGCCTCAATTCATTTTGGAACGATTTCTAAAAAGGTTTAACCCTCACTTATGCGGTAATAGCTCGAAATATATAGCTCGTTGATTGTCCTAAATTGGTAAAATTGGCAATCTTTAAGCCCTCATCACAGGTAAAATGCTTTTTTAACTTCGAGCTCAAAACAAAATTAGACTTTGAAATAAATTTTAAAATTTCTCAAAAATTGCTAGTTAACACTTCGAAATTTGTCTGGAGAAAAAAATATAAAACCCGAAAACAAATATTCCGTCTCTTTCTTCGACAGCCGTAACAATAATTAGAAAAAAGTTAGATAACAAATTAGATTTGTTTTATTTTAACTTTCAGTTTAAACATCACCGCTGGTGGGATGCTAACAGAGCAATTTTTAGGGCTATTTTCTCGTCAAATGGGGCCCCAAAACGACTCTTATGATAAAAAGAAAAAGTTTTTCACCTTTTTACAAAAACTTCAGGTAGAGGAATTATCTTTGCTTTTTGAGTATCCCCTCCAATTTATTCAGTTAGTGTACCAACTTCATCAGTTTTTGTTTTACTTAAAACATTATTGGAGAAAAAATATATATTTTTTTGTATTTTTTTAAATTAAATTGCAATGATGAGCAAAAAAATTTCAGAGTTTATAAGGTTTCAACTGATGATAAAAAAGAGATGGTGATAAGATGGTGATGACATGGTCAACTGGAATAAAAAGGACAAAAGAAAACACGGTCAACTGAAGCAAAAATGTATACTTACTATTTGTTGTTGGCGTTATTGAGGTTTTTTTGGTTCAAACTTCTGTCCAAATCCAGATTTGAAACCAGATCTGCGTTTTTGTTTCCAGAACTTCCGGAGGTCAGGTCGCCAGAATTAATCATATGAAGGAGGACCAGAAAACAGTTCAGACTGTTCCTACGGCACCATTTCATTGCTTGGTGATTTTCGTAAAGCTTGTATTTCTACAAATGTTGGATATAATTTAGTAATCGATTGTTTTAGATTGTCTTTGAGTTCGTATGGCAATGATAAGAATGAAATATTGATGCGTAATGGCGTTAAGTTGCGCCTCCAGTAGAAAGACAACTTACGGCATAACAAGGTTAAAAGTAAGAAATAGGAACAGAAAAAGACGAGGAACGTAACTGAGCTCTTCTTTTTTAATTTTCAAAACGAGCGGAATTTTTACTCGTCTGCTTGATCCGACCTGAAGGTAAATATTTCAAAATAAGCCCGTGAATATCATAAAAGTCCCCCTCTTTAATCCATTCATAGTTTTTTCTCAATTTTTTGCTTACTGTTTTGGATATGAAATTGAGAATATCGTGAATATTTTATTATGCTAAGTGGTTTAGATAGACAACTACGCTACGGGCGCAGTTTGAAAGTTTAATTTCATTGGCGTTATCTTAATTTTCTTATACAAATTTACCTGTTTGCTGTTTTGTCGGGGCAAGAATGGCCTTTATGAATAAAACAACCAGTTTGTTTGATTGATTGACTAGATTATCTAGGCTGTGCAGAAAAGCTAACCAAATCTGCTCGCCAGTTTCCTTGACCCGGACAATTTGTCTGGTCATCAGATGTGTTCATTATAATTTTAGGTAAAACTACTAATAGATTGGTCTGAGCTGCTTTTTCCAAATTGGACTGCGACTATAAACACCATGAAATACATTTTGCAAACATCTTATCGGAAGGCGTGAAAACTTGGAGAAGAAACGCAGCGCCTATTTGGTCGACTGATTAGACTTGTCTAGCTATTTGAAATCTTGTCTATCAAAATACATGAACTCAATTATCTCAAACACTAGAAATCATAAGATTAAACGAGTTAGATTTTTAAAAAAATATATTCATTTCGAGGCCAAACTGTGCAGAGGATAAGAGCACAATTTGGTGTTTGTAGGTCTGTGGAGTCCCAAGACAAGTCTTTATATATTTTAAAATGTTGTCGGAACGTTCAACGAAAAGACTTAAGTGGTGCGACTTAAGAAAATACTGACGGCGCGACTTAAGAAAAGACTGAAGCGGCACGACTTAAGAAAAAACTTAAGCGGCGCAACTTAAGCAAAGACTTAAGCCGTGCGACTTAAGAAAAGACTTAAGCGGCGCGAATTAAGAAAAGACTGAAGCGGCGCGACTTAAGATAAGACTCAAACGGCGCCACTTAAGAAAAGACTTAAGCGCGCGACTTAAGAAAAGACTGACGGCGCGACTTAAGAAAAGACTGACGGCGCGACTTAAGAAAAGACTGACGCCGTGAATTAAGAAAAGACTGACGGCGTGACTTAAGAAAAGACTGACAGCGCGACTTAAGAAAAGACTGACCGAGCGACTTAAAAGAAGGTTGATGTCGCGACTTAAGAAAAGACTTGACCGAGCGACTTAAAAGAAGATTGATGTCGCGACTTAAGAAAAGACTCAACCCGGGAAACGAAAGAAGACAAGATTCGCATTGGAGTTCCCTGAATAAAAAATGAATATAATTGAGTTTCCTTGTCAGTGTCCACAAAAGTGAAAAAAATATTCTAGTCAATTAAACATGGATTATAAAATTACAATTTTTCTAAGCAACAAAATCCATTTTTATCCATTATAATTAATTTTTAATATTTTTTGTTAACTTTTGCTTCTGCATAAAAATAGTCCTATCCTTATCGATTGAAATTCATTTTTATTTCTCAGGTCATTATACAATGCTGATTTAAATTAACCGGACAAAACTGAGCTTAAGTGAAAAGTTATGAAGACAAAACTTGCTTAAAATTTTAGCAGAATTAATATGGCGTAATTTTTGTTGCAAAATTCGGGCCCCAAATTTTATTCCAAAAACTGGTCATTTTGGTTTTTCCTGGTTAATCAAAATTTACGCCAAAAAACCCAGTCGATCACAGACAAAATTTTATCAAAGTGAGCCCCTCACATAGCGCAACAAACTTTAAGGAGGGTTTAATCTCCAAAAAAAACTTGTAAACTGTTTAAAAACTGTTTTTAAATAACAAATTGGTTTTTATATAATAGAAGCGACCTTTGTGGTCTATCAAACAAAAAAAATTAACTTATACAATGTTTTGGAGAATACACCTTTCTTAAAGTTTGCTGGGCTACGTGAGCGGCTCACTTTGATATAATTATGTCTGTGATCGACTGGGTTTTTTTTGGCGTAATTTTCAATTAACCATAAAAACCAAAATGACCCGTTTTTGGAATAAAATTTTGGGCCCGAATTTTGCAACACAAATTACGCCATATTAATTCTGCTAAAATTTTAAGCAAGTTCTGTCGTCTTAAGTTTTCACCTAAACTCAACCCAATTTGAGAAAAAGCCATTTTTAAATTTCAAGCTTAGCTCGGTTTGTCCGGTTAATTTAAATCAGCACTGTATTCATGTTGCGCAGCTTCGTAAATATTTCTTGATAATTTTTAGTTTTTGTGAGCTTGCGAAAACATTTGTGAAAAAAGTAGATAATTTTTTGATACGAGTAACAATTAGATAAATGAGACTTTAGCAGCCGGTTACCATCGAATAGTTGAAATAATCAAGTGCCCGACAAAATAATGGGTCATGTCATGAGCAGGGGCGGATCTAGGATTTTCTCGAGGGGGCGGATTTTCAAAAAAATTTTGAAAACTTTGTCGACCATTTTTTTCAGGTCGATCAAATTGAAATTTCCGAGCTCTTCCAAAGCACTAAAAACACCCTGTGGAAATAAAAATGGATATCTCAAAACAGTACAAATGGGGAACCCTTTGGGTCGGCAGGTGGTCGAGTCCCTCATACATGAGTCCTATTATTTTCTGGAACGTGTTTATCATTATCAATGCACTTTTTCTTATGCATTTTTCAAGACGAATCAAAACAAGGAAAATAAAAAATATCCATTTTAAGGTGATTTTCTAGTGGTTATAAAATCCCTTATAAGGGATTTCAGTTATAATGTAAGCAATTAAATTTTCGAGAAAAAAATGGATTTAAGTCCATATTTAATCCAATTTTGTTGTCGGAGAGTAGCATGAAAATCGATTTTATTGATAATATACCAGACCATGAATCCATTATAATCGCTAATGGCTTGCAATTCATTATTTTGCAATCCATTCGCTTGCAATTCACAAAATACACGGTTTGGCCTTGTAATGCTATTAAAAATATTGCTCTTTAGTCGCTTACCAAACCTTCAACTTTTCAGAGACAGACGACAAGCTAAAAATTTTTTGACAAAGCTAATGATTCAAAATTCTACACAAATAAAATTTCAGCAAACAACTCATAGCCATTGTAAAAAAACGCAAAAAAAATATGTATGTATTTTTTCATTTAGATACTTTGTCTATTTTTTCAGTGTTTTCAAAGTTAATTATTTAAATTGAGGTTTCAGGTGCCTTTTGTCAAGCGATATTTTTATTCATTTTTGTTGTCGTTTGAAACAAAAAAAACTGAAGAGTATTCCGAAATAAATACAAGCAGACTAGCCGTTTGATTTTGTTCTTTTTTTCATAAAATTAGTTTTACTGATATTAAACTAATTTTTTCGGCATATCTTTTTTTAATGAATTTAACACTTAGATACTTTTCAAAGTTGCTCGAATTAAAATTTAAAGGGTTTTTATGTGAACTATCATTCAACAAAATCTGATAAAAAACTTTTGAATTCTGATTTTGCATCATCTACTTTATGATTTAATAAGTATTTGTGACAAGATTAGAAAGCAAGCAATATCATATTTTTGAAAAAAGTAACCAACTGCACTTTGTTTAAAATTCTTAACAAAATGTTAGTACAGGAGTGCAAAATCATTTATGGAAACTGTTTGCTATAAAAAACGCAAAAGCTAGCAGTTATCAAAAAAGTTAGCAGTTAACGATTTCAAACTTGTTTCATTGGTGTTCGAAAAATCGTAAATTAAATTCATTGCCTGCTTTCGAAACAGGATGACTGTTTGCAAACTATTATTCAAACCAACTGTTTGAATATGTTTAACATCAAAACTTATACTACCCGCATCCAGTTTCAAGCGTTAAAAATCGATTATATTACGATTTTAGTACCAGTCTTACTAAAATTGAAAAACAATCGGTTTAATCAATTAATAATTGATTATGATCCCTCTTTTTAAAATCAAATTATGGTTAATTATAATAAATTATAATCGAATATAATCGATTATTTAAACGTCTAGTTTTCTATACAAATATAATGGACTATTTAATTGTCTAGTTTTCGATACAATTTTAATCGATTGTAATTGATTATAATCCATTATTTTTATTCAAACTTCTAGTTCATTAGTTTTGCACAAAAATCTTTTATAATCGATTATAATTGATTATAATCCCTTTTGTTTGTCCATTTTGTTTTCGAAGTTGCATGTAAATTGCTTATAATTTATGCTTTTTGTAGATGTTGGTTTCTATGAAAATAAAGATTAATTTTTAAAGTTTTCCAATTAATTCAAACTTAAAAGCTTTTTTTTGATTTTTTCCCCATTAGAGTTTTTGTGATGCATATTTTAAGCTTTTTTAAACATCAAAACATCAGCAAATCATTTTAGTTTCATGTTTGATTCGTAAGGTTTATTTTTCATTTACCGCGGGAACCCTTCCACTCATATGAAAGGATCTCTATGAAACTTTTATTTCGTGGTAAAACTTTGTGTTCAGATGAACCAAAGTGTTCAAGAGATCTCTCTTTTAGAGATTTTCTTATTGACACAAAAATAATAACCCATAAGATATAATTCGAATATAGTTTTGAATTGACAAAATTTTGGAGCAATAAGAGATTATAATCGATTACAATTGATTATAATTGATTTGAAGGGTTTTTTGTGAGAACTTTAATCAATTATAATCGATTATAAAAGATTATAATCTCTTGGAAAATATCACGATTATAATCAAATATAAACCCTTTAAACACCTAATTTTGGTAATTATAATCAATTATAATTGTCAAAAAATCATCATTATAATCCGTTATAATCGATTACTTGCGCCTAAAATTGGATGCGGGTGGTCTCAGATGAAATTTATGTATCTCTAAAAATGATCTCTAAGAATAATTTCCTTGCCCAAACTAGAAGAACGTAATACCCATTAAGTAGGTAAGTGTTTTCACACTTTTTATTTATGTGGGGAGCGTGTTAACTGAGGAAAAAAGACTGCATAAATAGTTTTCTGCATCAAAATGGAAAAAAAAAAGCTTGAAACGTTTTGCTTTTTTGAAAAAATAAGCATCCCCGCAACAGGCAAACTCAGTAGAAACGGCTAAATTAGGCATCCACTGACGCAATCTTCGGACTAATTAGCGTTACTTTAACCAGTTTGGAACTTAATGCGAGCCGGATTATATCGCTGTCTATACTACGCGTAGCTAGAAAAATGCATTTTTTGGAGAAAAAATTGTCCTAAAGGGGTCCAATTTTGAAATCACATACTTTTTGTTTCAAAAGACAGCAAGTTTTAGAGATGCTAAAAACTTCCATCATAAGCAATTAACTAGGCGGTCGAAAATTTACGTTTTAGCTTTATAGCACCGCACTGGAGTTTCATGGATAATAATCAATTATAATGGTTTTCATCGTCAATCTCTATCAAATTTAAATCGATTACAAACAGATTCTAATGTAAGAGAAAAATTTTCAAACATTCAAACACAGTGAAATTGTTCAAAATTCAATATATTTCATTGGCATGTTACACTCACTAATGTGAAATCGTTTAAATTGGCTGAGAAAATCATAATCTTGTACCCGTTTTTTTATATTTTTCCTTAAATTTAGGTTTTTCATTTTTTTTGTGAGCTCACTTTACCCTCTCATTCCAATTTACTTCCCTTTTAGTCCCTCCAACAAACGCCAACTCACCCATGTTTATCCCATCTTCTACGTTTGCATCCCCGCCACAACGTTCACGCCCCCTTCTCGGCAAAACAAAAAATTTGGCGAAGTCCGCAACATTGATAGTTTTTTTGATATTTTTGCGGTTTTGGATTCCACAAACAAAAAGTCTAGGCACTGTATTGCCAAAAATTGCTCCAAAAACAAATGAGTTTGCGGAATCCGAAAAGTAATTTGCGAAATCCGTAACATAACTTGCGGAATGTGGAACAGTTTACAGAGTTCACAAGCAAATCATAATATAGGTGTATAGTAAAAAAAGCTGTCGCTAAATCCGCAACTATGAGCGGAATCAGCAAAAACTAAGCAATATCCGCAAATTGTAAGCAGAAACCGCTAATAATTGCGGAATCCGCTAACGGTTTGTGGAATCCGCTTACGATTGCGCAATCCGGAACAACTAGTAATATTCGCTTGTTACGGAATCCGCGACAAAACAGATGTACGGACAAAATTTACGTTCTACGTATTTGAGCAGGGAATCCACTGAGTTTTTGAATATGGAATCTACATACATTTTGGAACATTCACATCGGTGACCTTAAACCAAGAGTTGTCTTTTGTTGCGAGTTGACGTTGTTGCGATATGGCGCGGTATCTGAATTATAATGCATTTTTGATATTTTGAAAGTAATCGTTTGGAAAACCGCAGAAAAATTTTTTCCTGCTTAAATGGTACTGAAGTTTAGTATACGTTAATTAACTGCCGAAATAATCGATAAAACTGATTATTTTTCATGAAAGTGTAGCGCGATCCTCCGATTCAGGCGACAAAGATTTTTGTAGCTCACCACTGTGGTTTCTTTCAATGCGTTGCTATATTTTTGGGAATAACCCGAAACAAATTTTTGAGAAAACATCGCGGTGATAATTTGAAACGTATAAATGAAGAAACAAATTTAAAAAGAAAGTTACTAAAAAAGGAGTTCCCCAAAAAAAGATTTTTATTGCCGATGTTGCGACCAGTTTTAAATACTCAAAAACACTTCGTAGAGGGTCAATTGTGGTTTCCTATAAAAAAAATTTATCGGTGGTAAACCAAACTCTAAAAAAGTTGACCCCATTTGTAACATATCATAAATTGCTCCTAAATCAAACTAAAGCATATTCTATAACCTTCGTGCCAATCATTCAAAAAAATTGTAACATTTTTTTGGTTATTCTCTAGTTGAACTTGTTGAACTTTGTTGAACAATTTTCAGTGAAAAAAAAAACAAGGCTGATTTTGAAAAGTCTACTGAGCAAGACAGCTAAAACAAAAAGTCTGGCAGTTGTTACTTCAGGCTCTAGTTACGTCAAAGGGTTCACGCAACAGTAGTTTCAGAGAAAGTTAAAATTGGGAAAGTTTGTTCTCACCATTTATGAATATCTGGTCTTTAAAGATTTAATCATGCTTCGGCAGCAAACTTTTTTTGTAATTTTATCGTGAAACGTAAGTTACTTGAAAAATAAAAACTTACTGCAGACCAATTTTTGTTCGCAAAGCAGGAATATTTCTGGCTGAAGAAACTTTGTAAAATCTAGGAAACAGAAAAAGCAGATTGCATTCGCTCTGGTGGGCCGTTTTTATGCTGATCAAAGTTATCTATGTTTCCGCTTAGGTAAATTTAATTGGAAATAAACTTGCTACTTTATTCTCAACAAGTCTTATAGCATCAAGAGCTCATTGTTCGCCTCAGTGGTTTTCAGAATACGGTTGAAAAGCTTCTTCTAATAAAAGTCTAAGTTTTACATAAGTGCAAAGTAAAGAACTAGACTGTTTTTTTAACAAAAAACACCATAAAATAGAAGGTCGACGTCTCAGAATTGGTTGAGTCAATTAAGAGGCAAGCATTTTTGGGGTGCGGTTATATAACAGATTTAATTCAGGTGGACATCTGCTCAGGTTAACCTGGCTGTTTAATCTTGCAGTACTTTTCCCCAGGGACGAACGAGCTTGTAGACATAGAATAGATTTCAAGGTAGTCGATGAAGTTATAATCTCAATGGCAAGTTATGATTGGCAATGGGTAGATTGACAGGTATAGAAAAGAATTAATGACAATTCACTTTTTTAACGCAAGGGTATTTGGCGAAGAAAAATAGTGCCATCTGGGACATATTGAAGGAGACCCAGTTTGTTTAATATGCAGAAAGCATACAACTTATAACTGGATTTTATATCGAGGGGTTAAAGAATTTTTTCCTTCGTTTTTTCTCAAAATTTCGTGCAGGTTTGTAAGGAGACCAATTTTTTGTTGAAAAAAAAACATTGAAAAATCAATACTTTGAGTCTAACTGTTTGCCATTAAATAAAAAAACATTTAGCTTGTCTCGAAATTAGTCTGTTTGAAGGCTGCAGATGACACATTTATTGTACCCTCCCGTACCGAACTTTTTGGCCATAATCATATCTGATCATTGTAAAATCATGCAAAATTCATGTCTGTTACAGATGTGCAGCATGTCTATATTCGGCATGCACATACCTGCATCAGACCTGCATCAGGTGTGCTAACTGAAGATATGCTCACACCTGCAGCATGCATGATCATGCCTGAACTGAACATGCTCACCACCTGCAGGATACATGATCATACCTGAACTAAACATGCTCACACCTGCAGGATACATGATCATACCTGAACTAAACATGCTCACACCTGCAGGATACATGATCATACCTGAACTAAACATGCTCACACCTGCAGGATACATTATCATACCTGAACTAAACATGCTCACATCTGCAGGATACATGACCATGCCTGAACCGAATATGATCAAATCGGTATCTTCAGTATTATAAGATTATTAAAGATATGGTTAATTTGTAACAACATCATAAACTCAGCTTGATAATGTGACACTTTACTTCAAATTTTTAGTTTTTTTTTCAGATTTTTTCTGACATCGGTGAAGTTTTTTTGTTGAAAATTGACAGTAGTGGGTAGATGCATCTTTCTTTAATTGCAAGCAGGGAGTCGTTGGTAGCGGGGCGTGTGGATACTTTTCTCTGTTTCCTGTCAAAATAAAACTAATTGTTAGTCAAAACTTTTAACTAAATAAAACAAAATTAAATTTCATTCAAAAGTATTTGCGCTCGGGGTAGGTCACAATATGTAGCGCCTTCTAAGTGAAAAAAAATCAGAGAAAGTTCATCCGCTCTTTTTGATCTATTTTTTCTGTTCAATTTTCTCAAGTTTTCTATACTTATTATATTTCATCAGTATAATTTGCCCTGACCTTGAGTGGGGGGCTGGTATAATTTGCCCTGACTTTGAGTGGGGGCTGGTATAATTTGCCCTGACCTTGAGTGGGGGCTGGTTTTTGAGTGAACTCTGCGAGGTCGTGCATCTGCTGAGCCAGTTTTCCTGGCAGCCGAGATCATGGCATTGCTCACACTCTCTGTCCCTTCACTGTCTTCTAGTCCCACGAACTGCTCCACTTGTTTCTTCAGCCCATCCGCCGCTTGCTAGAATTAAAAAAATTGAATTTCGCGCAGCTACAAATCTTGCTATGCGGGAATAACGCTAGATTTACTTTTTTTGCTTGAGTAGCTTGAAAACAGACCGTAAGGTCTAATAGCGTCCACCCAATCTTTTGTCAGTCAATATGTTTGCTTCTTCTTGTTTCATATAAAATACCATTAGATTAGATTAGAAACAATTAATTATTATTATTAGAATAAAGTATACAAAATCCATGAATCAAGTTAACATCCTCCACCCCCCCCCTACCCCCAAACAGACCAAGTTAAGATCCCTCCACCTCAGCGTTTGTTTTAATTTAAATCTACTTAGCGCTGCATGTAAAATGCTCTATTCTTCTATTCTGATTGGCTGAAAATTCGAACTCACAACCAAGTTAACATCCTCCCCCTAAACGGATTTGATTGGGGGGGGGGGAGGATTTTTACTTGGTGACGTTATCATTATGTCTACTTAAGTTCTCTATTAGTTCATCGCGCCTCGATTTTTAGAGAAGTGTTAACTTATTTTCTTTTTTAACCTTTTAGCGTTAAATTTAAAGTCTGAAGATATC
>NC_087066.1:22036518-22161109 GCF_963678635.1 Symsagittifera roscoffensis | reverse complement strand
ATCATACAATTCCCATATATGGGAATTGTATGATAAGCATTTTTTTCAAAAAAATGAGAACCTCAGTTTTTTATCACCAGACTGTTTTATAAGAATCAACCATCCACAGAATAAAGTTTATACCAGTTTTCAACCATTTTTAGAAATTGTATGAAAATTGTATGACAAGCATTTTTCCATACACTTGATGTATGGAATTGTATGATAACCATTTTCGGTGTATGGAGGTCAACCCGGGTAGGCTGTGCAGAAAAGCTAACCAAATCTGCTCGCCAGTTTCCTTGACCCGGACAATTTGTCTGGTCATCAGATGTGTTCATTATAATTTTAGGTAAAACTACTAATAGATTGGTCTGAGCTGCTTTTTCCAAATTGGACTGCGACTATAAACACCAGAAAATACATTTTGCAAACATCTTATCGGAAGGCGTGAAAACTTGGAGAAGAAACGCAGCGCCTATTTGGTCGACTGATTAGACTTGTCTAGCTATTTTAAATCTTGTCTATCAAAATACATAAACTCAATTATCTCAAACACTAGAAACCTTGAGAATAAACGATTTAGATTAAAAAAAAACATTCATTTCGAGGCGAAACTATGCGGAGGATAGGCGCACAATTTGGTGTTTGTAGGTCTCTGGAGTCCAAAGACAAGTCTTTATATACTTTAAAATGTTGTCGGAACGTTCAACGAAAAGACTTAAGCGGCGCGACTTAAGAAAAGACTGACGGCGCGACTTAAGAAAAGACTGAAGCGGCACGACTTAAGAAAAAACTTAAGCGGCACAACTTAAACAAAGACTTAAGCGGTGTGACTTAAGAAAATATTTAAGCGGCGCGACTTAAGAAAAGACTGAAGCGGCGCGACTTAAGATAAGACTTAAACGGCGCCACATAAGAAAAGACTTAAGCGCGCGACTTAAGAAAAGACTGACGGCGCGACTTAAGAAAAGACTGACGGCGCGACTTAAGAGAAGACTGACGCCGTGAATTAAGAAAAGACTGACGGCGCGACTTAAGAAAAGACTGAAGCGGCACGACTTAAGAAAAACTTAAGCGGCGCAACTTAAGCAAAGACTTAAGCGGTGTGATTTAAGAAAATATTTAAGCGGCGCGACTTAAGAAAAGACTGAAGCGGCGCGACTTAATATAAGACTTAAACGGTGCCACATAAGAAAAGACTTAAGCGCGCGACTTAAGAAAAGACTGACGGCGCGACTTAAGAAAAGACTGACGGCGCGACTTAAGAAAAGACTGACGCCGTGAATTAAGAAAAGACTGACGGCGCGACTTAAGAAAAGACTGACAGTGCGACTTAAGAAAAGACTGACCGAGCGACTTAAAAGGAGATTGATGGCGCGACTTAAGAAAAGACTGACGGCGCGACCTAATAAAATTGACGGCGCGACTTAAGAAAAAACTTAAGCAGCGCGACTTAAGAAAAGACTGACCGCGCCATTAATTAAAGACTGACGGCGCGACTTAAGTCCGCGGCGTGACTGCGAAATCCAGTCTGGAAACGGTATGCGGTGCGACTTAGAAAGTCTTTTCTTAAGTCGCGGACCTCAACCCGGGAAACGAAAGAAGACAAGATTCGCATTGGAGTTCCCTGAATAAAAAATGAATATAATTGAGTTTCCTTGTCAGTGTCCACAAAAGTGCAAAAAAAAGATTCTAATCAATTAAACATGGATTATAAAGTTACTATTTTTCCAAGCATCAAAATCCATTTTTATCCATTATTATTAATCTTTTTTTTTACTTTTGCTTCTGCATAAAAATAGTCCTATCCTTATCGATTGAAATTCCTTTTATTTCTCAGGTCATTATAATTATGTCTGTAATCGACTGGGTTTTTTTGGCGTAATTTTCAATTAACCATAAAAACCAAAATGACCCATTTTTGGAATAAAATTTTGGGCCCGAATTTTGCAACACAAATTACGCCATATTAATTCTGCTAAAATTTTAAGCAAGTTCTGTAGTCATAAGTTTTCACCTAAACTCAACTCAATTTGAGAAAAACCCAGTTTTAAATTTCAATTTTAGCTCAGTTTGTCCATTTAATTTAAATCAGCACTGTATTCATGTTGTGCAGCTTCGTAAATATTTCTTGATAATTTTTAGTTTTTGTGAGCTTGCGAAAAAATTTGTGAAAAAAGTAGATAACTTTTTGATACTAGTTACAATTAGATAAATGAGACTTTAGCAGCCGGTTACCATCGAATAGTTGAAATAATCAAGTGCCCGACAAAATAATGGGTCATGTCATGAGTAGCGGCGTATCTAGGATTTTCTCGGGGGGGGGGGCGGATTTTCAAAAAAAATGTCGAAGACTTTGTCGACCTTTTTTTCAGGTCGATCAAATTGAAATTTCTGAGCTCTTCCAGAGTAATTAAATTACGTAATTTTGGTACTAATATCGTAATTATATTACAATTTTAGTACCAGTCTTACTAAAATTGAAAAACAATCGATTTTAATCAATTAATAATTGATTATAATCTCTCTTTTTAAAATCAAATTATAAATAATTATAATCCATTATAATCGATTATAATCGATTATTTAATCGTCTAGTTTTTGATACAAATATAATGGATTATTTAATCGTCTAGTTTTCGATGCAATTATCATCGATTATAATTGATTATAATCCATTATTTTTTTCAAACTTCTAGTTCATTAGTTTTGCACAAAAATCTTTTATAATCGATTATAATTGATTATAATCCCTTATGTTTGTCCATTTTTTTTCGAAGTTGCATGTAAATTGCTTATAATTTATGCTTTTTGTAGACGTTGGTTTCTATGAAAAGGAAGATTTTTTAAAAAGTTTTTTCAATTAATTCAAATTTATACGCTTTTTTTGATTTTTTCTCCATTAGAGTTGTTTTGTGATGCATATTTTAAGCTTTTTTAAGCACCAAAACATCAGCAAATTAATTTAGTTTCGTGTTTGATTCGGAAGGTTTGTTTTTCATTTACCGCGGGAACCTTTCCACTCATATGAAAGGATCCCTATGAAACTTTTGTTTCGTGGTAAAACTTTGTATTCAGATGAACCAAAGTGTTCAAGAGATCTCTCTTTTAGAGATTTTCTTATTGACATAAAAATAATAACCCATAAGATATAATCCGAATATAGTTTTGAATTGACAAAATTTCGGCACAATAAGAGATTTTAGTCAATTAAAATCGACTATAATTGATTTTAAGGGTTTTTTTGTAAGAACTTTAATCAATTATAACCGATTATAAAAGATTATAATCTCTTGGAAAATATCACGATTATAATCAATTATAAATCCTTTAAACACCTAATTTTGGTAATTATAATCAATTATAATTGTCAAAAATCATCATAATAATCCGTTATAATCAAATACTTACGTCTAAACTTGGATGCGGGTGGTCTCAGATGAAATTTATGTTCTATGAAAATGATCTATTTCAGCATTACGACTGAATTTTTTTTTCAAGTTTCCTTGCCCAAACTAGAAGAACGTAATACCCATTAAGTAGGTAAGTGTTTTCACACTTGTTATTTATGTGGGGAGCGTATTGAATGAGGAAAAAAGACTGCTTAAATAGTTTTTGGCATCAAAATGGAAAAAAAGAAAAAGCTTGAAACGTTTTGCTTTTTTGAAAAAATAAGCATCTCCGCAACAGGCAAACTCAGTAGAAACGGCTAAATTTGACATCCACTGACGCAATCTTTGGACTAATTAGCGTTACTTTAACCAGTTTGGAACTTAATGCGAGCCGCATTAAATCGCTGTCTATACTACGCGTAGCTAGAAAAATGCATTTTTTGGAGAAACAATTGTCCTAAATGGGTCTAATCCTGAAACCCCCATTATTGAACTGAAATTTCAAATAAGGAAAAAAAAAACGTTTTTCTAGCACAAATCATCAACAATTATCAAATGTGATCCCTAAACTCCTGCCACAATTGGCTGAATAAACAGTCGAATTTGTCAGAAAAAAACCATTCTGAGCACACTTTTTGTGCTTTTTTCGACACTTAAAAATTAGTCCGCGTTTGCGAATAATCAAAAAATGTTTACCTGATAAATTTTCCGGGCTAAAATTTGATACCAGACAACATAATGAAATATATTTTTTTTCTAGTTTTCAGCAGTTAAACAAAAATCAAGCAAGAGCCACCCCTGAAAAGTCAAATAGTCTTTTCGAGGGAATATCTCTCTTCCCGCACGATGTTAAGTTCCGTTACAATAGTCATGTTCTTTGGACCAATCCTTTGCCACATTTAAGTATGCCAAGGTTGTTTATTGTTCCTTTCAAATAACTTCTGATCTACGTGCGGATATTTCTTTTTAATATCGCATACTTTTTGTTTCAAAAGACAGCAAAATTTAGAGATGCTAAAACGTTCCATCATAAGCAATTAACTAGGCGGTCGAAAATTTGTGTTTTGCCTTTATAGCACCGCACTGGAGTTTCATGGATAAAAATCCATTATAATGGTTTTCATCGTCAATCTCTATCAAATTTAAAATTTAATATCAAATCTCGAGTGTAAGAGAAACATTTTCAAACATTCAAATACAATGAATTTATTTAAAATTAAATATATTTCATTGGCATAGCATGTTGCACTCACTAATGTGAAATCATTTAATTTGGCTGAGAAAATCATAATCTTGTACCCGTTTTTTCATATTTTTCCTTAAATTTAGGTTTTTCGTTTTTTTTTGTGACCTCACTTTACCCTCTCAATCCAATTTACCTCCCTTTTAGTCCCTCCAACAAACGTCAAATCACCCATGTTTATCCCATCCTCTACGTTTGCATCCCCGCCACAACGTTCACGCCCCCTTCTCGGCAAAACAAAAAACTTAGCGAAGTCCGCAACATTGATAGTTTTTTGATCTTTTTGCGGTTTTGAATTCCACAAACAAAAAGTCTGGGCACTGTATTGCTAAAAATTGCTCCAAAAACAAATGAGTTTGCGCAATCCGAAATGTAATTTGCGAAATCTGCAACATAACTTGCGGAATCTGGAACAGTTTACAGAGTTCACACGCTAATCATAAAATAGGTGTATGGTGAAAAAACGCTGTCGCGAAATCCACAACTGTTAGCAGAATCAGCAAAAACTCAGCGATATCCACAAAAAAAAGCAGAAACCGCTAACAATTGCGGAATTCACTAACAGTTTGTGGAATCCGCTTACGATTGATTAGCTTTATTCGCTTGTTACGGAGTCCGCGACAAAACAGATGTACGGACAAAATTTACGGAATCCGGATCAATTAGCTTTATTCGCTTGTTACGGAGTCCGCGACAAAACAGATGTACGGACAAAATTTACGTTCTACGTATTTGAGCGGGGAATCCACTGAATTTTCGAATATGGAATCTACATAAATTTTGGAACATTCACATCGGTGACTTCAAACCAAGAGCTGACTTTTGTTGCGAGTTGTCGCTGTTGCGATATGGCGCGTTACCTGAATTATAATGCATGTTGATATTTTGAAATTAATTGTTTGGAAAACCGTTAATTAATATTCCTGCTTAAGTAGAACTGAAAATTAGTATACGTTAATTTACTGCCGAAAAAAGTCCATAAAACTGAATATTTTCCATGAAAGTAGTGCGATCCCCCGAATCAGGCGACAAAGTGTTTTGTAGCTCACCATTGGGTTTTTTTCAATGCGTTGCTATATCTTGGGAAAGACGAGAAACAAATTTTTGAGAAAGCACCGCAATGATAAATTGAAACGTATAAATGAAAAAACAAATACAAAAAGAAAGTTACTTAAAAATGAGTTCCTCAAAAAAAAACAATTTTATCGCGATGTTGCGACCAGTTTTAGTTACTAAAAAATACCTCGTTGAAAAAACACACATTTAAATTAAATTCGTTGCCTGCTTTCGAAACTCTTGAGGACAACTATTTGCAAACATTTATTCAAATTAACTGTTATAATATGTTTAATATCAAAAATTATATTTATCTCAGATAAATTTATGTATCTATAAAAATGATTTATTTCAGCATTACGACTAAATTTTTAGGTAATACCCATTAAGTACGTAAGTGTTTTCACACTTGTTATTTATGTGGGGAGCAATTTAAAAGAGGAAAAAAGACTGCTTAAATAGTTTTTGGCATCAAAATGGAAAAAAGAAAAAGCTTGAAACGTTTTGCTTTTTTGAAAAATAACCATCCCCCGCAGCATGCAAACTCAGTAGAAACTGCCAAATGTGGCTTCCACTGACGCAATATTTGGACTAATTAGCGTTACTTGAACCAGTTTGGAATTTTATGCGAGCCGGTTTATATCGCTGACAATACTATGCGTAGCCAGAAAACTGCCTTTTTTGGAGAAATAAATGTCCTAAATGGGTCCAATCTTGAAACCCCCATTATTCAACTGAATTTTTAAATAAGGAAAAAAACCGTTTTTCTTGCTCAAATCATCAACAATTATCAAATGTTATCCCAAAACTCCTGTCACAAATGGCTGAATAAATAGCTGAATTTGTCAGAAAAAACTATTCTGAGCACAGTTTCCGTGCTTTTTTCGAAACTTAAAAGTTAGTCCGCGATTGCGATTAATCAAAAAATGTTTACCTGATAAGTTTTTCTGGCAAAAATTTCATACCAGACATTATAATGAAATATATTTTTTTCTAGTTTTCAGCAGTTAAACAAAAATCAAGAGCCACCCCTGAAAGGTCAAAAGTCTTTTCGAGGAAATATCTCTCTTCACGCACGATGTTAAGTTCCGTTACAATAGTCATGTTCTTTGGACCAATCCTTTGCCACATTTAAGTATGCCAAGGTTGTTTAATGTTCCTTTCCAACTAACTTCCGATCTACGAGCGGATATTTCTTTTTAAAATCACATACTTTTTGTTTCAAAAGACAGCAAAATTTAGAGATGCTAAAAAGTTCCATCATAAGCAATCAACTAGGCGGTAGAAAATTTGTGTTTTGCCTTTATAGCACCGCACTGGAGTTTCATGGATAATACTCCATTGTAATAGTTTTCATCGTCAATCTCTATCAAATTTAAAATTATTAGAACAAATCGATTAAAACAGATTCTAATGGAAGAGAAATTTCTTCTCTGGAGTGTAAGAGAAACATTTTCAAACATTCAAATACAATGAAATTATGTAAAATTAAATATATTTCATTGGCATAGCATGTTGCACTCACTAATGTGAAATCATTTAATTTGGCTGAGAAAATCATAATCTTGTACCCGTTTTTTCATACTTTTTTTCCTTTTCATTTTTTTTGTGAGCTCACTTTACCCTCTCAATCCAATTTACCTCCCTTTTAGTCCCTCCAACAAACGTCAAATCACCCATGTTTATCCCATCCTCTACGTTTGCATCCCCGCCACAACGTTCACGCCCCCTTCTCGGCATAACAAAAAATTTAGCGAAGTCCGCAACATTGATAGTTTTTTTGATCTTTTTGCGGTTTTGAATTCCACAAACAAAAAGTCTAGGCACTGTATTGCTAAAAATTGCTCCAAAAACAAATGACTTTGCGCAATCCGAAATGTAATTCGCGAAATCTGCAACATAACTTGCGGAATCTGGAACAATTTAAAGAGCGATATGGCGCGGTACCTGAATTATAATGCAGAGAAAACACCGCAATGATAAATTGAAACGTATAAATGAAAAAACAAATACAAAAAGAGTGTTACTAAAAAAGGAGTTCCTCAAAAAAAAAAGAATTTTATCGCGATGTTGCGACCAGTTTTAGTTACTCAAAAATACCTCGTTGAAAAAACACACATTTAAATTAAATTCGTTGCCTGCTTTCGAAAACCTTGAGGATGACTATTTGCAAACATTTATTCAAATTAACTGTTATATTATGTTTAACATCAAAAATTATATTGATCTCAGATAAATTTATGTATCTATAAAAATGATCTATTTCAGCATTACGACTAAGTTTTTAGGTAATACCCATTAAGTAGGTAAGTGTTTTCACACTTGTTATTTATGTGGGGAGTAATTTAAAAGAGGAAAAAAGACTTCTTAAATAGTTTTTGGCATCAAAATGAAAAAAAAAAGCTTGAAACGGTTTGCTTTTTTGAAAAATAAGCGTCCCCGCAGCATGCAAACTCAGTAAAAACTGCCAAATGTGGCTTCCACTAACGCAATATTTGGACTACTTAGCATTACTTGAACCAGTTTGGAATTTTATGCGAGCCGGCTTATATCGCTGTAAATACTACGCGTAGCCAGAAAACTGCATTTTTTGGAGAAATAATTGTACTAAACAGGTCCAATCTTGAAACCCCCATTATTTAACTGAACTTTTAAATAAGGAAAAAAACCGTTTTTCTAGCTCAAATCATCAACAATTATCAAATGTTATCCCAAAACTCCTGTCACAAATGGTTGAATAAGTTGCTGAATTTGTCAGAAAAAACCATTCTGAGCACACTTTCCGTGCTTTTTTCGAAACTTAAAAATTATTCCGCGATTGCGATCAAAAAATGTTTACCCGATAAATTTTCCTGGCTAAAGTTTGATACCAGACAACATAATGAAATATATTTTTTTCTAGTTTCCAGCAATTAAAAAAAATTAAGAGCCACCCCTGAAAGGTTAAATAGTATTTTCGAGGGAATATCTCTCTTCACGCACGATATTAAGTTCCGTTACAATAGTCATTTTCGTTGGACCAATCCTTTGCCACATTTAAGTATGCCAAGGTTGTTTATTGTTCCTTTCCAACTAACTTCTGATCTACGTGCGGATATTTCTTTTTAAAATCACATACTTTTTGTTTCAAAAGACAGCAAGTTTTAGAGATGCTAAAAAAGTCCATCATAAGCAATTAACTAGGCGGTCGAAAATTTGTGTTTTAGCTTTATAGCACCGCACTGGAGTTTCGTGGATAATAACCCATTATAATGGTTTTCATCGTCAATCTCTATCAAATTTAAATCGATTACAAACAGATTCTAATGTTAGAGAAAAATTTTCTCTGGAGTGTAAGAGAAAAATTTTCAAACATTCAAACACAGTGAAATTGTTCAAAATTTATTATATTTCATTGGCATAGCATGTTGCACTCACTAATGTGAAATCGTTTAATTTGGCTGAGAAAACCATAATCTTGTACCCGTTTTTTCATACTTTTTTTCCTTAAATTTAGGTTTTTCATTTTTTTTGTGATCTCACTTTACCCTCTCAATCCAATTTACCTCCCTTTTAGTCCCTCCAACAAACGCCAACTCACCCATGTTTATCCCATCCTCTACGTTTTCATCCCCGCCACAACGTTCACGCCCCCTTCTCGGCAAAACAAAAAAATCAGCGAAGTCCGCAACATTGATATTTTTTTTGATCTTTTTGCGGTTTTGGATTCCACAAACAAAAAGTCTAGGCACTGTATTGCCAAAAATTGCTCCAAAAACAAATGAGTTTGTGGAATCCGAAAAGTAATTTGCGTAATCCGCAACATTACTTGCGGAATCTGGAACAGTTTACAGAGTTCACACGCTAAACATAATATTGGTGTATAGTAAAGAAAACGCTGTCGCGAAATCCCCAACTGTTAGCAGAATCAGCAAAAACTCAGCAATATCCGCAAAAAAAGCAAAAACTGCTAACAATTGCGGAATCCGTTAACGGTTTGTGGAATCCGCTTACGATTGCGCAATCCGGAACAATTAGCTATATTCGCTTGTTACGGAGTCCGCGACAAAACAGATGTACGAACAAAATTTACGTTCTACGTATTTGAGCGGGGAATCCACTGAGTTTTCGAATATGGAAGAGACATACATAAACCAGTAAAAAAATTTTCCTGTTTAACTGGTACTGAAAATTAGTATACGTTAATTTACTGCCGAAAATATCCATAAAACTGAATATTTTCCATGAAAGTGTAGCGCGATCCCTCGAATCAGGCGACAAAGTTTTTTGTAGCTCACCACTGGGGTTTGTTTCAATGCGTTGATATACCCTGGGAAAGACCGGA
The DNA here is from genome assembly GCF_963678635.1 of Symsagittifera roscoffensis. Classification (NCBI taxonomy): domain Eukaryota; kingdom Metazoa; phylum Xenacoelomorpha; order Acoela; family Convolutidae; genus Symsagittifera; species Symsagittifera roscoffensis. The sequence continues at coordinate 22,151,112 of NC_087066.1, read as the reverse complement.
AACACATTTTTGAGAAAACACCGCAATGATAAATTGAAACGTATAAATGAAAAAACAAATACAAAAAGAAAGTTACTAAAAAAGGAGTTTCTCAAAAAAAAAGAATTTCATCGCGATGTTGCGACCAGTTTTAGTTACTCAAAAATACCTCGTTGAAAAAACACACAAATCTGTTGCCTGCTTTCGAAACCTTTGAGGATGACTATTTGCAAACTTTTTTTCAAATTAACTGTTATAATATATTTAACATCAAAAATTATATTGGTCTCAGATAAAATTATGTATCTATAAAAATGATCTATTTCAGCATTACGACTAAATTTTTAGGTAATACCCCTTAGGTAGGTAAGTGTTTTCATACTTGTTATTTATGTGGGGAGCGGTTTAAAAGAAGGAAAAAAACTGCTTAAATAGTTTTTGGCATCAAAATGGAAAAAAGAAAAAGCTTGAAACGTTTTGCTTTTTTGAAAAAATAAGCATCCTCCTCGCAAAATGCAAACTCAGTAGAAACTGCCAAACTTGGCTTCCATTGACGCAATATTTGGACTAATTAGCGTTACTTGAACCAGTTTGGAAATTTATGCGAGGCGGCTTATATCGCTGTCAATACTACGCGTAGCCAGAAAACTCCATTTTTTGGAGAAAAAATTGTCCTAAATGGGTCCAATCTTGAAACCCCCATTACTTAACTGGATTTTTAAATAAGGAAAAAAACCGTTTTTCTAGCTCAATTCATCAACAATTATCAAATGTTATCCCAAAACTCCTGTCACAAATGGTTGAACAAATAGCTGAATTTGTCAGAAAAAAACCACTCTGAGCACACTTTCCGTGCTTTTTTCGAAACTTATAAATTAGTCCGCGATTGTGATTAATCAAAACAGTTTACCTAATAGATTTTTCTGGCTAAAATTTGATACCAGACAACAAAATGAAATATATAATTTTTCTTTTTTTCAGCAGTTAAAAAAAATTAAGAGCCACCCCTGAAAGGTTAAATAGTATTTCGAGGGAATATCTCTCTTCACGCACGATATTAAGTTCCGTTACAATAGTCATGTTCATCGGACCAATCTTTTGCCACATTTAAGTATGCCAATGTTGTTTATTGTTCCTTTCCAACTATTTTCTGATCTACGTGCGGATATTTCTTTTTAAAATCACATACTTTTTGTTTCAAAAGACAGCAAGTTTTAGAGATGCTAAAAAGTTCCATCATAAGCAATTAACTAGGCGGTCGAAAATTTGTGTTTTTGCTTTATAGCACCGCACTGGTGTTTCATGGATAATAATCCATTATAATGGTTTTCATCGTCAATCTCTGTCAAATTTAAATCGATTACAAACAGATTCTAGTGTAAGAGAAAAATTTTCTCTGGAGCGTAAGAGAAAAATTTTCAAACATTCAAACACAGTGAAATTGTTCAAAATTTAATATTTTTCATTGGCATAGCATGTTACACTCACTAATGTGAAATCGTTCATTTTGGCTGAGAAAATCATAATCTTGTACACGTTTTTTCATATTTTTCCTTAAATTTAGGCTTTTCATGTTTTTTGTGAGCTCACTTTACCCTCTCAATCCAATTTTCCTCCCTTTTAGTCCCTCCAACAAACCCATCTTCTACGTTTGCATCCCCGCCACAATGTTCACGCCCCTTTCTCGGCAAAACAAAAAATTTAGCGAAGTCCGCAACATTGATAGTTTTTTTGATATTTTTGCGGTTTTGGATTCCACAAACAAAAAGTCTAGGCACTGTATTGCCAAAAATTGCTCCAAAAACAAATGAGTTTGCCGTATCCGAAAAGTAATTTGCGAAATCCGCATTATAACTTGCAGAATGTGGAACGGTTTACAGAGTTCACAAGCAAATTATAATACAGGTGTATAGTAAAAAAAAAACGCTGTCGCAAAATCCGCAACTGTGAGCGGAATCAGCAAAAACTAAGCGATAACCGCAAATTGTAAGCAGAAACCGCTAACAATTGCGGAATCCGCTAACGTTTGTGGAATCCGCTGACGATTGCGCACGCAATCCGGAACAACTAGCTATATTCGCTTGTTACGGAATCCGCGACAAAACAGATGCACGGACAAAATTTACGTTCTACGTATTTGAGCAGGGAATCCACTGAGTTTTTGAATATGGAATCCTCACACATTTTGGAACATTCACATCGGTGACCTTAAACCAAGAGTTGTCTTTTATTGCGAATTGTCGTTGTTGCGATATGGCGCGGTATCTGAATTATAATGCTTTTTTGATTTTGTGAAATTAATCGTTTGGAAAACCGTAGAAAAAATTTTTTTCTGCTGAAATGGTACTGAAATTTAGTATACGTTAATTTACTGCCGAAATAATCCATAAAACTAATCATTTTTCATGAAAGTGTAGCGCGATCCTCCGAGTCAGGCGACAAAGATTTTTGTAGCTCAACACTGTGGTTTTTTTCATTGCGTTGCTATATTTTTGGGACTAACCCGAAACATATTTTTGAGAAAACATCGCAATGATAATTTGAAACGTATAAATGAAGAAACAAATTTAAAAAGAAAGTTTTCTAAAAAGGAGTTCCTCAAAAAAAAAGATTTTTATTGTCGATGTTGCGACCAGTTTTAAATACTCAAAAACACTTCGTAGAGGGTCAATTGTGGTTTCCTATAAAAAAAATTTATCGGTGGTAAACCAAACTCTAAAAAAGTTGACCCCATTTGTATAATATCATAAATTGCTCCTAAATAAACTAAAGCATATTCTTTAATCTTCGTGCCAACCATTGAAAAAAAATTGTAACATTTTTTTGGTTATCCTCTAGTTGAACTTGTTGAACTTTATTGAACAATTTTCAGTGAAAAAAAACAAGGCTGATTTTGAAAAAACTACTGAGCAAGACAGCTAAGACAAAAAGTCTGGCAGTTGTTACTTCAGGCTCTAGTTACGTCAAAGGGTTCACGCAACAGTAGTTTCAGAGAAAGTTAAAATTGGGAAAGTTTGTTCTCACCATTAATGAATATCTGGTCTTTAAAGATTTAAGCATGTTTCGGCAGCAAACTTTTTTTGTAATTTTATCGTGAAACGTAAGTTAATTGAAAAGTAAAAACTTACTGCAGACTAATTTTTGTTCGCAAAGCAGGAATATCTCTGGCTGAAGAAGCTTTGTAAAATCTAGGAAACAGAAAAAGCAGATTGCATTCGCTCTGGTGAGCTGTTTTTACGCTGATCAAAGTTATCTATGTTTCCGCTTAGGTAAATTCAATTGGAAATAAACTTGTTACTTTATTCTCAACAAGTCTTATAGCATCAAGAGCTCATTGTTTCGCCTCAGTGGTTTTCAGAATACGGTTGAAAAGCTTCTTCTAATAAAAATCTAAGTTTTACATAAGTGCAAAGTAAAGAACTAGACTTTTTTTTACAATAAACACCACAAAATAGAAGGTCGACGTCTCAGAAATGGTTGAGTCAATTAAGAGGCAAGCATTTTTGGGGTGCGGTTATTTAACAGATTTAATTCAGGTGGACATCTGCTCAGGTTAGTCTGCCTGTTTAATCTTGCAGTACTTTTCCCCAGGGACGAAGGAGATTGTAGACATAGAATAGAATTCAAGGTAGTTGATGGAGTTATAATCTCAATGGCAAGTTATGATTGGCAATGAATAGATTGACAGGTATAGAAAAGAATTAATGACAATTCACTTTTTTTAACGCAAGGGTATTTGGCAAAGAAAAATAGTGCCATCTGGGACATATTGAAGGAGACCCATTTTGTTTAATATGCAGAAAGCATACAACTTATTACTGGATTTTATATCGAGGGGTTAAAGAATTTTATCCAGAGTTTTTTCTCAAAATTTCGTGCAGGTTTGTAAGGAGACCAATTTTTTGTTGAAAAAAAAACATTGAAAAATCAATACTTTGAGTCTAACTGTTTGCCATTAAAAGAAAACATTTAGCTTGTCTCGAAATTGGTCTGTTTGAAGGCTGCAGATGACACATTTATTGTACCCTGTCACTTCAATTTGCAGCTGCATTCACACTCTGACTCGCAAACAGGCGCCCAAGCTCGCAATTTTTTGTGCCGATTTCGAAGACGGTAACGAAATATCTATTTTTGGGTTGAATTTATTTTGATTAAGCGTTTTTTACGGAATTTTTTTTTAACCGCACAGTATCAAAGTTCTAGACTGAAAATCAATCAAATATTTAGACAATTTTTTGTAAAAAGGTTGGGTTTGAAAAATCCAATTGTGGGGTGACAACTAATAAGCTAACAATTTTTAAATAAAGTGTAGCAAATGCGGCAAAATAATAAATATCAGAAAGGACCCAAAATTGACTTGAGACACAATAATTCTTCCAATTAACAGATTATCCTGTTCGAATGTATGTTAATCTATACTTGACATTAGGTTTGGTATAAAAATTTTTGAACATTAAGATTAAAAAGATATTGCTTTCTTTTTCAATAAAACATATCGATATTTTCAAAAAAAACAGTTCGAAGGACAATGGGGATAATCAGAAGGTCTCGCCTTGATACAAGCAGTGGTTTTTATTTTCTTTTTTTTAAATTTATGCTTCCGATTTAACTGCAATACAATACAAAGTTAAAACGTTACAATCTGGATTCTGTGGATTCTGCGAGATCTGTTTTGATCACGTTGGCCAAAAAACGCATCCGTTAAGAATATTTTTGATTTTTTTTACCGTGAAATTTCATTGATTGTAATTTAAAAAGAAAGAAAGATTATTGGAGAGTAATGGAGAGTAACTCAATAGCATACTTTTTAATTGAATTTTTTAAGGGTTTCTTTTTTTATAATCAAATTAAAACATTTGAAAATAGATTATTTTGAGCTTGAAACTTAAAATTGATTATTTTTCAGCCTCTATGTAAAACTCCGACAGGCAAAAAGGACACAAAAGTTATGCTCCTGATCTTTTTTTTGTTAAGATACTTCAAATTTTTTCTGATTTTTCTTTTCAGACGTATATGCTTGAAGACCAAAGTTAAATTTCACCAGGAAAATAATTAAAACTTGAGCTAAAAAGCCAGTTGAAAAACCAGTTTTACTCAAATTTTTTATGCTCAAATTTCAAAATGTTTTCGTTCAAGGAAATTTTCACAAAATATTTCATCTTTGAATACTTTTTTTGAAGTTATGATGATTTTATAATTGATATTTTTGTCAAATTGCAATAGTAAGAGAAACTGAAAACTCAGCTATCTGTCAAAGCGCAGCAAAAAATACTAATCATTTTGATCGGAAAGAATTATGTTTAGCGATGAAGTTAAACTGCGTTAGACGAAATACTCCAAATTTTGTCTCAGAATATACCAAAAAAGTCATTATAGAACTTTCATTGATTTTTGGTGGAAGGATTTTAAAGATGTTGTTCCGATTTTCGTAACGAAAGTAACAGAATATTTGTGCTCGGATGGTTTTTTTTTTCTTTAAACAAACTTCGAATTTTTTTAACTAGCCATTTTTGACGGATTTTCTAAATATAAATTAAAAGGTATTGTTGTCCTGAGCTTAAATTTGAATAGATAATTCACCTGTGATCATTTTTTGTAAAGTTACGGGGGTTCAAAGATTGCAGTTTTGGTCATTTAGAACAATTAACACGCGATTTATTTCGCGCTATTAACGCAATAGCTGAGGCTTTATCCACCGTAGAAATCGTTCGAAATTGGTTGAAGGAAGCTTATTTGCAATGATTGATTTTTTACTAGGAGCGAAATCTATCACTTTGTACTTTATGTGGCGTGTGAGGGGATGATTTTCACAAAAATTCTCAAACTTTTTTCTCGTTTTACTTTATTACATTTAATTTTTATGTTATTACTGCTCCATAGACCTTTAAAGGCAGTCAGAACATTCAAGGCTTCACCCTGATACGAGCAGTCATGTCTTGATTTGTTTTGTATTTGTTTTCGATAGTTTTTTTTAATGTAACTTATTAAAATTCGTGCCGGAGATTTACTTATACATATTAGAGTACAGACAGACGATCCAGTACTCCTGTTTGAGTTTTATGTAGAACATTTTTTAATGCTCAAAATTCAAGCGCCAAAAAATCGGAGTAGTCGAAAATCCCGCTCAAATAGCCGTTCCAAAATGATTCGAATTTCGAGCTAGCTAACTGACTCCAATATAGAATGCAGTATCCAAAGTCAGTTTTAAAAAATATATTTTTGGCTGAAAATCGGCAAATAAAAAACAACATGCTTTGTAATGCGTCTGTAGAGGTAGTATTTGAACTTTTTGACCAGAATCTGGAAAAAAAAACGAAAAGACTTGTTAAAAACTCAAAGCTTGTCTGAAAAAAAAGAACAACCTTCTCGAGCGCAAACAATCCATCCTTTCTTCGATAGTCGATACAGCAGTCCTATGTCATATATTTTCTCGCATAACTATTTTATCAGGAAAATTGCTGGCATCAATTGAAATATTCCGAATGTTTTAAATTTTTTGGTGGGTCTTATAGTTTTTTTTTAAAAACCTAACCCCGCCTAAAAAAAACTGAAAGATAGAATTCAAGTAGCGAACTACATTGGCTTGATCCTGTTTTTGCCCTCATGCATTTTTGGGATAATTATCAATTGGAATATTCTGCTCGTTTAATTTTTGAATTTTTATGAACAGTCATTTCAAGTATTATGTTCGATACAAGAAATAAAGAATTTTATTTCAAAATTGATTACATTGAAGAATTTGATTGCAGAATCCATCAAAAAATTATCTGAGCAGAATTTTGCCTTCATTTTTTGATCATAAACAATGCTGAACCGTTCTAAATTTTTTGGAAACTCAGACAAAAATAAGGTATGCTCAAACTTCGAAAAAAAAACTTTTTCATTTTTGTTTCTGCTCATTTTATTGCATTATTATTGTTGGAAAACTAGTTTCAGCCAATTGAATTTAGTGTTCAAACAGGTTGATTGTATCGCAAAAAAATCTGAATGATTGTAAGCAAACCCAATACAATAATTTCATATCGTTCAATTGTGTAATAAGCAGATATATCAATTTTCCTGTACTACAGACCAGCACCAAACGCTGTATGAAGTACGAAGTGATTTAATTTGCGTATGGTAACGAAACCATTAAAACAGAAAAAAAGCTGCCCAAATCAGAATAGACTCATTTCTATGAGAGCTTGTCAGGACATTTGTGTCCCAGGCCTTTATCTCCCGGCAAAAGCAGTCCAAAATGTAAAAAGAGTCCAAAACATTTGGTTCCCAGACAAAATTGTATTGTCCAAAAATTGTCCGGGCTTTTGCCACACTGATTAATGACCGCATTATTTGATGAGCTCTCAATAGCAAGAATTAAATCGATAAGGCCACGCAACTGCGCAATTGGACCAGAAATTACTTTGAGCAGCGCATTAGAGACAAAATTTACACATGACTCAAATCATTTACACAAACCTTTACAATTATCGCTTGATTGATAATCTTGCGAAACGTAGACACGCAATATCATAATGTCATTGTTATTGCTCTCGAGTTCGTGTTGACAGTAGAAATTTTTATGTTCAGAAACAACGAAATGCTAGTTTATGATGCATACGCATATTTCAAACAACGAATATTAAGAGTCACCTCAATTTCGTGGCGATAGGTTTTAACTGAACGCAATTGCCTGTGCGCTTTTTCCAAGAGAATGTCACTATCATAAATAAGAGTCAGTTTCCCGATCCAGCTGATATTGAAAAACAAAATTCAGGACAGCTTTTAAAACAAGAGCAGTTGTTGCAGATGAGCCTAAACGTTTCTTCCCGTCCAAAGAGGCCTCAACAGAGAGACTGCTCCAGTAATCCTGAGCTATTCGGCCAACCAGAGGAAGGTTAACAGAGTAAACCAGGAAAAAAAGCTCAGAATGCAAGATCCCCCTCCTTAAATGATTTTGATCTGCCAGAGTTTCTGAAAGTGACACACAGTGGCGAGTGTTTCCTTCATTTTGACTCTGGAGCAAAAGATACCAAGATACTAAGGGTTTTTCGCCACTCTTCCAGAACTCGATCTTCTCAGTGGTGCTAATGATTGGTTCTATGTTTGCAACTTTTCTACGGCCACTTGTATGTTATTTCAGATATACACCAGCCACGCATAATTCGAGGGAATTCTGATTCCTATTCTGTATGCACTGCTTTCAGACAAGAAAGAAGAAACCTATATTCGCCGTTTGAGCTGCCTCGACATTGAAATTCCCAAACGAGCCACCATTGATTTGCGTTTGCCTCATTGATTTGCGTTTGCTGTCAATAATGCGTTTGCCTCAATATCCAAAAATGTACAAATAATCGAATGCTGGTGAGTATCGCTAGTCTGCCAATAAGTTACTGCTTTTGACATGCCCTGAGGCAGCGCACTCAGTTTTTGATTACTTTGAGGACAATTACGTTGGTTGACTATTAGCGGCAAATGGAACTCGTCAAAACCCCAGATTCGACGTGGACAACTAGAGTTGTCATCAACGTGTGGTAACCTGACGACCCAGAGCCAACAATGCAGTTGAAGGTAGGAAAACCAAATTCGTTGAACTCGATAACTGCAAGCACTCACCATTTTCCAAACCATTTGTATGTCAAACTTGACAAAAACTTTTCCGAATTAGTTGTGGCCTACGACCCAAATAAACTTCTGAGATTCCTAGAAGGGTGCAGCAGCAAGATCAAACTATAATTCAAAGTCAATTCATTTTCCAAAATTGATATTGCAAAACAATAATTATTAATACGTTTTCAAATTGAACTTTTCCCAAGATATTTACAAAATTGAGCAGCACCATTTTTGAAAACGGCGAAGCGATCAATGTAATCAAGCTTTTCCCATCCTCCTCCCTTTTGGCTTAATCGGGTCAACCCATTTCAAGTTTGCCTTAGTTAACCCGTTTTTGGGTTTTTCGATTTCAATTTTTGACCAAATTACGCAAAAATTTTGTCGGACCCAAGATTTGAACTTTAGATCTTTTGATCTTGAAAGTTATGACTTCAGCGCTCGGCCAAACGCGCTCTTAAACTTCAAATTTTTCTTCAAAGTTTTATCTCACTTTGACTGTTCTATGGCTAATTGGTACGCATAGAATCTAATTAAAGAACAATCAATCAACCTCAAAAGAACAAAGCATTTAAGATCACCAGGTCAAATCAGCGAAAATAATTTAGCAAAAACAATTTCGGACAATTTTGTCAGGGACATAAATGTCTGGTACAATTTTTTAATTTCAAACTGTTCTGTCAAGGACACAAATGTGTGGGAAACATTTGTCTATGCATCCTATGACAGATTACTGCGCCGCAAACAGTTACTAGAATCAAACAAATTGCCCGGCTAATTGTCCAAAATGGCCAAACTAGTTAGTTTTAAATCTCCATTTTTTCAAGGAAATTGATTGCAGACAAAATACTTATTTAACTTGAATTCAAATAACACAAACTTTCAGATGGTATAAAAACATCCGCCCAAAATGGCTTGTTCAAAAGGCAAAAGAAAAGTCAAAGCAAAACACTTTTTTTTCTATATCTGCACAGAGTTCACAGGAAACATTCACTTTACATTCAATTTGTTTTCTGCTATTTTTGACATCAATTTTGAGCAAAAACCATATAACGAAAAAGGATAGCCGGTTACTGTTGAAGTTTTTCAAATTGGTGTCGATTTTTTCTGCAGGTTGTGATCAAAAGGTCTTAAGGAAAAAATATAATTTAGACATTTCAAGTTTTTGATTCCCAAAATTACGCTAAAAAACTTCAAAAGCTACATTTATTTGAGTAAAACTAAGTTTTCACGGCTTAAACTAAGCTTAAATAAGCTGTTGCTATTAATAACTACTTTACTAATTAGCTGGAAATTAGACCAAATTTCTCTCGAAACTGGAAACTTTTTTGAAATTTTTAAAATTCGTTCAAATCCCGATCAAAGGGGTTTTAATATGATATCACTCAACCCTGTCCGATGATTATTTGTGGTAGCTGATTTTGCGCGGAAACAAACTAAAATACAGCCGAATACAAAATTCCCCCCTTTTTCAATGGTCGGAACAACAACATAATTAGGTCATGGCTTAGCTGGAAACCTGATAATAGCCAATTTATAAAAAATGTTAAATTCTTTGTCACAAAAGACAACTAAAACCCAATAACACAGAAAATTATAATAAAACTGAAGTTTTTCGGTCAACATTTCGAATAGAATCTTCAAGTTTACTTCTAATAATTATAAGGAAAATCGACGTGAAATTATATTTCAGGTCAAAAATAGCTGTAACTCAATACTTTTTGTAAAATATTAGATCACGTTGACATTGTCCCTAAAAAACCGAGTTGAGATCCTCCACTCCGCTATGTAATTTAGATTAAAACTGAGCGCTGCATTTGGAATAATTTAGGGGGGCATGTTCATTTGGTACAAAAGATTAAAGACCAAATGCCGTCTCAAGGATCTAGATCCAGTAAAATTAAAACAAAATACTTGAGAAAATATGAATTACCATATTAAACCAGGAAATGACTTTTTATTGGTTGTTGGATTTCACGCCGAAAACTGTTTTATTTTCTTTTTGGTCATACATCAAACTAACTTGAAGTCAACCAACTGCAACTATTGTTCAATACATCAAAAACAGAAAAGCTCAAGTGAACTTCCATTCTAACCGTTAGAACTAAAAATAATTCTTTTATCTTGAGCAAAGTATGCCGAACTTTGAAATCCTTGCCAAAAAAATCAATGACTATTTGTTTTTATATCTTTTATGGTATCCTGTATAGCTGTAGTTTAAAAATTTTTATCCTGAGTTAAAAATCTACTCGAGGTGTGTTTAGACTCGATTGACCGTGCTCGAGGTACTTTTTGACCGTGCTCGAGGTATGTTTCGAAACGGTGCTTGATCCAAACCCTTGTACCGACTATTTTTTTTTCGGTCGACTTTGATAGTCAAAATATTAAGTAATCACCTCAACCCGTGGTATCAAAGATTTCAAATTATCAAAAGATCAAACGCTTATTTTCAAGTTTCGTGACACTAAAATTTAGCTTTGCGAAAAACAAAACTTTTCTTATTTTTTCGCGAGTCAACTTTCAACGGGTTAGTACAAGTGTTGCCTGTAAACTGACATCAAGGCTTTCAACTATTTAACTAAGTGTTTTTGAAAATTTTTTAAACCAAATTGTTGTCTTGAGCTCAAATGAAAAAACATATTTTACCTGTGATCATTTTTGTAAGACATCAGGGATTCAAAAATTGCAATCTTGGCCAATTTGAGATAATTAAAGCTCTATAAATTGCGTTTTTATAACACGCGTAAGCTGCAAAAAAATGCGTTCCAACTTCAATTGAGTCAAGCGATTTAGTCCTGTTAAAACATTACCAGACGCTGAAAACATCTTTTGTTTTTTAAATAGTGTGGGGATAAAATGAAAAAAAAAATGATGATTTTGTCAATTATTCAACCAAAAAACTTTTTGTTTGACTTTGAAAAGCATTCAGAACATTTAAGGTTTCACCTTGTTACACGAGCAGTCTTGTTAGTAACTCGTATTGTTTTATTACAGCTAAATTGCTGGTCTCAAATCAATTTGGAGTGCATTAATAGGCCGCTTGCGCGTGATATAAGAGGCCAGGGCAACAATTTTTTTTCGGATGGTACATAACAGTTTTGTAAAAAACGCATAGTTAAAAAATCGAAAAAAAACTGAACTTAAAAAAAACACCAGAAGCGTAAAAATTCAAAACATTCCAATAAAATCAGACAAAAGTGCTCAAAATTGCTAAAACAATTTTCAGGTCGTACAAAAAACACAGGAAAAACAAAGTTTTATGCTTAATGTTCGGATAGAAAAACCAACGGATAAACGAAACTAATTGTAGCGGAATCAATCAAATGAAACAAATGTTTTTTCAATCACTCCGAGTCATAAAAATGTAAGCAAGCAAATAAATCGGCAATATACAACACAGTCTCAAACTTTAAATTAGAATGAATACTCAAGAACTTTGAAAAGTGGCCCATAGAAAACGCATGGGATGGATTATTAAACAACGTAAAAAGCTATAATTCAATTTGAAAACATTTTTGTATTAAGGTCCAATAAAAATATTGATGATGACAGCTCAAAAACAACTATGCTACGATCATTGAGCTGCAACTGAGCAGCAATTTTTTTCATATGGCGTTTATGAAAAGAAATGAAAAGTAAACAAGACTGCTTGTATCAGGGCGAAGCCCTGAAAGTTCCGACTGCATTTTAACGTTTATGGAGAAGTAATAACATAAAAAACATAAAAAAATTAAATGAAACAAAATAAAATGAAAAAAAAAAAATTTAAATTTTGAAAATTTTTCTATGAAAATCATCCCTCCACACGCCATATAAAGTGCAAAACAATAGATTTCGCTCCTTGTAACAAATCAACTATGGCAAAGAAGCTTTTTTCAACCAATTTGGAACGATATCTGAGACGGATTAAATCACCGCTTACGCGTTAATAGCGCGAATTATATCGCGCGTTAATTGTCCCAAATTGGTCAAAATGACCAAAATGGCAATCTTTAAACCCTCATAACTTTACAAAAAATGATCACAGGTGAAATATCTTTTCAAATTTAAAATCAGGACAACAATGGCTTTCGAATGATATAAAAAAATTCCGTCAAAAATGGCTAGTAAAAAAGTCGAAATTTGTCTGGAGAAAAAAAACCCACCCCGAGCACAAATATTCCGTTACTTTCGTATCGAAAGTCGGAACAATTAGTTGATCAGAAAACTACTGGATTTAGAACTAACTTTTTTAAATTAGCTTTGAACCAACTTAAGAAATGTTTTGTTGATTTTTGACCAGTTTAAGATCTTTGCCAGCATTTTTGCCCATTGCCACCGTCTGCCGGCCAATTTTACCCATATCCATTTGTTTATTTCCTCTGAGGGGAGCGTAAATGTGACTACCATTTTTTTACACCCTACTAAGTTTCCCTACCCATTTTTTTGGTTCATTTATGCGTGCACATCCTGTATATTTATCACCCCTGACTCCGATACCATACTGACCACAAAATTTACCCCTCCAAAATGGGGGGTTAAACAGGGGTCGAGAAATAAAAATGGGGGTTGAACAGGGGAGGGCGGATAGGGTGTTGCTAATCGTCTAGTAAACGCAGGTGGGAGGAAGGGGGATTGTAAACGTCTTGAGGGAGTTGAACAGGGGGTTGAACGGGATTGGAAAACAAGGTAGAAGGGGATGGGATATTGCTATCAAGGGGTTGGGATACGGATCAACGCATAATTTTTTTTCTACAGAATTCGTTTTTGTCCACAAAAATCTAAAATGACCGTTTTTTTTCGCCAGAAAAGCTTATTAACTCATATTCGTTTTCGGCTAAACTATGCCTCATAGTTGTTTCGCAGAAACGGCGTATAAATAGAGTGAACAAAATGTCGAGCGGAAAAACTGATTTTTATGAATTTTTTGGACAAAAATAGATCATCATGGATTATTGAGAAAATTACAGTCCTCAAAATAGATTATTTTTAAAATTGGCATCAATAGTTGAAATAATTATCCTCATTTTTGTGTCATATATCCATTATAATCTATTATCCATAAAAAACCAGTGGGGTTAAATATATAGATTCCATTTTTGTCATACGCATGTCAAATTTAAATTTTTTCAGTTTATACTCGAAGTGTTCATCAATGGTTATAGCCAAACATACACGTTAAAGTGCAGTTGAAATTTTGAGTGCTTTTCTTTTGCGCTGATACGAACCATTTTGGTAGATTTTTTAACCGCTTTGAAAAATCAGTTCAAAAATATTGTTTCCAAGTTATTCAGTTTTAGCAAGTGATACGTTTCTACTTCTTTTTCTTCTAATTTATATCAAAATGAGAAACAATTGTCGAGGCAGTATCAATTTGGTAGAGAAATTAAGAAATTTATACTTTTTTTACTTTCTGAGTTATCTGATTTTCTTAGACATAATTCAACAACACTGCTGGTATAAGGCCGAAGCTCTGAAAGATTCGACTACCTTTTAACATCTATAAAGTGATATTTTTGCAGTGAAAAAGAAAATGATGGAATTTCCATTATAATTATAATCAAAATTATAATTTTTTTGAGTTTGCTTCATAAATCATCCTTTCACACGGGAAATATACCTTTGTTACAATCGGTCTGGCAAAAAGTAATTTTATTTGCCCTATAGCAAAGTTTTAAGAAGTCCAAAAAGCACGCTGCAGTCGAATTTCGAACGATATCTAAGAAGGATTAAATGCCCCCTAACGCGTTAATAGCGCGAAATACACTAACATTAATTGGATGATGTATAAAACTTTTTTGTCAAAAATGGCTAGTTAAAAAGTCGAAATCTGTCTGGAGAAAAAACCACCCGAGCACAAATATTCCGTCACTTTCTTCGGAGGTTGACACAAAAAAAAAACAATATAAAAGATTGAAAGCTGTATTCTCTTCAATAAGTCGAAAAACACAACAAGTTTAGCGCAATTGTGAAAGTTTAGCGCAATTGTGAATATCAATATATATATATATATATATGTATATATAAATAACGCAAGTGCTTTTATCAGCGCACAAACTTGAATGTTGTGACTGCCCATTAACAAACTATAAGTTTTTGATTGGATAGTTGTTCATTTTTAAATTAACATAAACTGAAAAATTTTCACATTTGTGTTCATCAAATTGCCATAAAAGTGTAAGCGCCGAAGAAAAATGTGATTATTTTTTCAATTTATTTTAAAATTAAAAATAAAGGATTAGTAAAGTATTGAAGTGACGTACGTAAAGATCTTTGAATTTTTACAAACTCAATTAACTATAAGTTTTTTTCAATCTAAAACTTATAGTTTGTGTTATGTAATTGTCAAAACATTCTTTTAATTGTTCCGACTTTCGATACGAAAGTAACGGAATATTTGTGCTCGGGGTGGGTTTTTTTTTCTTCAGACAAATTTCGACTTTTTAACTAGCCATTTTTGACGGAATTTGTTATATCATTCAAAAGGTATTGTTGTCCTGAGCTTATATTTGAAAAGATATTTTACCTGTGATCATTTTTCGTAAAGTTATGTGAATTTTGCGAACCATACCCCCACACGATGTATAACATATACATGATAATTTACTCAAATAGCAAAGTTTCAAGTGGTTAAATAGCGTGCTTAGTAGTTCAATTTGGAACATCCACTATGACGGTTTAATTATCCGCTATTTGGTTAAAAGTGCAAAACCTGTCGCTCGTGAACTCGTGAATTGTTCCTAAGTAGAAAAAAATGGAAATCTATAAGCTTCCATGAACATAACGAAAAATAACCACAGGTGAAACCTGTTTTTAAACTTGAGTTGTGGAAAATGAATTGCAGATGATGGTTAGAAAGTTCGTCATAGTTTGCTAGCTAAAAAGTGGAGCTTTGTCTACAAAAGATAAAACCACTCCGAGCACGAGCAAAAGTCGGATGAAAAATGCAGATGATGTTATGGATAGTTAAGGATTTGAATGGATAAAAATATCCATAAGAGAGGCAGATAAAGAAAGCTTAACTGTTGAAAAACTCTGCTCAACTATTCACAATTTGTCACTATAAAAATTGAGCTGAGATGGTTTACCAGTGACATAAACTGAGGAAGAGGAGAGAACGGGAAGTTCTGCTCAATCTTTGTGTGACAAGCGTAAGTAATTATTTTCAGGATAGAATAACTTATACGACTTTTTGTAATTTTTCCCTCTAATTTTCTCCACAAATGCAACATCATTAAATAATTCCGATTTCTGAGAGAGTGTACTTTTAAATCTGAAGTTGAGTTCAGTTGCCGATTTAATCAAAAAATCATATATTTTATTTAATTCATGTCAAGATGTTAAAAACTCGAAGACCAGCTTACATTCTGCAAATTTCAGATTTAACTAGATATGGGTTTATGGCTGTTCAATGGGCATAGCTGAAAAAAAAATTGTTCTGCCCAATTGTTGAATTACTTGACGTAAAACAAACCAGAATGTAGACGCCATCATTTTTATGACATTAAAGCTTACGATAACGCTTCTAACTTGTAGGTAGTTCTCAATTTTCCAATGATTGCTTCCAGCAAATAGGACCGCTCCTGTGATCCTTTCAGAATAGAGTTTCAAGTTTTGATAATTCTGGTATCAGAAAAGGTTTTTTGACTATGGTAAGCAGCGTAGAGACACATGTACAGAAAAATAGCTCGCAAACGCCAGGCAAGACTGCTCGCGCCAAGTTGAAGCGCTGAGTGTTCCGACTGTCTTTTAAAGTCTATAGAGTAGTGTTTGTTTTACAAAAAAATGATGAAAATTTCAAAAGAAATTTTAAAAAAATTTCTGATTTTTTTTGCGAAAATTGTCCCCCAGCCGCTCTGTAAATTACAAAGTAAAATTTTTAGCATACAGTTAGGTATTCAATAGATCGAATAGCACGCCTCAATTCAATTTCTAATAATATTTAAGGCAAGATTGAATCTCCGCCTACGCGTTATTAGCACAAAATAAATTGCGCATTAAAAATCCAAAATCGGCCAAACTGCCAATCTTTAAACCCCCATAGCTTAACAAAAACTGATCACAGGTGATTTATAATTTTAAAATTGAGCTTAAGACAAGAATATTTTTCGGCGGATATAAAAAGTTTGGGTCAAAAATGGCTAGTTGAAAAGTGGAAAATTGTCTGGAGAAAAAAAAGGTCTAGAATAATTTCTAATTTTTCTTTCGTTCGTTGGTTCGGTTTTTATCACAATATTTTGTTTACTTCTAGTAATTGCCTTGATAACTTACTGACGGTCGTTTAAGTTGGCAGACGGTTAGTCGCTTAAATTGACAATACAGACGGTTGGTTAATTTGACAGCAAAACGAAGGCAATTTTTCGTCAAAACTTACCATGGATGCAAAAAACTGTACCAACTGTGATTTGAATGTATGTTTCGCTCACAACTCCTGTCAATATAATTGAAAATGTGGCAGAAAGGAATGTTCCGACTGCCTTTTAAGGTTTATGGAGCAGTAATAACATTTAAAAAATAAATGAAATGAAACAAAACGAAAATTGTTTTTTTTTTCTAAAATTTGAAATATTTTATGAAAATCATCCCCCCTCACGCCATATAAAGTACAAAAAGAGAGATTTCGTTCCTTGTAACAAATCAATTATTGCAAATAAGCTTCGTTCAACCAATTTGGAACGATTTCTAAGATGGATTAACTCTCCGCTTACGCGTTAATAGCGCGAAATATATCGCGCGTTAATTGACCCAAATTAGCCAAAATGGCAATCTTTAAATCCCCGTAACTTTACAAAAAATAATCACAGGTGAAATATCTTTTCAAATATGAGCTCAGGATAACAACACCTTTCGAATGATAAAAAAAAATTCTGTCAAAAATGGCTAGTTAAAAAGTCGAAATTTGTCTGAAGAAAAAAAAAAACCCACCCCGAGCACAAATATTCCGTCACTTTCGTATCGAAAGTCGGAACAACAAGATTGGGGTATAACAAGTTTGAAAACTGAGAACGCATACGGGAAATTCACGTTTAATAATCATTCATATAGTCATTTTACAGTCAGTGTGCATAAAATTACAAATAAAAACAAAAAGTCTAGTAAAAAAGAATTACAATCAAATTTTTTTAAATCAATCTAATCCAGTATAATCGATGATTTTTTTAGAGGTTATTGATGATTTTTGCAACTTTTGTTTAGTGCAGTTGCTACAGATTACTTTTCATGAATTTTTGTTTTCGACATACATTTTCATAATGAAATTTTCTCTATTTTTTTTTTTTCATTTTCGCAGTTTATGAATTCAGATAATTGTTTCATTGAATTATTTATTTTATTTTTTACCTATTGATCTTGTTTTAATTTAACTTAAACTTTTCGGTTCATTTTAAACGGTTCATTTTAAACTGTTCATTTTAAACTTTCACCCCATCTTTCAGCCTGTGAAATAAAAACTTTTTTGGCCAAGGTATCAATGCACATCAAAAAAATGTTGACAAAAAAAACTGATATAAGCAATTTTGTATGTTTTGAAATTATAAAAAATCGAATTGCTCGAAAAATGCCTGTCATCTAGTTGGCTATTATAAGGACAAGAAAAAGCAATCTTTTTCTCAGCAAATTTTCCGTAGAATTTTTGTTTTTTCCTAAATTTTAGTTTTGTTTTTATGGGTTTGCTTAAACTAACCAGAATGCCCGGTTTTGATGCATGTAGCGTAAGTGGGTTCCACCAACTTGAGTTAAGAAAAAATTCAAAAAAAAGAAAACGCTTTTTTTAAAGATTACGAGGACAAACTCTGCGTTTTGTGAATTGAAACTGATTTCGCAACAGGTCAAAATCAGTTTTGTTGTGTAATCCGCAACAATACTATTTTTTATCTTCATTGCTGTTTTGGATTGCACAAATGAATAGCTAAAACTCTGTACCGCTTTAAATCACTCCAAAATAGGCGACTTTGCCGAATCCTTAACATTATTTTTGGAGCTGGGAACAGCTTGTGAAATACACCAATCAATGAAAAAATTTAGGCATAGTAAGTTTGAGTTGTTGCAGAAACCGCAAAACTAAGTAGAATCCGCAAATTGTAACCAGAATCTGCTTTTAGTTTGCGGATTTCAGTAAAATATAGAAGCTGCTTATAGTAGCAATTACGGATTCTGTTTTTATAAAATTTCGCGGATTCTGTTTAAAAACTTTGTGTTTTCCATTTACAATTGCGGAGTCCCCTTTCATTTTGTATATTTAGGTATTTAGAAGAGCTAGCTATAGTCTCTTTTTGCAGATTCCACGGCAAAACAAATGAGCCAAAAAATTTTACGTTACAGTCACTGAAATATTTTAAGCGGAATTCCCTGACATTTTGGAAGATAATTGAAGATTTGTCCAGGAACATACAGAAACAAAAGTGTTCGCCTAACCAGTGCACAATTTGGCATTGTAATGAATCAAAAAAAGTTTGCAATTTTTATTGTCCATTTCCCCATCACTCTTCTAGAAAATGCAAATGGAATTTTTTGGGTCAAAAGGGGCAAAAGTCGAAATTTGTCTGATGAAAAAAACCACTCCGAACACAAATATATTGTCAGCTTCCTCGAACATCGGAACAAAAAGTTACAACACAAGTAATTTGCATTCATAACAACACATAGCGGGGGGTGGTTGATGTTGTTTTTCAAGCAATTCAGTCATCTTTGGTATCTGTAACGACACGTAACAAAAATTTTTAACTTTTTTTGTCATTCGAAAATTTGAAAAAAAAGAAGTTAAAAAAACCGATTTAAAATTGATTTAGATCAATTTCATTTTAGGTCTATTTGAATTGATTTAAAATCGACTGGAAACGATCTCTCAAGCGTTGAAATTAAATCATTTTAAATCGATTTAAAATCGATCCAAATCTTTTTTTTATTTCAATTTCAAGATTGATTTCAATTTAATCTGCATGTTTTTATCATACTAAAATCGATCTAAATCCGTTATTGTCAGTGCGGGTAAGTACTGCAGCCAACTTTTTACTACGAAAAATGCGCAGAGTACATAAATCAGCCGAAAACTTACTTCACAGGAATAAAATTTGTATAAATTTTGATTCTTTTATGTAATTGTATCCTAGCTCTTCTAAAGCACTAAAAAGACACTGTGTTTTAATTTTTTGCGCGTTTAATTTTAAATTTTTGAAAAAAAATAGGTAAAAAAAGCCGTTTTTGGGCACTTTTTGGAAAATTTTGACAAAAAAGTTGCGTTTTTTTTTGGCGCGGGCGCTTCCCCTCAAAAATAGTGTATATTGGCCCCAAAGGCGCACTTAGAAAAATTTCAGGGTCGGTCGGCCAAAAATGGATTTCTTAAGAAGTACCAAAGGGGGGGACTCTTTGGGTCAGCAGGGGGCCGAATCCCTGAGAAAAGGCGTCCGCCCCCCCCCCCCCCCCCTGCTCCCCCCTAAATCCGCCCCTGATCGTAACTTTTTTTAAAAATTAGGTATTTCGACTGGACTGGCTTATTGGCTTATATGGTAACTGGTTTACACTTCGGCTGTTTATACAAAAAGTCGAGCTTTTTCAAGATATTGCTTGATGACGAAAAGCAAAAAGTGAGGTAGTTTGTACTCAAGTTTGAGTTGATTGGCTTCTGTTTTGAATGATATCTTTGGGGCAGATTTTATTGCATATTTGGCGCCCTAAAAACAACCAACCTTTCGAAAAAATTCTACTTCTAAATTCAGTAGCTACCTGTTCGTTATATGGTCAATCATATTTCAAGTCTATACGCTGCAGTAGTTTTCTCTTCAGCCAATTTTGGTTTTTTCGGGATGTTTCCCACGCTTGATTTTCCATTTATTCCTCGCTCGTTGATAAATTTAGTGGTTGTGAAAAGAACGTGAAAAGAAAAATGCATAAAAAATTTTAGGTTTTTTTTTAAAAAAGGGTAGAAATGAAATATTATGTTTATTCCGATAGAAAAACCAGTTTGAATTGACTTTTAGTCTAAATTTGAGCAGGAAAAACGAGCGAAAAAGCTCAAAATAGACGGATAAGCCGAGTGAACGTTCAGTTCAAGCCCTGAAAACTTCGTTAATATTAGTTTTTGAAGTTTTGTCTGTTCATTTTGAGTTTACAACGATTTACTTATTTTAGCCATTTTTCGATCAAAACTGTTGTACTATATGCCATTTTACTATGAATTTTGATTATTTCTTTATTCACGAATTGCGTTAGGATATTTTTTTGACACTACTATACAAAAATGATCTTTTTATATACAAAAATGACACTAATTGAAAAATGAAAAAATTTTTCAAAGTGTTTTTGAAAACTATGGTCCTAGACTTCTGTTAATTGTAAACAATTAAGGTCACCTTTCTCTCAACTTGACTTTTGACATTACAGCCAAGCTGACTCACTCGTTTTCTCTCAACTTTTTAAAAAACAGCATGACTTACAAGGAAATGACAAACTTTCAGGTAAAATAATGTTTCAATTTATACGAAAACTCGGGATTAATATCAACTTTTCTGAATAACCCCCTTATTAACAGTTCCCCTTTTCTAACGTTCGCCTTTTAGTATTCCCCGTACCATGTAATATAATATCCCTATTTATGATATTATATTTACCTTAGTTTTATCCCTGATTTACTATTGTATTATTTTTCATGTACTTACTCAACTGATGCCCAACTGGATGGAACTCCTTTGACTCAACCCCTAAAACTACCCTTACTAACAATTGGTGTTCTACTCTCCTCAAGTAATTTACCCAATTTTTATATTGGCGCCCCGAAAAAGTTTTGATTAGCTCGTTACACTGTGTTTTTTATTCCCCCACAACCAAAAATTTATGGTTAGTTACTGTTTTTCCTCCCCAGTTTTTACGTCTGCGGTTTATTATATCTTGTTATAATACTTCCCCATTACAATATTATTTCATTTATTTACAGTTAATCGCAGTTTATTTGATTTACATTTAAAAAAAAAAAAGATCAATTATTGCTCTTGATTTCTAACCCATGTAAACTTTAAACGTTTCAATTATTCATAGCTTCATTTACTTTGAATAATGTATTAAGTTATTTTCATCAATTTTCCCCTTTCAATTCGTTTTTTGTTGCTTTGCTATTCCGAGTCTTTTGTGACTCATTTATGAAAAAACTTCAGTTTTCCCGACTCATTTTTCATCCCGTTCAGAGTCTTTATTGCCTTTTGCGTCCCTTTCCGAGTCTTTTCTGACTCAATGTTTCATTCCTTTCCGAGTCTTTCTCGACCCATTTGTTGTTCGTTTCCGAGTCTTTCCCTACTCATTATTCATTCCTTCCGAGTCTTATCTGACGCCTTGTATATTCCTTCCGAGCCTTTCTTGGCCCTTTGCTTCCTTCATTGCTTCCTTCCTTCAAGTGTTTTCTGACACTTTTGCTTTCTTATTGCCCGACTCCTTGGTTACCTGATTCGAGTTCTTTTTGGACTCTCAATTTTCGTCATTGTTCTTCGACATGACATTTGTTTGAGCTTTATCTGAGCTCACTTATTCCGCTTGCTTCGAGCCTCACTGGGTTCGTGGCTACATTCGAGCTTCGTCTTAGCTCACCTTATTTTCTGCTTTGAGCCTCTCGGTTCTTGGCTACTTCCTGTCGAGCTTTACCTGAGCTCATTTCCTCTGCTGTTTCGAGCTTCACTGGGTTCGTGGCTACATTCCAGCTTCGTCTTAGCTCACCTTATTTTCTGCTTTGAGCCTCTCGGTTCTTGGCTGCTTCCTGTCGAGCTTTACCTGAGCTCATTTCCTCTGCTGCTTCGAGCCTCACTGGGTTCGTGGCTACATTCCAGCTTCGTCTTAGCTCACCTTATTTTCTGCTTTGAGCCTCTCGGTTCTTGGCTGCTTCCTGTCGAGCTTTACCTGAGCTCATTTCCTCTGCTGCTTCGAGCCTCACTGGGTTCGTGGCTACATTCGAGCTTCGTCTTAGCTCACCTTATTTTCTGCTTTGAGCCTCTCGGTTCTTGGCTGCTTCCTGTCGAGCTTTCCCTGAGCTCATTCCTCTGCTGCTTCGAGCCTCACTGGGTTCGTGGCTACATTCGAGCTTCGTCTTAGCTCACCTTATTTTCTGCTTTGAGCCTCTCGGTTCTTGGCTGCTTCCTGTCGAGCTTTACCTGAGCTCATTTCCTCTGCTGCTTCGAGCCTCACTGGGTTCGTGGCTACATTCGAGCTTCGTTTAGCTCATCAACTGCTTCGAACAACTCTAGTTCGTCTCATTCGCTACGCTACAGCGATAAAGGCAAGTTGTCCTCTGGGAGGTCAACTGGTATAAGTGCAAATTTTATTGCACAAGGATAAATCTACGGTATTAGGACAGGTAGGTAAACAGGTACATCAACTTTAGTTGTCCTCTGGGAGGTCAGCAATCACAATTCGGTCGTCTGCTAAATAGCGACAGGTAGGTAGGTAAATACGTCATCCTCAGTTGTCCTCTGGGAGGTCAACACTCATTGGTGCTAATCTTTGCACCCGGTTTTTTTTGCCGTTTATAATGGTAATTGGTAGGTAGGTAGGGTCGGTAGGCTGGTAGGACCAGGTAGGTTCTTGGACTAGCTTTAAAATCGCAGTTAATTGTTAATACCGAGGACACTTTGAACGACCGCTCAATTTTCCCTCGGAGGTAGGTACAAGTGGTAAGGTACAGTGGTAATTGGTTAAACTTTATCCATTATTTCGCTCCTTTCTTACGAGCATCGGTGGTATTCGGTATAAGTTGGTAGGTTGGTAAAGGTAAATTCATATACTGGTATAAGTTGGTAGGTATTGGTTTACGTCTCCTGGTTCAAGGTATGGCCCCATCCGGTAGAAATAAAACGACGCAAAACAATGACAGCGATCCTTCGGAACAAAATGGTACCCAAACGCAAGATACCAATCAAAACGTTCAAGAGACTGGCGTTCGAAAACTGGTTTCGCTTCGACGTCATCACGAAATGGAGATCAATACTTTGATCGACATGCTCGAAAACAACATCTACGAGGAAGAATATGATCTTGAACTCATCAATGAAACGTTCACTGAATTGTCTCAATTCCAACAAAAACTTGATACCCTGAACGATCAAATGTTACAGGCTGGTTCTGAACACGATTTTGAAGAACATTCTCACTGGACAGTACAGTTGAAACAGAAAATCCGAGTATTTTCAATGAAAGTGAAAAAATATTTGAAAAAACAAGTATCAAATCCTGCTACTTCTACAATTCCAAATAACAGCGCTCAAGAAAATGCTACTTCAATTTTCCCACAGGAAACCGCAACCTCCATGCCGACTGCAAACATAATGGGTATACCAAACACCAACCTTATAACCATGAGCAACAATACTCAAGGCAATGCAAGAACAGCTGCCTCTGACGACAACCTTTCGGCGCCATTTCAAGGCGACCAATCATTTTCAAATCCATTTGCTAGTGATGTTCCTAACCACAGCTCACAACAAGCTAGTGCTGCAAACCCTCCTAACAACAACAATCGAGCTTTGGCAACTAATCCAAGCGACACTTCTACTACATTCAGTCGATCAGTGCCAAAACTGAAGCCTACAATTTTCAATGGCAATCCCAACTATTGGTTGCACTGGTATGGTGTATTCGTATCATCGATTCATAATTCTAATATGTCTCCAACTGAAAAGATGATCCATCTTCAATCATTGGTAACTGGCCCAGCTAAACTAATGATAGCTGGTTATGGTGCAAACGGCGACACATACGAACTAGCACTACAACGTCTTCGTGAAAACTTTGGCAATACCAATAGAATTGTCAACTCTTTTTTGCAACGTCTTGCAAATTTCAAACCTCCAAATCTGGCTCAACCAGAATCATACATGCAGTTTTCTGCTTTTCTCCTAACTTTAGTGGACACTTTTGAGCAACTTGGTTTTGTTCACGATATTTGTTCTACAACAAACTTGAACACTGCTCTGGCAAAGCTTCCCGACCCTGTGAGATTAGAATGGAATCGCTTCGTCATCGACAAAGACTACGATCAACCCTCCTTGAGACATCTAGCACAATGGTTTCAACGGTACGCACAGGCGTGTCGCGACATGCCTCCGACAGGTTTCCGAAACCAAAACAATAACAATTTTAACAATTCTTCTGGAAACGCTAAACACCCTAGTGGTTCCCGTTTCAATGGTTTTACTACAAATGGTGTAGGAAATCAAAATCAGCGCTTTAACCATCAGGGAGATCAACAAAACTCTCGTGCTCAGAATAATGCAAACTCGAATGCTTGTCCTAGTGGAGACACCTGTGGACCTCTCTACAAATGCGAGCACTTCAAAGCCTTAGACCCTAAGCAACGAAAAGAGCATGCCCGAAAAATGCACTTATGCTTTAACTGTCTAGGGAATCATAGGTTTACTGACTGCAATTCGAAATCGCTCTGTCGAACCGATAATTGTGGTAAAAAACACCACACTCTACTCCACGATCCTTCTGATACTTATGGAAAAAACCCTAGTAAAGCTGCAGTGAATCGCGCAATAGCTTGTCAGAGATCAGGTCAATCAGCTTTTGTACCAATCGAATTATCAAATGGTGATAAAACACTTTGTACCTACGCTTTCTTAGATAGTGGTAGCTGCGTAACTCTACTACTGGACTCAGTGGCAACTCAACTAGGCTTGGACGTCAACAAGAAGCACTCACTTCCCATATCTGGATATCATGAGACCAAGTCAGTTCAAGTTACATCTGTGGATGTACAAATTAGACCATACAAAAGCACATCGACTCCAATGACGCTCGATGACGTACTCACGGTAGATGAAAATAATTTGGCCCCAGTTGATATTTTTCAACTAAACGCAATGTGCAACAATTTTCCACATTTAAAGCATGTTAAATACCCGGACTTAAACGACAATAGCATATCGCTAGTCATCGGAAACAACAATCCAGAATATCATGAGATCAAAAATACCCTTTATGGCCCCAAGAATGTTCCCTGGGCTATCGAAACCCTTTTGGGATGGACATGCTCAGGTCGGAACAAAACGCAATATAATTCCGTTCCATCTGTTCCGGTGAACTTCACACAAGTTCATTCACACAATAACTTAGATGAAAAATTATACCAGAAAGTTCTCAACTGGATGAAAATAGAAAACACAGGCATCGCTTCTTCAAAACGCTCGCACTCCAAATCGGATAAAAGAGCAATCGATATTCTCGAAAACTCTTGTACTTTAGTAGATGGTCACTATCAAATTGACCTTCTTTGGAAAGAGGATACTGATCTTCCAAATAACCGTTGGCTAGCTGAAAAGCAACTCAACAGCCTCGAATTTCGCCTTAAAAGTAAACCTGATTTAAGGGAGAAATACCGCGCAACAGTCATCACTGACTTAGAAAAAGGCTTTGTCACCAAAATAGATGCAAAACATGACACTGCAATCAAATCTTGGTATTTGCCGCATCATCCAGTGACAAATGTCAATAAATCAGACAAAGTTAGACGAGTCTCAAATGCTTCCAGCATTTTTCAGGGTAAATCCCTCAACTCGAGTTTGCTCAAAGGGCCCGATCTTTTGTGCAACTTAACAGGTCTCATAATTCGCTTTCGACAAAATAAAATAGCAATATCTGCTGACATAGATGCTATGTTTATGCAAGTGCTAGTCAGCCCAAAGGATAGACCTTTTCTAAGATACCTTTGGAAAGAAAATGGTAAATTAGAAACTCACGAATATACACGACACATTTTCGGTGCCACAGACTCACCATGCGTGGCTTGCTACGCAGTACGACGATGTGCATCAGACAGTAAAAACGACTTTCCTCTGGCTTCTGAAATCATTCAACGGAATATCTACATGGATGATTTGTATGTCACTTCGTCAACGGTAGAAGAAGCCCTCCAACAAATGACACAACTACGAGGATCTTTATCTCGAGGTGGGTTCAACTTAAATAAGTGGAACTCAAACAGTAAACCATTCCTGGATTCAATTGATCCAAATATTTTAGTCAGCCCTAATGATCCAACGCCTAAACATCAACGAGTTCTCGGTGTTCACTGGAATACCAACACTGACTGCTACTTCATTGATAACAAAAAGTTTGTAAAAATTCTACGTATTGGCATTGCTACGCAACGGAAACTCCTGAAGTATACCGCTTCTTTATTTGACCCACTCGGAATAGTGGCTCCATTGACAATTCGGTTTCGAAAAGTTCTCCAATCTGTTTGGTCACAAGGTGTTAAGTGGGATACTCCATTAGACACGGATAAACTTCCCGATTTCAAACTTTGGGTAGACGAAATGGAAAATTTCGAAACTGTTTCATTCCAAAGGAACTTCTTTGATAAAGAAAACCCTGCTTCAATCCAGCTTCACACGTTTTGTGATGCATCAGAATTCGCTCTCGCTGCTGTTTGCTACCTAAGAATAGTCTACAGCGACGGCTCCACATCTTTGAAGTTTATAATAGGAAAGACAAGAGTCGCTCCTATGAAACGTGTTACAATTCCCAATCTCGAGTTGCAAGCTGCAGTATATGCTGCCCAACTATCGCTCTTTGTTTCAGAGGAAATTGACCTCAAAGTTGAAAAAACTTATTTCTGGTCTGACAGTACTACTGTTTTGTATTGGCTGCGAACACCTGAAATACGACACAAAATTTTCGTCGCTAATCGGCTTCAGAAAATTTTAGACGTTTCTAAACCTGAACCGTGGTTTCACGTTCCAACTCTGCTAAATCCTGCTGACGACGGTACCAGAGGATACATTGCTTTAGAAATGACCTCAAGCTGTCGGTGGCTACTAGGACCGGAATTTCTGTTGAACGATTCTTCTCAATGGCCTTCACAGGAAAACATTCGGCTTGAGAACATTCCTGTATTCGTTACTTCATTAGAGTCTAAATTTGAGCCTATATTTGACATCAAACGCTTCAGCAACTGGAAAAGACTAATACGGACAGTTGCATACTGCTTCTTATTCGCAGAAAATCTCAAACGGAAGATCAACAAACAGTCGAAGGTCGATCTTCAACTCTTGCATCTAACGAAATCGCACTTTCTCATAATTAAAACTGCCCAAAGGACAGATTTTGTCTCTGAAATTTCAGACATCAAAAAAGAAAAACCAATTGAAGGCAAAAGTAGACTTCGAACATTAGCACCGTTTGTGGACAACTTCGGTATCCTGCGTTCTCGTGGACGTCTCACGCGTGCCCCTATCATGCTATCAGCTAGATATCCAATCATTCTCGCTGGTGAAAACCCCAATGTTCGCCTGCTGTTAGCTAACATCCATGTTCTACATTCCCACTGCGGAAAGGAACAAGCAATTGCCATAGCACAGGAAAACTACTGGATTCTTCGCTGCCGCGTCATGCTGAAAAGTATCATACACAGTTGTATACCCTGCAGAAGAATGCAACAACAAGTCGACTACCCTCAGATGTCAGATCTTCCAATTGATCGACTGCCATCAAAAAATCATTTTCCTTTTGCAACGACTGGATTGGACTACGTTGGACCTTTTCCCATCATCCTTCAAGGAAAACAATACCAAGCGTATATTTTACTGTTCACATGCTTAGTGATCAGAGCTGTGCATCTTGAAATCTCATTAGGACTATCGACAGACAGCACTCTTCTTTGTATCAGACGCTTTTTTGCCCGGCGAGGAAAACCATCGAAAATGGTTTCTGATTGTGGGACAAGTTTTGTGGGCTCCAATTCTGAGCTGAAGAAATGTCTAGACAACTTGGAGAAGAACAAAGAATTTGTGGAAAGCATCAATCAGCTGGACGTATCACTCGAATGGAAATTCAACCCTCCTGCGGTCCCTCATTTTGGTGGTTCTTGGGAACGACTAGTTCAGATATTTAAACTTTCCCTGTACAAAGTCATCGGATCAAGAACACTCTCCTATGAAACACTGGCTACTTTCACGACCGAAATTGAATCAACCATGAATTCACGACCTTTAACCAATGTGTCTGACGACATCAAAGATGATCTGCCTCTCACTCCCAACCATTTCCTTCTTGGTCGTGGAACTCCAAATTTACCGCCTGGTATCTTCAAGGACAAGGATTTATCTCTGTCAAAATCATGGAAAGCATCCCAACTACTCGCAGATCACTTCTGGAATCGCTTTCTTCGAGAGTACTTACCAGGTCAGCAGAAACGATCAAAGTGGACTTCTGCGACTTCCAATTTGCAACCCGACGACATGGTCTGGATGTTGGAGGATTTTACACCTCGTGGACTGTGGCCTCTTGCTAAAGTGGTGGAAACCTTTCCTGGACAAGATGGAATAGTCCGCTCAGTGAAGCTGAAAACGCCAACTGGATTCAAAGTTCGACCTGTGGTCAAATTGAGCCGCGTTTTCCCAGTTTCGCAGTAACCAAGCTCCAAATAGCTAACCAACCAAATAATCACGCAACTCAGCCTTCAACATATCAACTCGACAAAGATGAACAAATCTACGACTCTTCAATTCAACTAAGACAATCAGCTCAACGATAGACAAACCAAGATGAAGATGAAAAAAGAACAATTTCTGGTTCCCTTATCTACTGGTTCCCTTATCTTTGTATTTTACCGTATCCTTACTATTTTATTCAATACTTTATTTGCAAGCTCTGCAAATGTGGGCGGGTGTTAATTGTAAACAATTAAGGTCACCTTTCTCTCAACTTGACTTTTGACATTACAGCCAAGCTGACTCACTCGTTTTCTCTCAACTTTTTAAAAAACAGCATGACTTACAAGGAAATGACAAACTTTCAGGTAAAATTATGTTTCAATTTATACGAAAACTCGGGATTAATATCAACTTTTCTGAATAACCCCCTTATTAACAGTTCCCCTTTTCTAACGTTCGCCTTTTAGTATTCCCCGTACCATGTAATATAATATCCCTATTTATGATATTATATTTACCTTAGTTTTATCCCTGATTTACTATTGTATTATTTTTCATGTACTTACTCAACTGATGCCCAACTGCATGGAACTCCTTTGACTCAACCCTTAAAACTACCCTTACTAACAATTGGTGTACTACTCTCCTCAGGTAATTTACCCAATTTTTATAACTTCTGTTCTATTAGCCTTCTGTACTCTGGCTGAAAGTAAACTCTTATTGTTAAAAGGCTGTTCATATTGAAATCCCAGTTCTGATACTGACTAAAAAATTGCTAACCATTTCTCGGTGACTGGTCTGAGTTTTTGGTTTTTCAGTTTTATTTTCTCAACGGATAGTTCGCCCCCTATTTTTTCACGTTTCGTTTAAAGAAAAGTCTGGCAAATTTTGCCTTATTTGTTGTAATATTCTTACAAGTTCGTTTGGCTAGATTTTAGTGGTAGCTTTTGATTGTAATTTATATTAGGGTAGAATGAGTTAAACTGTGCTTTTGTTTTCCCAAAACGGCTAAATTAGCAGTTTTCAGACCCTCATAATCAGGCACTAATATATCAGGTACTAATTTTGAGGGGGAGCGCGCGCCAAAACAAACACGGTTTTTCAGTCAAAAGTTTCCAAAAAATGCCCAAAAACGTTTTTTTTTCAAAAATTTGCCTACCGCGCAACAATTTTGGTCACAATGGGGTCTTCTTAGTGTTCTGGGACCTCTTGGGAGCTCAATTTGGTCAACTTAAAAACAAAAGCGTCAACAAATACTTCAACATTTTTTTTTGAAAATCCGCACCCTCTCGAGTAAATTCTAGATCCGCCCCTGCTCATTATGTTATAACGAATGATCGCAGACGACCTTTTCTGAATGAAGCACGCCGAGCTTTTAAACTTGTCTTCAGGTACTTTTTTGAGATATCCATTTTTGGCTGATTGACCCTAAAAATTTTCTAAAGGCACCTTTGGAGCAAAAATACACCTATTTGGTAAAAATTTTCTATACAGTGCCTCAAAACGCATTTTAGGCATGTTTTTTTTCAAAATTTTGCCTGCGGCGCTGAAAATTTGGTCAAAACAAGGTCTTTTTAGTGCTTTGGCAGAACTCGGAAAATAAATTTAGTCGACCTAAAAAAAGTCGTCAACATTTTTTTTGAAAATCCGCCCCTCCCCTCGAGAAAATCCTAGATCCGCGCCTGCTATCAGGTCTGGGGGAAGTTTACCTATTTATCTTCGATTTCGTTTGTCCGTGGCTTATTTTTTTTGTTATTTGAGAAGAAAAAGATTAAGCGTAAAAATATATTTACAGTCTATCTTTACAATAATTTAAAACGACTCTCCGTAGCTAACATACAGACACATAATACACCGGTGTAGCTTGTCAACATAATAAATACGACAAGAGCTTGCGGCTGAACATGATTGAATTAAACAAGTTTCCAAGAAAAAAACGACCAATAGGCGAACACTTCAGTTGCCGAGCGGCTGCTGTTTTTTGAATTGGATGGCAGTTTTGCAAATATGAACAAAAAGATTTGAAAAATATCAATTTTTGAGCCATTTTTGATAATTCTACAGATACTTTTTCAGTTTCAAAATTGGTACGAGGCTCAAAAAGTGAAGATTTATGCAATATCAACATCACTGATACTTTTAAGCGTATAATTTACTGTTTTGTGCACGAAATAAATTAATTGAAATTTTGGATATATTTATTTAAGTGAGCACCTAAGTGAGAAGATGTTTATTATCATTTGAGCGACATTCTCCGGGATAATGAAACTGTTAAATAAATCATAAATGAACGCGGATTGAATGGAAATTTTACAAAACATACTAAAGAGCTTGGGAACATAACAAGTATCGAAGTATCACAATTAATAAATGAATAAAAATTTGGCGTCTGCCAAAATTAGTTTCGGATATTTGGTTAAGTAGTTGCAAAAGTAGGTATGCTATATAAAGTTACCAGACTTGGGTTACTGTTTATTAATGCACGGAGCATCATTTGATTAAGGCACTAATTGATAATGGAATTCGTTTCTACTTAGTTTTAATTAATGAACTGAAATATGTTTACAAATTGATGAAAATGTATTTTTATATAAGACGTATTAAGTTCGAAAATAAGTTCAGAGTAGTAAGTCAAAATGAAGATGCTTGATATGTGGAGTGGAGACTTGCTTCCCATTGGTCAGGTGTTTTGTACTATCAGCCAATCACAGCTCGAGCAAGTTCTTCGGGAGGAAACTGAAGACAGCGTTGTTGTTGCTGTTGAATCCGCAGGGAGACGAACTTTCTGGATGATGCCAAATCGATGCCAGAGTTTGCTTATTCAGAAAACTGGATCCAATGAAATGCTCTTTCGTGATGTCATACGGACTTAAATCGGACTTGATGGGGGTTCCAATTGGAGTCACCGGTCCCTGGATCTCTCTTTGTTTCATATTTTCCTTAGCTTCAATATAACCGTCGGGAATATGCGGCATTTCGACACTGATTTCCACCGAAGTCCCTTTCGGCTGCATCAAACGCTGTTCAACTTTATTCATGTTCTTCCTAGGCATCTCGGGTACCTTTTGTTGCATGTCTGGTTGTGGTTGGTCCTCTGAGTTCTGACGACTCATACCCGAGTTAGGACTCGCAATCTGGGGGTTCGGGACTCTACTTTCCTCGACGTTGTGAACAAAATGACACCTGGATCCGTACTTACAGTACCCAGTGGAATGATACGCATTACACAGTTGCGTTTTGAATTTGGGGTGCTTTTCAACCTGTCTCAACTCGGTTTGTCCATGTGCAAACTGGCATCGGCTTCCGTACTTGCACCAGTTATGATCCTCATATGCTCGGCAAAGTTCAGTCTTGTACCTCTCTGGTTTTTGCTTCCAGACCTTTTCTTTCTCAGATTCCGATTTAGGCCTTGATCCATTTTGGCTTTCCTCGAAATCTTGGTACTCCTCCTGAGCCAAGATCTGCTGCTCATTTTGGACTCCATTTAGAACAGATTTCTGTTCCAAGCTCTTCGGCCTGATAGGTGAGCAAGTTCTTCCGCTGACCATTGACCTCGGTTTACTCTGGTTGTTGATATGGTGCAGGTAGACGTTAGCATCGAAGACTGGACTACTTGTAGGGGGAGACACTGGACTGTTTTGAAGCACGGGCGAGATAGGATAACTTCCCATCGAGCTTCCCCCTGGTGATGATGAGTCAGACATGCTTGCGACTCCCCAGGCGTTCGGGTGCTTCCCATGGTTCGCGACGACAGCCGAGAACAGAGTTGGGGACGTTTGGGAAGCGTGGAACGGGTTGATCATCGCTGGGTTCCACTGGCCTGGGTTGGAGTAGTGCTGATTGGAGTTGACCGGAGATACGGGATGAGCTGCCATGATATTCCCCGGAGGTGTCAGTTTGGGCTGAGGGTTAATTGCAGGAATGAGACCCAAAAGTGCCATTTGATCTCTGGTCTTCATCATCTGGTGATCCTCGTGGAATGTTCGACCTGGGTTTGAAACTGAAGACTGCAAAAGACGAGGAGGATATTTTTGGTATTTTTGGAGTTGTGGGTTCTCCCGAAACTGGTGACGAGAACTTGACGCAGGCTGGTATTGACCTGTGATCAAATGCTGAAAGGAAGCAATAAATTATGCCAAGTAATTTTTAGGCTAAAGAATAAAATCATAAATAGAAATTTATCTTGAAAGTTGAGTTTTTGTACGATTTTGAAAAAGTGAATGATTTTATTCCGTCGGGAAAATTTTAACTCGATTTTCAAAAACTTATATTTTTATAATTTCACTTATTAACTTTTGAATGATGAAAAATAAATAAATAAAAAATAATTGAAGCAAAATAAATAGAGATCGTTTCTACTCGACTACTATAACTTAATTTGATATGAGAAAAGTGAAAAAGTAAAAAGTTATAAGTTTATAAATCAATTTCAGATGAAGCCATCTAAAGCGAGCAAAAACACGTTTAGTACCTGTTCAATCAAAAAAAATTTATATACTCTATTATGTTTAGTAATAAAGGCTAGTTATAATCAAGAATACCTGCGGAGCAATTTAGTAAAAAGACGCTTTTTGGAGACAAGTTAATATCAAAGACTCGTAACCAAACACATTATATTAGACACGTTGAGACAAAAATACAACTCAAAATGAATCAACAGCACCAAGGCGAGTTAAGATCACCCTAGGGGCTAATAATCTAGAAGATTGATCTCTATATGTACTCAAAGTACAACAGCTCGAAACAGATTTTTGAAATAACTTACATATTTAGCAAAACAAAAAATAAGTGAAATTGTCATATATTAAATACTTGATGCCAAAAATGTTTGTTTTCTCTTAAACAAACGTTTCAAAGCAGCATTTTTCGACCATCCTACTAAGTATTTCAGGGGGCTGTTTATGGTTCGATAATCAAAGGCCAATTTATCAAAGTAAACATTGATTACAACAGCGATATGTACAACTAATTAAATAGATAGTACTTAGCTCTTTTTCGTGCCGGAAAAAGAGCCGACTACGTAAATCCGAGCATCAAATACGTGATGAGATCGTCAATTTTTATATCTTTATCAATCTTTATTAATCTTTGTTGACTAAATTAATCTGTGAAGAAAAAAATCGTTTAATTTTTAAAACTTGAACAAAAAGTTACGCAAAAGCTTGCATTGAGCAACTGAAATTGCGTGCAAAACACCAATTTAGTCATCCCGCTTAGTTCCCGGGATGACCAAAACTCTAATCATACAAATCTGTTCACAATTGCTAAATTTTTCACCGATGCAAAAGTTCATTGCACTGTGACAATGTTAAAGTAATTTTCAAAAAAAATTCAAAAAAAGGGGAGTGGAAGAAAGCCAAAAACTGATTAAAAGAAACAGAAGTCAGCACATTGTTTCACCTTATGCTGAAGATAACGAGTGAATGCTTTTCATAGTTTAGCCAGACATGTTGTTTAATTCGGTCTATTAATTCGTGATTCATGGCTTATTGTGGTGGTCGTAAATTTGACTGCGACTCAAGACCATTATGTCACTTGAGATCGCATTCGAAAGGTGCTTCTCAACAAAAATGCGAGACTCTCAACCACAGCCACACACGTAACAGACCTTGCATAGATTTTAACAACTATTCAGAGTAATACTAGTCAGATAGTGTAGTGAATAAAATATTGTTTTTGGGCCACACTAAAACTTCAACTTTTGCGTTTTTCAATAGGAATTTTTTCAGATCTTGATCACTATTCCCTCCCTGTGGTTTCTTAAGTAAAGAATTGTCATCCCTATAAAAACAAAATCAAAGGTTGAGCGAATCAACGATTAATACTTAAAAAAATCCAAGTATTCTAGATTCGTTTGCGTTATGACAAGTAATTTTTTAAAAAAAAATTGGGCAATTTTTCTCAATTTTATGTTGCATGAATTTTGTCTGGTCAGGTCAAAAAAAAAGAGAAAAATCTCGGATTAAATAAATTTAAATTTCATAAAAAAAGTTAAAGAGAAAATTTTTCATTCAGATCATTTCTAGAAAGACTTAAAAATTCAGTAGTTTTTGTCTTGGATGACCAAATAGGTTCAAAGCTACCAGGAGTTAGAGCATCAACAAGACAGCCTGCTGTTGGCTTGAAAGAATAGGAGT
Organism: Symsagittifera roscoffensis; assembly: GCF_963678635.1. Lineage (NCBI taxonomy): Eukaryota > Metazoa > Xenacoelomorpha > Acoela > Convolutidae > Symsagittifera > Symsagittifera roscoffensis. Next base: position 22,116,017 of record NC_087066.1, on the reverse strand, counting down.
CCACATAATTAAAGAGTTTGCTCAATTGAGCGAGAAGCGGTCAAAAATATAAAAAGAGCTGTGGCTATGTGAGCTCTGCGTATTTTGCACCCCCTCTCCATAAATATAAAACAAAGTAGTTGTATATTTAAATTTTCCAGTTTCCCTCACCCTTCGTAAAATTACTAAAAAGCTGTTCAAAAATTGTTCACACGTCGTTTTGCATGTAGTAAATGTGAAAATTTGTTCACCTGTTCACGCTGACACGTTTTAATGCAGTTTATAAAATGAAAAGTCATTTTAAATAGACTTTCATACATTGAATTACAGAAAAAAAATCAAAAGGGGACTAGAAAAAAGCCGATGGACCTAAGAAAAACTTTGTTGGTTTTTTATTTTGAAACTGTTACCATCATGTTTGTAAGAGATCGGATTGAATATTGATTTTGTTGTTAAAGGGTCTATAGCTTACTTTTGGGAAGGGTTAGGGGCTTAAAGACCAGTTTGCTTAATTCATCGGAAGCTACCAATATAAAATATGTTCTTTTTTACCTGTTCGGGACTGTTCCGACTGTTCCGACTTACTGAATAAAGCAATTGCCTTATGGCCAGGAATATTAGAGTACAGATATTAGAGGGTGTGCACAGCCGATGATAAATTATTAAAGAATACACAAATAGGGTTTTAAATACGACTCAATATTTAATAAAAAATAGCAAATCAACTTTTAGCAATCTACGATCTATCTGATTTCTGATTGATTATCAAAACGACTGGTGGTTGTGGAAAATTGTGGCGGGAAAAGTCAACACTATAGCGACTCTTCATTTCTGAATTATGACGTTGAGAAAGTCAAACAAATCTATTTGCTTCAGATGGCTTCTCCAAAAGTCGCCATCCAGCTTCTACCCGATATGCTCCATCTCATTCACTCCCTTCCCTCAAAAAAATTGATACCTATGAGAGGTAGGGGGAAAAGGAAAAAGATCCCCCAGACTTTTCATGTTATAAAATGCATTAAAAAGTGTCAGCGTGAACAAGTGAACAAAATTTCACTACATTTCTTGGCTCTTTTCCTCCCCCCCCCCACCTCACACGAGCTTCAATATATGTGTAACGAGTGGTTTTACGAGGTTCAGTATGAAAACCAAATATGTTTGTCGTGGCTTTAATAGTCCGTATGTAAATTTTCATTACAATCGGACAATGTGGTCAACAAATTTACATGTACAAAATTGCAGGTGGGGGGGGGGGGGGGGAAGGAAAAAGAGCCCATTTCTTGCATGCGAAATGCCGTGAGAACAATTTTTGAAGAGCTTTATTTTGAAGTTTTACGAGGGGAAAGGGAAACTGGAATACTGGAAACTGGAAAGGGAAATTCCATACATTTTGTTTAAATAGTGTCAGCAATTTTTCAAAGACCGTTTTCTCGTTTTGGCATAAATTTCGATATTTATATATACCCAGGGGTTGACCTGCATAGAACAAAAAAAACTAATCATTAGCAAAGTCGGCTCTTTTTCCTTTTGCCCCCCACCTGCAATATTTTACATGTAAATTTGTTGACCACATTGTCCGATCGGGCTCTTTTGCTTTTTCCCCCCACCTCTCACGAACATGAATTTTATGGTGTACCGGGTGGTTTTACAATGTTATTTATGAAGACCAAACATGTTTGTCATAACCAAATTAGTCCCTATGGTAATTTTCCTAACAATCGAACAATCGAACAAAGTGAACATAATTTTTACAAATAAAATTTTGCAGGCGGGGGGGGGGGGGGGGGAAGGAAAAAGAGCCTCCGATCGTAATGAAAGTTTACATACAGACTAAAAAGGCCACGACAAACATACTTGTTCCCCATACTCAACCTCGTAAAATTACTCGTTACACTAATATATTGAAGCTTGTGGGAGGTGGGGAAAAAAGGAAAAAGAGCCAAAGTCTATGAAACAATACTAATTAAACAAACTTCATACATTGTGCTGATATCATTTCATAGATTTTTCAAAGAACTTTTTTCTTGTTTTGGCATAAACTTTAATGTATCATCATAAATTTTTTAAAAAATGTCAAAAAAACGCTACTCAATCATTTTCCTTATATGGAAATTGTAGAACCAGCGTTTTTTTGATGACTACAAAAAAAATTCCAAAGAGTTTGAAAATTGCCCCAAAAAGTTTTTCAATCACAAAACGAATTATCGGTGAGCATAACGTAGTTTTGGATAAATTAATTCAGAATTTTTCAGTTTCTCGGGAAAACTTTTTTCAAAAATGCTCAAAATGTTTAATTTTTGTAAGTTTCTTTTAGGGTTGTATTGAAAATTTATATTTTGGGAAAACTTCTGCCAAAAATCATAAGAATGATACGTTTATTATACCACTTGCTTAGAAGAATTTCACTATATAATACAGGACGTTTCCAATGCATTGTAGATGCAAGACGGTCAAAAATTTAGTGACTCTAATTTTCATCAAATCAAGTTTGTAGTTTATTGGAAAATCACTGATCATAGACCTTTCATGCAGTTTTCTGCACTTATGAAATTGCGTGAAATATGTGTTGATGATACATTTTTCAAGAAATTCTATAAGTACAGAAAATTGCATGAAAAGAAAAAGATTTGTGATTTTTTATTTGCATAAGGCCTTGACTCACTCGAAACTAGAGTCACCAAAGGTTTGATAGTCTTGCATCTACAATGCATAGGAAAAAAATTTAAATAGTATAATGAATTTATCATACACAAAAAATATAATGAAAGTATCAACCTTTTAAAATTTGGCAAAATTTTCAAAGATGATCATTTTTCAAATTCGATTTTTAAATCACACAAGCATTGATCAAGACTTTTTTTCCATATATGAAAAAACTTTACGGCCAGTTTTTTTGTTTTTTCTAGGGTTTTTCAAAAAAATCGGATTTAAAAGCTTTACATTTTAGTCCAATGTCGATCTAATTATGGCTACTATTTAAGCTATTACCTTGTTACTGAGTTTTTATTTAGATCTTTTGGTTGTTAAGCCAAAAAAGTTTTTTTAAAAAGTTTTATAAAATAAAATTTCAGTCAGCGCTTCCTTGGCATGGAACTTCTTTTTTTTGAAAAATTAAGATAATGAAAAAAAAATGCAAAAAAAACTCTTTCTTAAATGTTTTTTGAACTGTCGTTTTTTTTTAAACTGTTACAATAAAAACTAATCAATTATTAATTAATATTTTTTATTTCCTAAAACTTCAATTTTTTCTAAGCTTTCTGGATGAAAATTTTGTTTACCAAGTGAAAAAATTGTTCACTGGAGCTCACTTGTAGAATTTAAATCTTTATTGATCTTAAAAATTTCTAAAATGGCGAATCTGGGGTAAATCTTGCCCGGTATACAACGTTTTTATAACATTTTGTTGTGCTTATTACCGTGCGGGCTGAAAACTGAAGATTTTTAACCGCTAAAAATATTTTATAATTGAAAAATAGGGTACAACATCAGAAAAAAAAACAAGTTTTGAAGAACCCGAAAAATAGCTTTACTGAGGAAAACATTTGCCATTTTTGAAAAAAAAGGAAGAAAACTCCATTTTACCAATTATTTAAACAATGCTGTATTCGCCAAATTATCAGTGATCACCAAAATTAAGCCCACAATTTGCAACCTTGCCAATAGAGGGCCGGACTCTTTATGATAATTAGAACCGATTATCATCGCGAAGCGCTGAAGTGCGCGTAGCACGCACCACGGAGACCTTGAATCGAAATTCAACTAAATCTAAATTGGCTATCTGAACTATGTCTTTTGATTTGAATATTTATTAAGTATTTTTCTGTATTAAGTTTTGCCTTTTGATTTTTATTAAGTATTTTTTTATCGAATTCAGATTATTGACACAACGAATGTTTGCCCTAGATCCGCATATATAGCTCGTAGATTTTATTCCACATTTGCCAAATTGACCAAATTAGCAGTTGTTTAGGTGCTTGATCAGCAAATCGATATATCAGTACACTGAAAACGGGCGGACCGGATCAGCAAACCGAAACTATTGATTCACTTATGTAATTATTTTAGATAAAAACTGAGATTTTTACAAAGTGACACATTTTTTCTTCAAAACAAAATTTGAATCAAAAAATGAAATAAAATAGCTCTTCCAATGAGCCTCGTAGATTTAAGATTATCCTTCTAGCTCAGGGAAAAATCATTCAGTAAATCTTTAATTTCGTAATTGATCTAAATATTACGTAAATTGGTTGACTGATCTGGTAATTTACTTGCGCATCGGTTTACTGTACTCACTCGTTTTTCAACCCTGGAATTTGTACGAAAATTGACTGCAGGTGGAACTTTTTTAAATTTGAGATCAAGTTATCAAAGCTTTCAGAAAAATAAATTTTGTATCCAATTGTAAGTTTGAAAGGTGAAACAAAATTGGCTGAAGAAACCCCCAGAGTTCAGTTGTTCCGTCGGTTTCTTATTATTTTCCTATAAAATGAACTAACAAAAGTTTAAACTAGTTTTTTTGGTTCCTTTTTGTATAGTAATGAATTGATAACCATTTTTTGAAATTTTTTTTAGATTTTACCCGAATGCTTAGTGCTAAAAAACAATCAAGACCGAAAAATTATATATTTTTTGTAACACTTCTTTAATTTTTTCCCGGAAACTTAATCGTGTCGTTCGATAAACTGTAAATTAGACAAACTATACCTAGTTTTTCCACATTTGGAGCTGAAATTTCAAAAAACCTCAAGTAAAGCATCAAAAATCTCACCTTATGGTTATTGGTGTTTGCGAATTTGCAGTCCAGAATGTTCATATGTTGAATTTGATTGGCCAACGAGCGGGTGGATATGTCGTGGGCCAATGGGGATGCAGTAACGTGAACACTGCTTGTACTCGCATGAGTCACCGAACTCGATCGCCCATTGGCTATTGTTACAATGCCATCACTCAGTGATCGGTTGACAACCATTTGGAAATTATTTTCCATATTTAAATATTGTTTTTTTTTAATTTGAGATGCGGTTTTAAAATTTTCTCATAGATAAATGAGAAATAAATTTAAGTTGGAAAGAAAACTTTACTGCTTTCTTAAAGTTTGCTGTGACCGGTATCAAATTTAGATAAGATTTTGTTCTCTTAAAGGCCTAAATTGCGTTCTTGGAACTTAATGATGAAGTAATTTAATATTCTTAAATTAAGTTAGTTTAAATAAATGAAGTTTTCAAAAAAGTATTGCATTTTTTCATCAAGTGTCTTTATTAGTTGTCGCCAAAATAAAAAAGATATTTGTATTGTTGAGTACTAAATCATATTTTGGAAACTGGCTATGACAAATGTTTAAAGCAGATGATGAATGGCATTTGAATCGCTGAAGTTGAATATCCGCGGTTGACCTGACTATCAACAACAGCCAGCCCTTAAAATGGTTTTAATTGCTGCAAATTAAAATCACGACAGGTAAAACTTTTTATGAATGAAGATTACTTTTACTATTCCATCTCTTAAACTGCGGCTTAGCATCGTTTTACAATATGCCATCTAATATATAGTAAATCATTCATAACTCAATCGTAGCTCATAAATGCGTTTTGATTTTCTTTTTTTGAGGTTTTTCAAGACTAATTCGAATTTCGCGAATACATTATATAAAATATGTACTTTATTTTCTATAGAAAATTAATTCTTATTCGTAACTTGAACGTATTATTAAAAACAATGGCTCAAAGTCGTCTCTACCTACATGCTCTAAAAAAGTTTACCTTTTGCACTTTTAATCAATTTTATTAAAAGCAGACAGCCATTTTACACTGATTAATTCACAGATTCATAACTTCAGCTTTAAACATGCCATTGCATTGAAGCGCTCAGCACGTGTTTTTGGCTAGTAAATAACAAGTTTTAATAAACTTTCTTAAAATGGTAAAAAACCAACTCGAATGTCAAAAAATGCAAACTTGTAATCACTACAGAATGCAAACACAAACCAAAACAGTATCTCATCATAACAAAGAGTCTTATTGCTTTGGATTTGTTCAACTTTTCATCTTTTATCACAAAGCAACTACTTTTTTGATTTATGTAATTTTTAACAACAAAAAAACATCTAAACCATATTTTGTGATGTAAAATATATGAATACGGTTTTACTTTTCTCACATGCTTGTCAAAAAAGTCATCTACTGATTTTTGAGTTATAAAATATGATGTTGAAGATCTTCAGCATATGGATTATTAACTCATTAAACAGGTTACTCACATCAATCCTCCTCTAAATTAGATGTATATAATAACAATTTATCCAAAATCAAAGATAATCAAAATTATAAAACCATGAAAAAATGGTTATAAGTTGATTTAAGAAAAACGTTACCATCAGCTATCAGCATTTAAAGGTTCTACAACATAACTCCCCTGCTAATAATTGTTAGATGGTTGATAAATCACTCAGTATTCTTTTGTCGTGTTGTTCGGCAAAACATCACTAGCAATATCTTTCTCTGACTAATACACTTTTTCACGGGCCACTGCGACTTTTTCTGCCCCTTTTCAACAGCCATGGTAGCTTTTTCGTTCCCCGAAACTTCCGAGCTAATGATTGTTTGACCATCGGTTTTGAAAGCTGGTTTTATTCATAAACAACATGCTAATAAGAAGGGTCGGTCAAAAAAAATACTGTATTCACAACATCATCCAACATCATCAAACTGACGTAAAACCATTAATGGTTCGGTAGTTAAGGGAACGAAAAACACCATTGGGCACTTTTGTATGTGGGTCTACCACATAACTCACATAATAATAACTTTTGAACAAAGATGGATCCTTAACTCAAGTTGAACTTTTCTTCTTTATTGCCATGTGGGATCGGCTAACATTCGCACACCTTATAATTCTCTGTTATGGACCCTTCTTCATTGGCCCTGGTGGTTTTTGTGACTAACTCCCAGAACCGATTTTTTTAATCACAATTTTTTAGCTTTAACAACTCGACACGTTCGATAAATACTTTAAAGAAAATGTTCGATTAATGATAAACCACTGCATTCTCGATTCTCGAATCGACCGGAAAAACATCCTACGCGTCATGAATGACTGATTTGAACCTTTTTTCAAAAATCTGTTGTATTTTTTGTCCAATGTTTAGTTTAAAATTTTGACCATCGGTTAATTGCAGCTTCTGAAACATGACTCACATGTCGAAAAAAGTTAGGTAAACAAAAAACATTAAGATTTTATACGAATTGTTATTTAAAAACGTCATCCAACTTATAAATAACTCACCTGAACCCTTTTTCAACAAACCCATTTAGTTTTTGTTGCTTAATTTTTCATGCGAACCATTAAAATTGATTTTTACAGCTTCTAAAACATAACCCACATGTTAATAACTGTTAAATAAACAAAAAATAATTCAGTTCTTCTTTTTCAAATTGATCGACAGCGCATCACTTTTCCTATAATTTATTAATTTGGGCTCTTTTGAGCCAGATAAAACTGACGCCACCGTACTTTTTAAAAAAATGGATTGTTTGACGGCGATAGATGCTGCATTAAACGTTTATCTTTAAAAAACTACGTTTGAAGGAAAAGAAAGATAGATGGAGTTGCATTAGAAAAAAATAGACAACCATCGCGACTGAAGCGCGGAACTTTTCAAAGTGTTCATTTTTCTTTTCACAAATTCACCTTGTTTTATTTAAACTTTGGGCTATAAGTAGAAAACAGTTGCGTTTTGCCTAAAAATTAAAAATATCTACTACAGAAACTTTTTCCAATTGAAATAAATATTTAAGAGAGGTTTATGCACAAAATTTTTTTGGCTAATCCTGTGATACTGGTCAGTGTCAGCTGAATTGTGAGTTTTGCCAAAAAACTGTTGACATGCTGTTCTCAAATAGTTCTGGGTGTTGCAAAAAATTTGCAGGTAATGAGTTTTTTTTTCTATGTAATGATATCAGCGCAATAAAGACAGTTAGATTTTATTAATTGAAACATTACAGATAGGACTAAAACAGAAACTAAAAAAGAGCCAAGATCGTTTCCAAATAAAAAGTTTTAAAAAGTCACGCAAAATAAGATCAAAAACCACTGAAGACATTCAAATATTTGGCTGTGAACCAGTCAAGTTTAATTAGAACCAAAATCTGGAGCTTGTAAAAATAAAACTCAAATGTAAATGAAAGTCCCAAAAACAAAGAAATTGAAAAAAAAAGCGGAGCAGTCACTCTTTGATGCTCTTTGATGTGCCAGCTTTTGTAAAACAAATATGTTGGACAGAAAAACAAAGATGAAAAATTTTTGACTGTTTTTATCTCTGATATTGGTAGTTATAAACCTCTATCGAATTTTAAAATTTTTCAGAAGCACTAAATAGGGCAGGGAAAAGTAAAAGACAATAGCCCATTACGACTGTGTGTTATGTGAATTATAAGCGGATTCCTTGCGGAATATGAGTGGACTGGTCAATTAGCAAGTGTGTCAATGATCAATTTCATCTTCAAGAGCTCTGTTAAAATTGTTCAAAATTTCAAAGTTAGCTCACCTTAACTTGCGCTTTTGCACAACTTTTGTGGAAAAGTATTTGAATACTGAATTAAAAAACTGAAACATTCATTTTTAGGCTTCTAAAATTAGGCTGCTCTACTTTTTCTTTAAAAACTTTCAAATGTATAAGTTATTTCATGCTGTAGGCACACATGATTATGGCTGTGCCCCCAGTGCGAACATGCTCGGCTAATTTTTAGAGTACCTTTTTGGTCATCTCATTGAACTCCATCCGCTTCTAACCAAACAGCCAGCCTTGCCTTGAAGCGAGCCGTCATAACAAACAAGTGAAACTTTTACAAAACTGCTGGCTGTAAAATTATGACGAACAACAAACCCTAAGCAAATTAAAACTAAGATAGCAACACTGATACAAAACTAATACAGATCCTAAGAACGCTCAGCAAAATATGCTAAGTAAGTTGTTAATTAAAATTGTCAATTCACGAATGGGTTCTCAAACTTTTTAACCCTTCAAATTCTCAATTCCGACCAACCAATATTTTTACCTCGTCAAATAAAGTCGCCAATTTTAAAGTCACTATTAAGATAAAAAGAAAACACGAAACAATTTTTTCCATTTAATTGCTGAACGCCTAAAAGCGAAATTTGAACTTTGGTTACTAATATTGTGAGTTTTTAAGAGGCTGTGTCGCCTGGCTTGTTATACTCTTTGGCAACATGACATACCAGAAAATTGATATTGAAAACTTTTAAAATATCAAAGATTGAAATGTTCTAAAGTTTGTCTTGCACCCCCAAGCCGCTGTATACCGTTATCAGTCGGGTCAAAACTCTGATTCCTATTATTTTTTAAAATGACCAGCAAAAATCGAAATATAACGATCTATTTTATTGCTAATGCAATCACACAGCAGTCGTAATAAATAAAAAACTCCTTGGATTTTGAAATTCTTTTGTAATTTTGACTAAATGTTATTGATTAGATTTGTTCAAGCATTGAAAAAAATGCCACTCTAAGTTTTAAAATAAAAGTGAAAAACACTCAAGAATTATATAATTGGGACTACAACAAAGTCCACACTTTGCGCTTAACCAAAATCAATAATCTAAACTGCAACTTTGAAACTTTTATTTCGCAACTCGTGGTAAAGAGGTTGGGGGTTTAGTGGTAAAGGTTTATAGAAAAACAAAATTGAATAAATTTGGTTATGATTGATTTTTAGTGTTTAATAAAATATGATTTTTAGTTTTTACTAAAATAGGGGAGCAGTGGTGAAGTTGTTACGTCTCCGCCTCTCAATCGGAAGGTCGGATGTTCGAGGCCCACCATGATCCGTGCTCGTTGCTTGAGGGTGAAGCAACTCAAGCAGTTCTTAAACAGGAGCAAATTGCATGCAGTTCTTAAACAGGAGCACAACAGCGGTTCGCCGTGATGAGCTGTACAGCTCTTGTGTTGGTCCTTTCCCCCGTGGAAAAAATGGTCTTAATGTTTATAATGGATCATCTTGACAAAAAATTTCAATTTCAGTGACAAAAATAATAGATTATACTCGATTATCGTGAATGTTTTCCTCGAAAAAAAAAATTGCATGACAATACCATCCAATTTGTGGTCTGAATTTTACATATGTAATGAATTATATTTGTCTCGGAAATACACAAAATCAATTAAAACCCATATGCGCTCCCCTCTTCTCGGAGAGTCGATCCCTTGACTGCCCAAATGTCAGCAGTATTAATTTTTGAATCATCCATTTTTTTGCCAACCGACCGGTTAGCTATTCTGAAGACGTTTTTTGGTACCAAAGTATACTATTTTTATTACGAGGTCAAACTCTTTGTTTTTGGTATATTTCAAGCAAATTCAACAACGAAGCAGTCCTTTTGATTTTTTTGATCTTGTAGTTTCTTTGATTGTGTCGACACCGTGTTCAAAGTCTTTCCACTTGATTTCAGGGACCTACAAACACCAAAAGTGCGCTTATTTGGCCTCGTACTGTTGAGGTTGGTGCGCAAAAAAAACACAAATTTTTGGTCAAAACAATCCAAACAAATTTCAAAAAAGGTCTCGAGCCTATTTTGGGAGAGCTCGAGAAATCGACATTATCAAATTAAAAAACTTTAAAATAAAAATTTTAAACCGTTGAGGATGTGCAGAAAAAACGCAAATTTTTGTCAAGAAAAACCAAACACATTACAAAAAAGCGTTTTTAGCGTGTTTTGGCAGAGCTTGGGAAATCAATATCATCAATAACCATTTTCTCTTTTTTTAAAATCTGCTTTCCCTCGAGAAAATCTTAGATCCGCGCCTGCGATTATTAACTAATTGTTTGAGGAATATATAAATCAAGGCAGCTAACTATAATCATCAATTGAGAAAAAAAACTTTAAAAAACTAAAAATTTTAGCGTAAGTATGGTGTTGATATTGATATTGATGTTTCTAAAATTTTATACTACGCGGTACATTTCTTTGAAACAATTTTTTTTCGTAAATGTTTTTTCCCTGTGTATCACTACAAATTTGAAGAATTGGAAAAAACCATAGAGATTCTTGAAGATGATTCAAAAGCTATTGAATTTCTAGATATGCTAGTTGAGCTGAAGATTATCGTACTCGTTTTGGAGGATATCTTCATGCTGTTTGACCTGATTAATATCTTAGTAGGTCGAAGTTATTATCAAAAACTTTTTTGTAATTTTTGTTAAATCTTCAAGAAGCTTCATGGTGACGGTAAGTTACTGCTTTGAAATCAGAGTACATTGAATAGTATTATCCTCTTTTGTCCATGAAGACTTATGTCATCAGGCGACCGCATTCTGAAGATTGGGTGTGTCATGAACACCCCACAGAGATAAGAGGGCGTTGGCGCTTACGCCATCGGAGAATATGCAAAATGAATCGTGAATCTATATCTACTTCTTCTGATCTTGTCGTTTAATGGCCCCAAAATAACATATGCATAGGAGTGTTCGCCTTATTATAAAATGAGTTCAGTATAATTCATATCATCACACTTGAAACTATATCATCATATATCATTAGTTTATTATAAAAGAATAGATATAAAGTGACAGCGAAACTATTTCCAAATTTGTGCAAAGTTCCGATTGAGTAACTTGAATTTTTACCATTAAATCATCCAGCCGAGTCCTAATTTTCAAGGATCAAAAAACATTTTGCCAATAATTACACTCCAAAAATGGTAAGTCTCTCTTTCTAGAGAAATTTAGGCGACTGTCTATCTAATTTTTTTTCATTGCATGAGTTTTATCCATTTTTTTTGTTTAGACCACTTACGAGAAAGGTGCTGAGGTAAAATTTTGAGCTCGTTGTCTGAATCGTTTCACATGGATTTCATATGACTCAAATAATAAATTGGATTTTTTAGCCCGAATGTGGAAAATATTTAGCTTTCGATCACATTCGATTCTGGGTGGGAAATGCTCTTCAGGTCAGCAAAGTTACTTTTCTTTAAGATTTTTCATTGTGATTTAACAGCAACTTGGTGTTTTTGGATTTTATAAGCTGTTTTTATATGCCATTTAGCCGACTGTATTGGTCAGACTTCTCGAAACTTTAGTTTAATGATCATTTTGATAATTTGAAACTTTTTGATGAATATGACAATGTTTTGATAATTTTCAAAACTTAAGAATCCTTGTCTTTCTATGACTTTAGAATTTATTGGAAGAAAATTTTTCTACTTTAAATGCAGGCTGCTTCTTTCTACTGTACACGATTGGGGTTCGAACCCTATGCCTATCGGGGCCTAGAGACAGGGAGTAGAGAAACTGTCGCACATGCTGTCAGGCAGAATAAGGTATGAACAATCGCCTTTCGGGTGGTAAGTTTGCTAGATAATTCTTCATAAAAATCTGTTGGGTTCTAGCGAAGAACAAAAAGGCTAGTTAAATGTCACCAAGAACTTAAATTATCTCATTCAATTTGCCATTTTAAAAATTTGCTTCTGTCAGAAACCGTTGAGGAGACAGACAGTTATTGGGCTGCAAAATTAGAGAAAATTAGTGTACGGTTTATCATTACTAATTGGATACAAGACTGCTCATATCTAAGCAAAACTTTGATTTTTCCGAGTGCCTTTACCGTGTCTGATTTAGATTTTTTTTAAAACAATGAGAAAAGAGTTAATACAATTTTTTAATGTTCCCCTCTAAACGCAACATCAAATTCAAAATCAAATTTTGTGCTTTTTTTAACAAACTCGTATCAAAAATGTTCCATAAATTATCAATGAGAGTCAAAAAAGAACGATGTTCTTAATTACCTTTTCCCCCAGTAAAATTCAATTTTTATTTTTTGGTTGAACAATATTTAAGAAAAATGAAAACTTAATAATTTCTTTTTTAACAAATCTTGTTCCCACGCAGAACGCCACGTACATTACAATATGTGTTTCTTGTCCAAAAACTCGTTGTTTAGACTTATTAAGTGAGCAAATATAGTTCGGAGTAATTTCTGGAACGTGTCAAATTTTTCGATCCGATACGCTTTAAAAGTATTGGTAATGGCGCACAATACTTTTCTCAAAACAACCAAACAGGCACCATTGAACCTCGCATAAAAAATCAGAGTTGATCCATCTCATTAACTTCAAAAAGTGACTTCAAAAAGTGATATAAACCAAAAAACTGATTGCCATCTTTATAACATGAAATAGCTATTAGTTAAAAATTAAGACAATCAAAAATCAATTATATTTTTTGTACAAGTCTTTCGCCTATGCGCAAGGTACAAACTTATGATTTTTTCTTCTAATAACAAAACCCACAAAAAAATTTAAAGCAACGGAAGTCTCAGCGGTGGTCTAAAAAAATCGGTACTAGCCATTTTCAAAAGCATAATTTTGCCATTTTAAAAAGCCAAATAATTGTCAGATAATTTGAACGTTTAGGAAAGAAGCGCAAAAAATTTACAAGTACGATAAAAAACTATGCAGTTTCAATTAAATGGCCTATAACAAAATTCTTAATTCATTTCAGTTGAACTCGAAACGGATCGATTTAACAGAACTAAAACTTTCTAATAGTATACAATTTATTACCATAAAAATATGTCACAGCAGATAAATCCAAATCCAATCAAGCTCAACACAAACTCACACATTTTTACAAGTAATAAAATCACATGAAAACCGACCGAAGCTAAGCTGATAATTTTCAGACGTTCAAACGGAAATTAGTTAAACAGATAAGCAGCCCAACCACTTACTGGTCACACAGTTAAGCTGATTTTTTTATCATGCCTCAGGCGAGGAAGGGTGCAACCGGATAACAAGGAACTTGGGTATTTGATTCAAAAAAAAGCTTAAACTTGAGTTTTTAACTGCTATTTTTGAAAATAACTGCGATTAAATCACTGTCTAAACAGAAACCATTAATGAATTTAACACCTAAATTTAGCAGTTAGTTTATAATTTAGCACTTTCAATTTTGATTGTTCCTCATTTGTAACTACGTTTATCGAGTGGTTGTTATCGTCTGGATCGTCATCAGTAACCCAATTGAACAAAACTTGACGTAAAACTGTGTTTAACTTTATCTTAGAACGGAGAGAAAAACTTTGTCTTCTCTGATTCAAACATCAAAAAACTAACTTTAGATTGGCTTTATAAAGTTTTTAGATTAGCTTAATCAACTTTGTTTATTCCTCTTTGGTAACTACATACAGCGAATTTTTCTTTTTAATAAACTGAATCGTTTTAAAAAACTGAAATAACAAGCTTTGAGGTATAAGATGTATTCCACTTAGTCCAAAGCTGCAAGAAACGGCGTCGACAAGCAACAGTTTCTTCTAAAACTAAGCAAACGACTTGAAACGAGCAAAAAAGGCCATAATCAAAGTAAGGAGACTGATAGCCAAAAATTATATCAAAAAACTTAATCTCATTTATTCAATTCTACGCAAAAACTGATGGAAAATAGAAATTACCTTAATTGGGACCAAATGCAGAAATATTTAATTGTTTGCATTGTCATTTTGCCCATATCATAAATTTTTATGCACAGAAAACTTTCTTTGATCTTTGAAATTTGTTTTTGATTTTTCATGATTCTCCTGATCTCTTTTAAACCTATTTTCAGCAAATTGACTTCTGCTGGATTATCTGTGTTTTTTGCCTGAAGTGCCTGCTTTCGAAACTGCCCCAATTTTGAAATTGCTTGAGTCTGAATTATTACATTGCGCCATTATCGTTTTTTAAAATCCAATTTTTTTTTTGTAAATCGTTTGCATTCATAATCCATAGTTGAAAAAATTGGCAATTTTACAGAAGGTTACAGAAATTTTAAAAAAAACCGGTTCCAGGGTATCAATATAAAAAATCAAATACACCCAGGAGTGAAACCAACAGAAGAGAAAAATTTCATAGGAAAAACCGAAACCATCCGAAACATTTGATCACTTTCTTTGAAAATTGGGAAAGGAAAACAAGACTTTTGCTCTTCTAAACTTCAAGCTACGAGTGCTCATAATCTACTCTGAAGAAATTTTTGTTCAAAAACAAAGTTTCATCGATATCAGTGTTTGAATTTTCCGCTCACATGCAAAACTTAGTCCGAAGTGATATGTTTCTCATCCAATAAAGCATTTTTTTAACCGATAACAATATATCAACTTTGGAATGTTTTTGCTGCGGGATCATTTGGCCGCTTTCTTAGCTGCTATCATGGAAAAAAACAGTTGATAAAGAACGCGCAATATTGGCTAAATTGGCGGTAAATTTGAAAACCACGAGTATCCAACAAAAATATGGCTAGAAGAATATAAATTTTTTTGAACTCAGATTATCAATATCTTTCAGGCTGACTGTATTTGAACATTGCCTCCAAACTTTTTGTACAAAAAGTCGAAACACTTCAAAATTCGGAAAAAACGAGACGAATAGTTTCATGTTTGGTCCAGCTTTCATTTATCTGAGTCGAATTTTGGTCAAAATTGTAAAAAAAAAATCCCGCAATTTGATTTTTTTTTGCAATTCCTCCAACCACACGCACAAAAACAAAGTGATCAATTTCTGATTCATTTTATTGAACAATGAAGCCTGTTTACTCATGAAGAAAAAAACGTATGTCTTCCAGAAAAGCTGCAGTTCCGCGATATGATTCTGGCATCTGTATATTATCTTTTGAGCTTGTAGAAACTGCATGTCGGAAAAACAAAGGAAAATAAGTACTACGAGTTAAGAAAAACTTTCATTGGTGTCTTTTTCAGGCCATTTTTGTGTTTGAAAGCGCCCTAGTTCCCGGAAACGAAGAAATGGGCGAACATCACAAGAAGCACGGAGATGGCGTCAAAGACGTCTCGTTCACAGTCGACGACTGCCGAGCGGTGTTCGACGCCTCTGTCAAACGAGGAGCCCAAGTCGTGCGTGAACTCTGGACAGAGTCGGATCAGTTCGGGTCAGTGACCTTTGCCCAGGTCAAGACATATGGTGATACAATTCACACATTTGTAGAGAGGAAACACTATGATGGAGTGTTTTTACCCGGATTCAGAAAATCAGAAGTCAACGATGCTTTACTACCCAGGCTTCCTCCTGTGAGAATACTTTTTAAATCTTCGTGAACCTTAATTAACTCCATCAAGAATTAACTCCAAATGTAAAGAATTAACTCCAAATGTAAAGAAAAAACAGAGAAAACCACAATTATCAAACAAAAACTCATTCTGCCAAAACCTGACAATCCAAAAAGGGAACACTTTTTGTAAAGCTCACAACTAAAAACATCTGTGAAATTTCGTCGGAAAATTGAACAAAGTGTACACTTCAAGTCTGCATGTTCGTTCAGGTATGCTTGAATTTCATCGATCACGTGGTGGGCAATCAGCCCGAGCAGCAGATGGTGGATGTGGCCGACTGGTATGAAAACATTCTGCAGTTCCACCGATTCTGGTCTGTAGATGACAGACAACTGTCCACTGAATTCAGGTAGAACTTTTAAACTTAAAATGTCAGGAAGCAAAAGCTTGAAAAAATTCGAGAGAAAATTCGGCTCATGTTTTCAAAACGTCCGTAATTTTCCATTACGAGGCCAAACTGTGCACTGGATAGGCGCTAAATTTTGTGTCTCTGTCTGTATGTTCCTGGATTCCAGAGACAAATATTTAAACATGTTCCAAAAAGTAAGTGGATTCCACTTACAAAAGTTTCGTGGATTCCGCGTAAAAAACGTAAGTTTTGTCGGCACAATCGTTTTGTTGCGGATTCCGCAACAAGCAAATATAGCTAGTTGTTCTGGATTCCGCAACTGTAAGTGGATTCCTTAAAATGTAAGTGAAATCAGCAAAATATAAGTGGAATTCGCAAACCAAATGCGGATTCCACTTACAATTTGCAGATTCCACTTACAATTTGCGGATTCCACTCACAGTTTGCGGATTCTACTTACAGTTGCGAATTCCGCAACAGTTCAATGTAAGTATACACATGTCTTATTATTTGTTTGTGGATTTCACAAACTGTTCTAGATTCCGCAAATACAGTTACGGATTCCGCAAATTTGCCAATTTTTGGAGCAATTTTGAACGGTTATATGTTTTAATTATTTGTTTGTGGAATCCAAAGCAGCAAAAAAGATCGAAGAAAAGTACAAATGTTGCGGATTCCACGACAAATCTGATTTTGGCCTGTTGCAGAATCCGTGTACAATGCACAGAATGCACAGTTTGGCTTCGTAATGTCATAACTTTTAAAAAATTGGGTTTTTCATAAGCATACATAATACTCAATTTACGCTGATGCATAGCCATTTCATTAAGCTATTGTCTTAATTTAACAAAAAACTACGCCAAACTGAAGTGAACAAAATATTATGCGCTGAGTTCAGTTATTTTGTCCCAATCAAATGTTATGTTACTTATTTTTGTTAAGTTTTCATTCATTAATGCGTTTTTTGTACGCATTTTTTTAGATACTAATTTTCAGGTTTGCTGCAAAAATGGGTGTAAAATAGATATAAAAAACTTTTTCTTGGTCAGGATTCGTACTCCATCAGTTGTCTTTCTCAGGATTTCGATTCCCTAAATGCCCCAAAAGTCGGACATGCGTTGAAGAGAATTTGATTTTAAGATATCCCATCTTTTTCGTGATTTTTTAGTGCTCTGCGGAGTATTGTGGTGACGAATTTTGAGGAGACGGTTAAGATGCCAATCAATGAGCCCGCCCCTGGGAAGAGGAGGAGTCAGATCCAGGAGTACGTGGACTACTATGGGGGTCCCGGGGTGCAGCACATCGCCATAAACACAAACGACATCATTTCTGCGGTGATTCATTTTATATCGACAAATCGCCTGCTCGGATTCCGCTTACAATGCACAGAATGCAGTTTGGCCTCGTAATTTTGAATAACACAATAACATGGACAAAAAACCTCTAACTACCATAAAAAGCTTTGAGACAAAAGATGCCGTACTCTACGAGAGCTAACTGGAACCTGATCTAAACTACATTTTATGATTGGATAAATTAGATATTTTACCAATGTAAAGTATTTAATATTAACCAATCATGATCCATCTAACTAACAACCCACTTATTTGTAAGTGCTGAAGTTACTTGTAATTTCAGCACCAGAGAGATTTGAATTTAACTTAGAAAATAGTTGGACTCTCCCGAGCACTTCAGCAGCCGCAATAAACCAGTATACCCTAGATCTATTGAGCCTAGCAGAGACTAGTTAAACAACCTGAGACTAGATAGTATAAGAGTAAGATTAGGATCGGTATTAGACTAAGAAGTTGCACGAATCTATCCGGCCGAAAATAAGATAGCGTGACGAGCAGACGGTGTACCCTATCCGAAATTACTCTATGAGTTATACACTCCAGTCCTAACTCATCTGGTGCGACCATAAGTCTCGAACAAGACCTTAATAGCTTAGAATTAACCAAAATAGATTAGAAATTAGACAAAAACATTTACAAAATGTTATACGACAATAATTTAATCGAAATGTCTCTACGACTCAATAGATCAGAGCCAATATTCCGAACCATAACAGAACTACCCGGAATTGGAAGAAGACCTCGAACCAGAGACGACATACGACAAAGTAGAAACTTGCCATATAGCTATATGATAGTTAGGCAAAAACCAGAACAAACTTTTATATTTAGAATACTACTGGCAATGAATTTAGATTTTCATTTGCAAACATAAAACCTTGAAGTTAATCTTCAAAATCATTTCAGGCGCTAAACAAAATTATTAATATACAATAACGATTGATAAAAAGATCTAAGATCGTTTTCCTAAAACTCTGCAGTAATATACAAAACATGTTTGAAAAATAATTATTGAAAAATAAAAAATAAAAATTAGTAGCATGACAATAAATGGTTAGTAATCATAAATCATCCTGTTGTTCCAGCTCCATCACCTAAAACATAACAGCAATCATAAACCCACTAATATCATCAAAACACTAAATCTTTCCTTTACACACATTTAAAATTTTATTAAAACTTAAATTCACTTAATTTTAAAATCAGATCATCAAGGCTTATCCTTGGATCTTAAATCATTTTCTACTTAATTAAATTTCAAATTTGATCATCAAGGCTTATCCTTGGATCAAACAGAACAACTTTGTTCTCCCCCACCCACTTAATTAGTGTCTAACGACCTCAAACGTCGATTCACTACCCAACCCTTTCTAAAGACCTAAGACTAATAGAAATTTTTAAACAAAACTAATCATTCAAATTAGGATAAACAGTGAAGAACTTCGGTTATTCATCATTCACTTGACCCCCCCTCTTAACAGACCCAGGATAAATCTTAGACTTAGTAAGTTTAAAATAGTATCTAACGAACTACTCGCGTTCTAATTATACCTGAACCTTGTGGATCGATTTACTATTCTCCAACCCTTGAACACAATCACTACCCTAAGTAAGATTAAGTAAGTTAACACCTTAACTTATACTAGCCACGAGAAAGTAAAAAATCATTCTTCGGAATCGATATACTTTTCTCTCCAACCCTGAACAAATAGACCCAGGTTAAGCTAACCAAAAAATCGTAAGAACTAACAGTTTAGGAAAATAGAAATCGTTTAACAACCTTTTGCATCCGTCATCCTAAACCTTATGTCATTTAAAAACCTAGGAAATAAACAAACAATCGTTTTACACAATTGTGAAATAGATAACAAAAAATACGACCTTGTAATCACACCTCATACACAAACAGTTGGATACATTCGAACAAAACGACAAACACTAAAAAGAAAAATAATAACGAAACAAAGACAAATAACACGAAAAAGATTTTCAAAAAATCGAAACGCATTTTCAGAATCAGAAACCAACAGTTTAGACAAACTTTACAAACTAAAAGAATCAATAGATAAAAATTGCCCACTTCACGATCAATTATATTTTTCTGACTCAGAAACAACTTCAAATTCATCAAAAAGAGGAAAAAGAAGAATAAAAAAGCAGTATAAACACAAACCAGTACATTTATACAATTGGAATCAACCAATTCGACACATTAATAATTACATATTAACAGTCATCGAACGAAAAAATGAGCTCAACGCACACCCCAGGTGACGAAACCCCAGATGATGATGAAATCTTTCCTTTTATAATAGATGCAACCACTGATAGAGGACAGCATATATTTTGCAAAAATTTACTATTAAATTTATTTGAACCCGGAATCAGTCCATGTAAAACAGAGTTCCCAGATGTAAAAATCAAAAGACAAATCATAGACCACTACTTAAAAGATATATGCAACATAACACAACAGTATGGAATCTACTCCATAGAATTCACCTCACCAAACCATAATAACAGAAAATATACAATTCAAACAGACGATCTTGATTTAGAATTTTCAAAAGTTTTTTCAGAATATATAAAAAGCATCCAATATCATAACTCACAAAGAGCAAACTCCATATTCACCAATGAAGTTTTCGCAATAATATATAGTTATATTTCGATATTAGAAAACGAAATCCCAATAACAAATGTCTCACCGACAGAAACATCTAAACATTTAAGAGTACGACATGAAATCACACTACTCTCTAGTTATTTAAACATCATTAAAGAAAATTTCACGAAAGACGACGTTTCACAACATACAAAACACGATCTACAAAAAATTTTGGCATGGTTCATAATAGATTATTTCACACAAAATATTGATTTAATTGCACAAGCAAGAAAAAATTTTAGACCCCAAAACTCGAACGATGATACCGCTATCACAGAACAATCAGATTATGTTTGGGACCCCGAATGGTCTCATCCCGCATTTATAAGCTTCCCACAATCAATCTCAAGTCAAGCAATAAGTACGATATCTTACATAAGAGATTATGTAAAAATAATACCATTCACCATTGATGCAACACCATTAAACTATCATACATTTTTGCCCGATACACAAAATAATAGTTTAAACTCTACAGTCATACACAATGAAAACCTCAATGGAACTAGGAATCTTACTCAACAAGATATCCAGACACCATCACACTTCATAAATGAAGAAATTGTACACACAACAACTACACAACAAAGTATTTCACCAATACGCCCAAATTTAACAACACCAAGAAATACAAATCCTTCACAAACACAGGTAACCTTACAATCAACCGTTAAACCTTCGGTTGCCCCTAAATATTCACATATGGATTACCAAACATACAGACCCATGACAATACCATCAAAAACACGCAAAACATTCACTAGAAACAACTTTACAGACCATAATTATAATTATACACATCCATCAAAAACATAT
Organism: Symsagittifera roscoffensis; assembly: GCF_963678635.1. Lineage (NCBI taxonomy): Eukaryota > Metazoa > Xenacoelomorpha > Acoela > Convolutidae > Symsagittifera > Symsagittifera roscoffensis. The sequence continues at coordinate 22,094,740 of NC_087066.1, read as the reverse complement.
AATCAACCACAAAGAAATTTTAACCAATATACAAGATCTCGAAATTGGGATAACCCAATGACCCAACCTAATTCAATAAATTTCCAAACAAATCCTCCACAGGATCACAGTGAAAATTACCCATTTTTTCAACAAAATAAAAATAAAAAACAGACATCTTATCAAATGGATTATTTATCCTCAGATGATGATTTCTTACAACCAGATATATTTGCACCAAATACTCAAGAATATCGTAGACAAGGAATACAGAGAACACGTACAAATCATAGAAATTTTTCTCCACAATCAATAGATGCACAACATCAACAACCAATTCAACAACAAAATCTAATTAATACACAATCTTTTCAACCAATTCAACAACAAAATCCAATGACTGCACACTCGTATCAACCATCACAAATGCAAAATGAAATACCACTCCCATATTATCTCCAACAACATGAAATAACAAGAAACCAACTTTCAAATTTTTCTCAAATGCCAAATGCAGCAGAATCATTACAAATGACAATGAATCCATACCTTATGGGTGGATCATCAATAACATCAAACAAACCTTTAATGGTTTTCACAGGAACAGACCCTGAATACTCTGTAGAAGATTATTTAAATGCAGTAACAGCAAACCTGATTTTAAATATTGGACCTGAACCAATTAATACGCCACTACATCAAAACTGGATACATCGACGCACAGCGTTAATACAAACAACCTTAGATGGCGCAGCCCAAAAATGGTTTTCAGTACTACCTCTAGAAATAAAATCAAACTGGAAAAGGTTTACACAGGAATTTTCAAAAATGTTTGACTCCGAAAGAAACAAACAACAACAAAGAGTTTTATGTAATGAAATTCGCAGATTACCAAACGAAACCATCAAGCAATTAGCAGTACGAATCGAAACACTAGTTCGAAAAGCATATTCACTAAATACACACGACTATAAAAACACAAAGATGACAGAAATCTTAATGATGACCTTAACACCACAATTAAGGAAAATAGCAATAAAAAAGAGAGCATCCCATCCTTCTTCAATTCGAGAACCCGATTTAGATTTTCGAAAACTAGTAGACAAATTAGAACAAGCAGAAATCACGATGAAACTAGAAGAAACGGAAAATCTGAAATTACAATACGTTAACAGAATTGAAACGACTCCCACTAATATTAATAATATACAGGAATCAGAGACAGACCTCGTTGAAAAAATCACTGAAATACTCAATATTTACGAAAAGAACCCAAACTTTAAAGGCAAACCATCTTTCAAAAAATGGTGTAATTATTGCCGACGATACGGACATAGTATTTCCGAATGTAGACAAAAACAGCAAGACAATCAAAATAAACCTCAAAAATATAAAGAACCAAATAAATCATTCTATCAATACATGAAAAAAGATCAAAATCTACCGAACAAAACAGTCTACAGCAACAACAGTTCAGGAAAACCACTCCCGAACAATACAAATTATACAAGAAATCAATCACCATATAACTCAAGTTATAGAGGAAGATCACCAGAACGAAGAAACACGCATAATTCATCACAAAATCACTACAATAGACCAAATAGTCGAAATAACTACTCCAGATCACATTCAAATACACAACGATTTGTTTCTAGATCTAATTCCCAATCAAGAAATAACTACTATCCAAGCAACCAATCACGAAATTCATCATACAATAGGAATAGAAACTACTCCTATAATCGAAATAGAAGTTATTCAAACAACCGAAACCAGAATTACCCGAACAATCAATCAAGGAATAACTCATATAATAGATCGAACTATAACAGACCAAACAATAATTACCAAAACAGATCGCGAAATAATTCACAAAATCGACACTCAAGTTATAATAATCGTTATAGAAATTATTCCCAATCACCACACCGGAATAATAATAACTATAATAATTCTAATAATCGCCACAGAAGTAGTACACCTAAACATCAAAGACATATTAATCAAGTACAATCTAATCCAGAAACAACATCAGAGCCTCCAGGTATTGATGACACAGTAACTGATACGGTACAACTCAATCAAATAAACTGTACATCATCAGATTCAGAAAGTGATACTGAAAACACTCTTTCTATCAATATGATAAAAGTCGAAAATGACTATGAATCTGTCATATATGAACAACCTTTTTCATCACACATATATGAAAATCAATCAGAATTTCTTCAAAATTATTACACTACACCCATAAATTCCACACCAACGACGCAAGAAACAAATGAGATTAACACTACAAATCAAACCAATAAAAATATCAAAACAAAATGCTTGAATACAAACCACATTTATCAAAATATACAAAAAGAACAACCCAAAGAAAAAATTTGGACAATACCATTTCTCTTAGAAAGCCCAAGAAATAAAGAATTTCAACCACCAGACCTTGAAATAGATTTTTTAATTGATTCAGGAGCAGAATCAAACATAATAAACATCCCCACATGGAATGAAATAAAAACTTTACACCCAAAGCTAACACCTCTTGAAACCTCCAGTAAGTTAGCAACAGCACAAGGATCAACATTGATAAACTACGGAAAAATCCAATTATTTCTCCTCCCCACCAGAACAATGGAGCAAAGCAAAATTTTAAATAAGCCATTTAAACAAATATTCCATATCACTGATATTAAATATAATATCATTGGAATACCATTTATTTCGAAGTATATACCAACAATTAACATCCTAAATAGTAAAATATTAATCAAAGATAAATATACAAAAACAAAAGAAACATCCTTAACATTTTTTCAAAGATTAAATAAACAACCACCATTCTTTTCAAAATTCTACCCGATATTTAACCAACAAAGAAAACACTTGAAACCACTATCAGGAAACATCTATAATTTTTCAATCAAACAAGTTCACCAATATGATAAAGAACAAAACAAACAAAAATTTTATATGTCAGATTTTGAATTCAAACCTATTCACAAATTTTTCAAAATCACAATCTCATCCATAAAATATTTGAAAAATTCGAATTCAGATATCATTTCCTTACATGTCTATAACAACACACCTTACCAAGTAACATTACCTTTAGGACTTTTAGGATATTGTGAAACCAACGCTACAATATCACCAATACACGAAAAAGCCTATCGCGTAAATAATATACTCCAATTACTAGATATTTGCCAATCTACAATTCTTAATGAAGAATTATCTATAAATAATATAATAAGTAACGAAAACAGAAATACGGATTATTTCACAAAAACTCCATATTTCAAACCTACATTCAACATAAGTAACTACACAGAGGACCAACAAAAATTTTTAACAATGTTTAATTTCCAACATTCACAAATAACACAAGACGAATTCGAAAAATTAGCCAAACAGCTAATTAAATATTCATCAGTCTATGCAACATCAAAATTCGATATTGGAAAATTCAGTTCATCACTACATCTCCCGTTAAAACCAGACGCAGTTTTCAAAAAACAGAGAGCAAGTAAAGTACCAATTCACTTACATGATAAAGTGAACAGATTACTCGATATTTTAGAACAATACAACATTATATCACCAGTTAATAAAGAAGAACAACCAAAAGGGAACACATTCATCAACCCCGTTATCATTCTAGCTAAAGGAGAATCATTAAAAATCGTTCTCGATGCTAGATACCTCAATTCACTTATAGATGAATCAAAATGTAATTGGCCCATTGAACCAATACAAGTTATTTTAACAAAAATAAACGGCAAATACTTTACAACCGCCGATATGAATAGTGCATACAATCAAATGCCACTAGATGAACAATCACGACGTTTAACACAATTTGTTATCGGAAACCAACAATATGAATTCAACCGCTTATTCTATGGAATATCCATAGGACCAGCAGCATTTTCAGCTTTTATGAGCAAAATTTTTAGACCACTAATACTCAAGAAAAACGCAATCACCTATTTAGACGATGTTTTTATGCAATCACAAACAAAAGACGAGATGTTCAATGTTTTAGAAAAATATCACCAAATACTTCAGAACGAAAATCTGAAGGCCGCCCCCGATAAATCACACTTCTTTTTGACAAGAGTTAAATTCTTAGGACATAATATAGAAAGAAAAACAATCACTCCATTGAAATCACGCATTGACGCTATTCAAAAACTTCAACCACCAACAAATAAAAAGAAAATCCAAGAATTTCTTGGAATGTTAAACTTTTTAAGTAAATATGTTTATAAAATGCAATTATATCTACGACCATTTTATAACATCCTTAGACAACAAAATAATTTTGAATGGAACACAGAACATCAAACACGATTTGAAGAAATAAAGAAACTTTTAACTGAACAAATTTCAAACACAATCCCAGATTCAAATCAACCATTTTATGCAATGTGCGATGCTTCGAACTTTGGCATCGGTGCAGCACTATTACAATCACATAATGGTACAAATAAAATGAACCTCATATCAGCAAATTCTCGATTATTCACTCAAGCAGAGCTACGACTCTCAACTCTAATGAGAGAATGTACAGCCATAATATATACACTGACAGAATATGAATTTCTGATACTTGGATCAAAATATCCAACAGTTCTATTCACAGACCATAAACCAATCATCTTTCTCTTTACACAAAAATCTAACCCAAACCACCGAGTTTACAGATTTCAACTAATTCTAATGAAATTTCCAAACTTACATATAGTTTGGACTGCAGGAAAAAATCTTGCATTACCAGACACCTTAAGTCGAAATACACCACCTGAATTACTTACTCGAAAAACAACAGTTGAAATACCCAAAAACATAAAATTCTACCTTGCAGAAAACGAAACATCACCCCGATTGGAATGCAAATATGCAGTAAAAACTGATATTGAACAATCACAAATAAATAGTTTACAACATTTCCCACTTTATTTAGATTGTCAAAATAATCATTATGAAGTTGATCTACTTGGAACATCAACTTTCAAACCAATCCCATATTCTCAATGGATAAAAAATAACACCCAACAAAAACGAACAAAACAACACCCACCTAAGAAAGACCATTTTCCACTAATTGAAAAAGAAAATTTAACTGATAAAATAAATTTATCAGGACCACAAACAAATGATTCAAAATACACAATAAATCAAGTTTTTGACCTCCACGACCCACTTGATACAATACCCTTATCTAAATTCGAAATTGAAAACATTTTTCTCCCTCCAACAGAAACGATTACAATTTCAACACTGAAACAATATCAAAATCTTGACCCGATAATTAGACAACTAAAATCATGGCACAAATATAAAACTAAACCTGTCAAGGCAGATTCAACCATTCTAGGAAACAAAACACTCCTCCGATACTTTCGCAAATTTAACAACACAACAATTAACGAAAATACAGACCTTTTAGAGTATAACCTGAATGAATCTACAGTTCCCTGTCTCCCTTTAAGTATGATTCTTATAGCTTTTAATATTTCACATACACAAAATATTAAAGGACACTCTGGATCAGAAAAAACATATTCAAATTTTATACAAAATTTTTACTTCCCAAATGCACCAATTTGGATAAAAGTACTATGCAATGATTGTATAGTATGTCAACTAAATAAACCTTACCCAAATCAAAAACAAATAGCACAAAAACAAGATTTTAAAGGACAAAGTTTGTACTTTAATCATCGTATCTCATTTGATACCAAAGGACCAATTTCACCCTCATCCGAAGGAAACTCCTACATTATGGTAATTGTTGACGCATTTACACATTATGTAGCACTTAACCCAGTACCACATTGTAACGCTTATTACGCTTACACAACACTCTATGAACACTGGATAGCAAAATTCGGACTACCAGAAATTTTAGTTACAGACAACGGTACAGAATTCATAAATAATGAAATTATCACACTATGTCATTTATATAACATTAAACACAAACCACGTACATCTCATGCACCTTGGACAAACGGCTTAGTCGAAGGTATGAACCGTTCATTACAAGAATATCTTAGATGTATCATCAATGGAAATGATACAAAATATACCGAATGGTCAGCAGATGTAAAATTATTTCCCTTAGCATATAATTCACAAATTACGACAACTTTAGGAATGTCACCATACGAAATGGTTTTTAACCAAAAGCCACGCAAACCAATAATGTTTACAGCAAATTCTCATAAAAACGCACAAGGTTATTGTCAACCAAATAAAGACTCAATTTGTTATAACCTACCTTTACATACACACGATGAAGATCATTTTCATCACCCACAAATTCTTAAACTAGCCTCCGGTACACACACCGAATGGATTCTAAATAGAGATAAAAAACACAATGAAATTTATCAAAAAATAACAAAAAAGTTATTACAAAGACAAAACATTAATGAACAAATCAATTCACGTTTTACACCAGCCTCCGAATTAAAAATTGGAACATTTGTTTTAATACCTAATTTTAATACTCAAAAGGGAATTTCTAAAAAATTACAACCCCTTCGAAAAGGACCATACCAAATAATTGCAAGACCCACTGAGGTCACATATAAAATTACCGACTCAAACAAAAAAGAAATCGTTCAACATCGAAACAACCTATTACCTTATTACCCAAAAGAATACGCACTCCGCGAATTAACTCAATTATATTCTTTCACAGGATTAAAAATCATTCAAAATGAACCACATCTGAAAAACACAGAACAAAATGATAACCCCACCGAAAATCAAAACACAAAACCAACCGCCACCAAAAACAATACACAAAACCATAAAGAATCCCCAAAACAAAGAAAAAATAGAAAAATGACCGAACAAATAATACCCCAAGAACAGATCGACAAATCAGAAAATCGAAAAACAACAAGACTCCGAAATCAACCACGTAAAAACTATAAAATATTCATCCCCCAATCTAAAATTTTAAAGAAAGTGGAATTTCAAAAGTAATTTTAACATTATACTTCACAACCTCGAAACCTCCGAAACATTTTTCATTTACATTTTTCAAAATAACATGCTGACAAGTACGCAATAATTCTAGTTCAAAATATACCAATAGGATTCATCCAATCCGTCACTTTCTCTAACTCAAACTAAGACCAATTAGACGAATAATATAGAACTCCAGGCACATCTATAACTATAACTTTACAACCTCCAGGTCAAAAATAAGCAAACCACTCCAACTTGACAACTAAAATAAATATCACCATAATACCATACCCCTCCCTTATCTAATAACCCAAAGATCAACAATATTTCCCCAACTCAGACCACGAATACCCCCAAAACAAATTTGTTAACTTAGCCTAAAGTAACAAAATGAACATTTTAATTAGCCTAAAGTATAAAAATCTCACCATATCCCGGATCATTTGACAAACAAAAATAAAGAAAAAGACGACCTCCCGATCACCATGAAAATTGCCCCCAACAATTTTTTACAAAACTCAACCCACTTGTCAAAAAACTAATAAATAATCCGACCACACTTGAAAATCGCCTCAGACAGCAAAAAATATTCGACCAAGAGATCATTTCTTAAATGCTCTTCTCTCAATCAGTTACTCAAATACTCATAAATCTTAAACATTTTTTTACAATACTTGAAACCTTTATAATATTTCTTTTTGATATACTTGAATCTTTTCTAATAATCCTAATCATTTTTTGTAACATTTTTTTAATTTTCTACACTATACTTGAACTATTCCTCCAACTTTCCAAAACCCTTGATTATATCCACAGGTACGATTTATACAACTTGTCTAAATGATACGAACAATTTTCAGTAGAACTGATATTTTTTTATTGTTTGTAATTTTCATAACATTTTTATCATCCCTCATTTTGACAATATGCAAATGTATAAAGAAAGCAATCATCACATTTGCCCTAGCAACAATTTTTCTAATTATTTTTTTGGAAGAATATTATAATAAACATAAACCTTCCCACTAAAGTAACAATTCAAAAATCCATCAAAAATTGCTACCCAACAGTCACAGAATCAGTCTTCACCGACATCATCCCAAGATAACCCAACACCACCTTCAACTACTCAAAATCCTCAAACATCTACACGAATTTCTTTTCAAGACAATCCATACATTTTTGAAGAACGACATGCTCGTTTATCAGAACCACTAGAACCAGTTCAACGACAAGCACCTCTAAGCGAACCAACATATAACCTATACCCAACACTACCACAAGAACTAAGTAGAATAAGAAATCCTAGTCAAAACCAAAATACAGTCGAAATAAATAGACAAATTATACATCCTCGACGAAACAGAAATTTTCAAACTCCCCGAGTTCATTTTGATATACCTCAATCCCCATCACAAAACACTCCAGAAAACCCCATTGGTATATTACCAGAAACCCCTACGCTTCTTTCACAACGTAGCACCTCAAGCCTACCATCAGATTACTTAGGTTCAACACCAACATCTGAACAAATACGTGAAAATCCCTTTAACCCCCCAAACCAGGCATCACGACTACCATATTGGACAACACATTCATTTACACAAGGTGAATTAAATTTAGTCAATAATCCAATAGATATTTCTACAGATACAACAACATCCTCATCACTACCAGAAACATTATCACTACCATCAACACCATCAATAAGCCAGATTTCACCACCACCTTTTAACTTAAATTTTCCAAATAATCTCGACGCCAGATATCGAGAACAATCATCAATAAATATTCCTTTAAGACTAGATTGGAATACATTTACAGCACCTCCACCATTATTTGAACAACATCAAGAAAGTAACCGCCTTCATAACTGGGCACTTAATAGATTACAATATCGCCAAGATATTCACAACGATATCCGTGATCACAATATTCAAATACTCCAACAAAACAGTTTACAATTAAAGTTTGAAATCACAGTTAAGTTAAACAATATTACCCAACATCCCTACCCATTAAACCCACCTAACATAACAGCTCAATCACTACCACCACCCTTTATAACTACTGAAGTAATATACAAATACGACAGATATACCAAAAACACAATTGGCTACATTACATTTTATAATCCATACTCAGGATTATCATACACATGTATATTCTAAAATTATTAATTTTTCTCCAACTCCTTTTTCTAGTAATCTCAAATCAAAACATAAACCCTTCCCCTCGTACAGGACCACAAGATTTATTAGTAACACATTACGATTGTGAAGAAAATGAACAAAAAACACTACACAAATATGCAATAAATCAAGTATCACAATGTGAAACAGAACCACAAACTATAGAAACCACAAATGTAATAGCAACACTCTATTCAAAAGCCCGAGCAACAACAGTTACAGGTTATAAATTCACAGCAACATTTTCCGAAAAGAAAGTACATTGTTCACAAGTCTCGAACGGAAACAAAAACCGACTTGACCATGAATCATTCTATCAGAGTAATATAGAACGTCTTTTACATCTCAATCCCGACGATTGTAAAAATGAATTACTTAGACTAAACATCACACAAAATAAAAACTCCGAAAGAAAGTTAGTTAACTTTCAAGTTTTTTCAGACTCTGTACATCAATCACAACTTGAAAGACACCAAGGACATATAAAACTAGACGAAAAATACCCGTATAACGGCGCACACGGACGATTAACCTATGACCTACACGATAAACATTGGATACCACACATTGGTATAAATAACCCATCAAACTGCAAAGCAGACACAAAAAATAAAGGATACCAAGAAATAATGTTTTTCGATTGGAAAATACAACTCGAAAAAATACAACTAACACGAGATTTATCAGATAATACAATGATCTATCAAGGAATCCGATTACCTTGTAAAAATGATCAAGGTTATTGCGACCCTACAACGAGAACACAAGCAACAATTGTTTGGTTCCCCGAAGATACATGTACAACATTTCAAGTAGCAAGAATACACGCTCGTATGATAAAATTTCACGAAAAATACTTTATACAATTAATTCCATATGAACAAGTACATCCATCACGAAAACAAAGTACTAATTTTAGAAACATACACAATATAGAAAATAAATTGACACGTTTTCAAATATATCAAGAAACAGAACTTGCATGTAAATACAGGAATCCACTTCACAGAACACAATACTCTGAAATATTAGTTGAATACGAAAAAGGATTCGACATGACCACTGGAAAAATAAAACTTGACCCATATGCCACAGGTCATCCTCCAAACGAAGGAACATCCTATATACCAGTTAATTTTGAAAAAAGCAACGGACAACCTGGTGGACATCTAAAACCCCATGACACCAGAAGCACACGCTTACAAGAATTATCACTAATGAATACTACATATTTCGGTAATATCCACTATGATATTCATTTAGATATGAAACTAGATTATACAATTAGCCGAATTTTTCAAGAAATGTCACTCTCCGAATTAGAAACACTACACCAACTATGCGAATTAGAACGAACACAAATATTACAATCACTTGCACTAGCAGTATTAAAAATACCCTATGCAGGATACTTATTATCTGGAAATAGATCAAATTTTTTAGACTATGAAGGAAACATCTTATGGTTTTATACTTGTACTAAAAAAGTATCACCACTATACGTTTTTAAAGATAAACGATGTTATAAAAGAATCCCTATCTTTTATAAGAATAAAGTACATTTCGTGGATACACTTTCACGAAGAACCTATTTCTGGGATACCGCAGTCCCATGTGGATCAGAAAACAGCCACAATGTAGTACAACTAAACCCTGATGAAAATAAATATTATCTTCTCACTCCATATCCCACATTAATGCAATCACTCAAAAAATTTTCACCAGAAAGCATTCGCGCTATTGCTCGAAACCCAAATATAGACTTACAATCAATAGGAATCTATTCAAAATCAGATATTCAACATCACATTAGAACACAACAATTCCAAGAATTATTAACACAAATGGACACTATACAAAGACAATCAATAGACCAAAATTTACGCAAACTTGCGGAAACCGCAGGATTTGCCGATATCTACACGCAAGACTATAGCGGATATTTTAAAGACATTAAAGATTATATATATCTAAACGGTGAAAAATACCGTCCCCAAGATATATCACCAATTAACATTTTTAGCTTTGTTACACTCAAAAATGAGATCCTCGATTTTCTAGGATGGCCCTACTACATCTTAGAAAAATTGACTATTTTATACGCAATGTTTAACTTTATTGGATTTCTTTTCTCACTTTTAAAAGGAATCTACAACACATGTGCTATACACACACAAGTAAACAGACAAGCAAGCGTAGCACGCATACTCTTTGCAGGATTTTTTGGAATCTTTTCTACATCTATAAACAAAATTCTTTTAGACGCACAAATAAAAGAATATAACACAAAAATAGCAACACGACAAAATACATACGACGAAGAACATAACAATGTAGACATAACGCCAACGGCACCACAATTACCACCCCTACCAAATAACCATCCACTATCCCTAGTCCCACGAAATTTTCGAAATTTAGCCATCACACATAATCCAAATTTTCGACTCACCACATCACAAAGTCCCATCCAACATATAATGACACACCAGTCACAAGATGATAATACTTATGAACAAATTATTGAACAACCCCATACCACCGCTTTTCAGTCTCAAAATAATCATTTTTTTAGCCCACGATGAGCCGCCAACTTGGATCACTACACCGATCAAATTCCCACCCAACCAATCTTACCTCTCCAATCCCAATAATACCACTTTTTGCTTTTCCGCCACCCGATTTTCCATCTAGTAATGTAACATCAGGCATGAATTCCGACACTAATTCACACATCTCAGTTTTATATTCCATCTCACAACTCAATAACCCGAATATTGAAACCCCCGATGAATTTGCCGACTCAGAACCATCCCCATCCAATAATTTTCATAATTCTTCTAATTTTTCTCAACCCCCTTTTCAACCCATATTATCCAATAACCCTGACCCAATCACTTCCACACCCTCTTATGCTTCCCAAGTTACCCCAACCTACTCCTCACTTCATTCTGACCAATCATCTCATTCTCCAGACACCCCCCGAATCTCCCCAGAGCTAGATAATTTTATTACCCTTCAACAACAAACCTACCACCTCCATACCCCAACAATAAACCAAATCTCCTCCACAATAAATTCATCCAACCCCCCTACCCCTACACCCTTTTCAAATTATACTGAATCATTAGCACCATCATCCACATCAACTGAATCTTCACTCAACACTAATAGAGCTTACCGCACTTTTAAAAGAAAGTTCCCCAACCATCCTTTCCCAGCAAAACCAGGAACAGCCCGTGAATACATCAACCACCCCAAGCATACTAACACAAAAGAATTTTTAGCCATCACCTTACCCTCATTCCCACAATACACCTTAAACACCCCCCACGACACTAACGAAACACGCAACTTTGTAGATGAATACGTTTTAATGCCCACTCTCTCTTGGACCTCATATTATCATTTTACTAACCCTCTTTGCTTACCTTTATCTAACACTCACATCGATATAGAGCGAAATACGGACATGCTATATCGACTCACTACACCACTAACCGCTAGACAATTTACTTACGTTGGATATAAAAAATCACTAAAAACACACACTGCACCTAGAGCTAACGAATATACACTCGAATACTATGATCACAACATTATCAGAGCTAACCAAGATCAATTCTTAGACGACGATCGCTTCGCTAATCCACAAATTACCGAGAAATTTTTCATCAAGACACCATATATATTTACACTAAACATCTTCGACCGAAAGTTTGATCACATTATTTCAGAAGCACTAACAGACACACAAGCATACGAAAGTTTTAAAGAACGCTTCCAAATATTTTCACTAACCTTTCATTTCCTTGCACCACACGAAAGAGATTTACACTGCTCACACGATATTATGTTGCGCACTAAACAAACCCACACATATAGTTATTATCGCTTCATCCAAAATCACTTTGACCTACACACACCCTCTAGACAACCACACCATCGTTTTCAATTCATTAATTCCAAATACACTTCACCATTTTTCCTAAATTTCACATATTGCATTAAAGATACTAACCTTCATGGTATTCTTCGCAATTATGATCCCATAACCCAAATGTACATCTTCTGTCCCATCACCAAGACCTTCAACGCCGAAGAATCCCGACCCTTCCTTATCCCGCACGAGTTTGTACAACCTATAGAAATCCCAATTTTAGAATTCATCCACAACACTAAATTCAATCACAAATTATATAATCTAATCCAAAACACACCTTATGAGTTTGCAGTTGGCACTGAAGAACTAACCACTATTAAGGCACTTCAATTGCTTTGGCCACTGCTTCAGACTAAAAATATCATCCGCATCTTAGCTAAACTACTAACAAATTCCGATCTCATCCACGACATCTTCCCCCACGGTTTTTTCCCCGACGACTAACAGGTAAGTATGAATTAAATGAATATTACTAACTAATTAAAATATTAAAAAACTCACCATACTTTATCCATGTTTTCTTTAGATTTTTAGCCTTCATCCGACAATTACCTACAAAAACCACAAAAGACAAATAAAAATCGCAAATTTCATCAAACAGATTTCAAAAATTCTATTAATATCTTACACTTATAAATTTATAAATTTAATACCAATGCAGTAAATTCATTTCTAAAATTTTCCCCACAAGCAGTAAATCTAATTATGATGAAAATTTGTAACTTAAAATTCCCCCATAACTAGCAGTAAATTTCCAAATTCTATGCAGTAAATTAATAAAATGCAAATGCAGTACTAACCTTTTGATATTCTCATTCATTCGCACAGAAATTCTATCCACACTCGCACAGCTCGCCCACGAAGAATTGTTTAAAATAATGAATTTCAGTTTCAAGTTTTCACACTCAACAACTCTAACATATAATAACATGTTTCAAACCTTCCTTTAACCCGGTTGGAAAGGAATCATATACTAAACAAAACTAACCAACGCAGCTTACTAAATACCACAAATCATAGAATAACAGCATGACTAAGAAAAGGAAACCAACGGTACCCAAACCGGATTAACCCAGTTTAAAACTGGATAATTTATTCTTTTGAAGACTATTATAAAGTCTAAAAAAGAAATAATAAAACACAAAAAAGTCGAAAGACAAACCCATACCACGAACAATTTGCTTTTTGGAAAAAGGACATAACCAACAAGACATAAGAAAAACCACAACAAACCCAACATAAAACGTTGTCACATAACAGGACCCCTCATAAAAACCGCATGAAATCATACTCCCACTCCTGGCCTAACCCACCAGGAAGGACGTCCTGAGCATGCTCTATAGCCGGCCTAACCCACCGCGCTACATCCACGCTTTGTGACCACACCTCTATTTTTAATAAGAGCTACTCAAGGGTGAGTAACTCTTCAAAATAACCGAACTAAAACAAAAAGCTTTTGTGAAAACAACTAACTAAAATCATAATTAAAAAATATTAAACTAATAAGTGTTTTATAAAATGTAAATTACATTATGCAATACATAGATCAGAATATAACACCAAGGACGAACATCTAAAGACAAAACGACCCCACTACACTCGAGAGAGAATGGCCAACCACAATCGATATGCCACTCACAATCACAACTCAAAGGATTTAGAGTACGACTTGACTTCGCAGAAAAGGACTTCATTGAACTAGACCAATGACCACCTCGATGTTCAAGTATACGTACAGATCCGAGTAACCAGGCATCCCCTCCACGCACAATCTCCACGCCATTCCCAAACTAGATCAGACACAAAAGAAGTTCTCCACGCAGAACAGAAAAACCTGACATAGCCAACCATTCTGAAATCAGATTTGAGTTTGTTGCAAAGACTTAGTCGTTGTCACTAGAAGACACAACGTCTTATGTCTCTAACTCCAGCTTCCTGGAACTTCTTTAACAAAGAGGAAACGGAAGAAAATGATGTTCGCCAAAAACCAACGTCCATCATCCATCCTTCGAATCGCAGAAGAACTATTCTAAAAAACTCTGTAAAACCCGGATGGGTGGAACCTGATCTAAACTACATTTTATGATTGGATAAATTAGATATTTTACCAATGTAAAGTATTTAATATTAACCAATCATGATCCATCTAACTAACAACCCACTTATTTGTAAGTGCTGAAGTTACTTGTAATTTCAGCACCAGAGAGATTTGAATTTAACTTAGAAAATAGTTGGACTCTCCCGAGCACTTCAGCAGCCGCAATAAACCAGTATACCCTAGATCTATTGAGCCTAGCAGAGACTAGTTAAACAACCTGAGACTAGATAGTATAAGAGTAAGATTAGGATCGGTATTAGACTAAGAAGTTGCACGAATCTATCCGGCCGAAAATAAGATAGCGTGACGAGCAGACGGTGTACCCTATCCGAAATTACTCTATGAGTTATACACTCCAGTCCTAACTCATAACAGTTCGGACTGTTTTTTTTCTTCTGTAACTGGGTCTCAAATCTCATAGCTATAACAAAAAATTGTCAATATCAATTTTATATACTCGAATTTGAACACGAGTAACAAGGAACGAAATTAATTTCCACTAACCCATTGAATAGAAGCAAACATCTTATAGACCAGGATATGTTATAAATAATATAATCCATTATAAAAGGTTATAATTAATTATTATGTATTTTTTTGAGAAGAATTTATGAATTTTGAATTTTTTAAAATTTATCTCATTTCCCTTTCGTGCAGCTGCTTTCAACTTTTTCCTTCAACGTAAGATTGAATTTAAGTTTTCTCTAGTTTTTCTATACTTCACGTGAACTCCACCATGGCGATATTACTGATTAAACGAGGTTGTACAAGAGAAACAATGTGTCATATTCTTAACTTGAGAGCACTATAGAACTATAGGAATAAATCGTGGATTTGATAAAACTGTTATTCATTTCTTTAAAAAAAACAGATCAACTCAAGCATGATCAGCAAGACATCATGGAAGTTTCTAGAATATTCGATTGTGATTATAGGTGAGTGCGTGTCGCGAGAGGGGCATGAAATTCCTCAGTGTGCCGGACACTTACTACGAACAGCTGAAGGAGAAGCTACAACACTCCAAGACAGTCATCAAAGAAGACATCGACAAGGTAAAACAAGTTATTTAATTCAATTGATCGGTATGTATCACAACACTTGTTTTTATTTCGACCACTGAAATATCTTGTATCTTGAACAATTGCGCAAAAAAGAAGTTTGTTGACATTTTTAAGGTCAACCGATTTTTTTCCGATGTCAAATCTTATAAATCCCATTTTATCAAAAGTTTCCGCGCAGAAGAAAACCGATGTTTCTTAAAATGATGAAGGAATTTCGGGTTTAGGGTGCTTTTTTCCACGCAAAATTAAATCATAAGTATACGTCAAGTGGAGTTGAGGAAATCGCACTGGAGGCCATGGATATTATTTTGTCATTTTATAGTCAGTATAAAATCTCAAAAGTAATCGATTATAATCAATCAAAAATGGATTATAATTCTAGTATTTTTATATCAGCATAATCCATTATGATCGATTGTAATCCTTTATAAATCATTAAAATGGATTGTTATCATGATATGTTATAAATAATATAATCCATTATAAAAGGTTATAATTGATTATCATGTATTTTCTTGAGAAGAATTTATGAATTTTGATTTTTTTTCAAATTTATCTCATTTCCTTTTCGTGCAGTTGCTTTTAACTTTTTCCTTCAACGTAAGATTGAATTTAAGTTTTCTCTAGTTTTTCTATACTTCACGTGAACTACACCAAGGCGATATTACTGATTAAACGAGGTTGTACAAGAGACACAATGAGTTTGTAAATTTGTGGTTAAACGAAATTTCAATAATTTTAACAATTAGACGTTTTACAACGAAAACTAAGCAAATCAAAATAGCAGGCAGGGGTGCGATAGATAAGACGATTGACTTTATTTTGTTGGCAAAATGAAAAGAGGACAAATTAAAAGTCACTTGGATGAGTGGTAAATCTGGCATCTGTATGATTATTCAAAGCTTCGTTAGGGATGAGAAAAAATTGAATCAATAGAGCCTAAATTTAACTGAACTCCTTGTATCAGGGCGATGGCTTGAATGTTTCAACTACAATTTAAGGTCTACGGAGCAGTTATAGTATGAAAAAATTATATTTAATTGTTGTGATTTGCTCTAATGAGTAAATCAGTATGACCTTCGGTATTGATTGCATACCAGTCAACACTTCGCATGAATCAACCATCGGTCGATCACTGCTAGTTGGTATTAGTTTTATAATGGAACGTTTTAATTCACACTTCATTTTACTTCTCTTATTCTTTTAAGTAATTGCACATAAATTGTACACAACTATTAGAACACTATACTAGTGCGCAGTCAAATGAATCGAACATGAGTGGAATCGCCTCATTCTGGCCGAACCATACTTTCGAGCCACCACATTTCTGGACCCAGTGGAGCGACCAATTCCAATTGGCGATAATTACGAAAGAAAATCTGGACATAGATAGCCTCAATGGACCGGAGGTACCAGAAACGCAAATTATAATTCTGGAGCAACCCACAGCAAGCGATTTGGACACAGATAGAGCGAGTAGAGAAGCAAGGAACAAAAACGCTCTGAAACTATACGAAGCCGACAAAGAAAAGCGGGTAAAACAAGAAAAGAAAAAGTTCAAATGGATGAGACGGGCAGAAGCCGACAAGAAGCTTAGTTCGATTTTGGTTTTAGCACTCGGCTCGGCAGCAAAGGAAAAAAAGGCCTTTGTCCAAAAGAACCCTCGTGTAAAAATGCTAGCTATTTCATTTACGTGATTCTGGACCCTACTAATCACCACCTTTAATAAGCCTCCTAATACAATTTTCGAGAGTTACAAGTTGTTAAACCAAAAACAAAATGATCGAGAATCATTTCAACAATTTTGGGGTGCTCTGACAGACTTGGCGAGCATATGCAATATAAGGCTGACCGATGAAGTCAAATGGATAAGATACATCTTCATTTGCGAAATGAATGACACGGAAACCCAACGGAAACTCCTCTCAGCCACGATAGGCCCGTCGTAAGCGCTAAATCAGGCCTTAATTGACAAAAAAAAGCCATTTTAACCATCAGAATTTGACCAAAATGGCGAGATCATTGACCAATGAGCTGACTTTTAAATGTTTTAATACTCATTATCAGATCAAGAAATAAACAAGCCTCAACATAGAAAGAAGCAAATCGTTCATGAAATGTGGTAAACCATTTACGAAAGGACATCTGAAAGTATGCCCGCGAAGGACATCTAGTGTAAAAGTTGTATTTAAGGAGGACATTTTGCTAACTTTTGTTTTGCAACAAACGACCTTGCGTAAATATTGTAAAGGATAATCATGTAAATACCGAGAATTGTACATACGTCACCTGATGTTTTGGTGTTGAGCGTTAAAACAACTTATGACGAAAACGGACTCCAGACCAAGAAACTCTTAAACATAGGATTGGGATGGGGAATGATCATGAACATGAACATTCCTGTATATTCGGCGAGCCCAGTTGGTTTTATTTAACAAAATATACTTTACGAACTTAAGCTAAGATATCCTAATCTAAACGTTTACCCAGTGGAGAAGAAGATTAGGGATCTATATTGTGGTTTCACCGTCGACACGATCAACATCTTGGGAAAGATTATCGTCAAGACTCAATCCAACGGGTTGATTAGGGAAGAAACGCCGTTCTTCATCACAAGGGGACACGAACGCAACTTTTTGGGGAACGATAACCTATCAAAAATTACGTATCGAAGTGAAGCAGAAGAAATGCCCCCAGTCAATTTGTTCAGTCGGCCAACCACCAATCGATAAAAAGTGGAAAACATTTTTTTTTACCAACCGACCAAATTCTTAAAAATTTTAGAAAAATTATTGACAAGGTTGGAAAAAATTCCGCTTGATCGCAAGGTTACGCACTTCCACTCCCCGTTTAAACCTGTTCAGACAAAAGCGAGAAGAGTTTCTCTACACTTACTCGCGGGAGTATAGTAAGAATTAGGAAAAATGAAGACCAAAGGTCACATTATAAAACTCGAAAAAAATTATCCCGATTGTTATAGCCAGGAAGATAGGCGGCTCGATTAAGTTGGCATTAGATTCTAAATTGCTAAATCAACAGATTTTAGAAAATAATTATCAAATACTCAACATTCATGAATTAATAGATAACGTGGCTATTCAACTCTCGGAAACCTCCACTGGGCCGGTTTGGTTTAGCAGTTTGGATTTGAAAAACACTTACAGCCAGCTCAATTTGTAGAAATTTGTGAAAATTTCTGGAGGCAATTTAACTTCAGCATTGTGGTCCGCGAAACAACGGGAACGTATCGATTTTTAACCGGTTTTTTTCGGACTGGGCGATATGCTCAACGAATTTCATAAGGTCTTTCAACGAATCGATTTTAAACAACATACCATCTCGTCTACAAATTGTTATGTAGACGACATCCTGGTGGCACGAAAGGATCGCTAGATGAACATAAAGCAACTGTAAATAATTTTTTAACAATTCTAAACAAGAACAATATGGCGGTGAAATACGGAAAATGCGCAAATTTTCAGTCAGAAAAAATGGCTCAATTTTAAAAGCCTGGGAGATGGAGTGCCACCGTTGGTTGGTAAAGCAGACTCTTTCAAAAACCTCCCAATCCCAAAAAACATTTGGGAATTGCGATCCTTCTCCGGCTCTATAAACCAGTACGTAAAATTCGTCCCAAACTTATCGACCTTTCGGCCCTGAGCTCTCCAGTTTGTTCCCTCTTAAACAAAAACGGTTCTATAAGTGGGATGAATAACATTCGATAGCTCTTGAAAAGCTGAAATCAGAAATTGTAAATTTTACAGAAAACAGCCACATCGACAAAAAAGAAAAAGAGATTAAGTAAGGGCGCTTGTCATAGTGGCCTGCGCGCAACTTTAGAACAATATCAAGTGGGCTGTGGAAAACAATCTCATTTGACTTGAGATTTCTAAATAATCACAAAATGAAAAATTTCACCGACAAAATTGAACTGCTGGGCTAAATGTGGGCCTCAGAACATTTTAGAAATTATCTTTTTGCGGCAGAATTTGAAATCGTAATGGACCGTAAAGCCTTTTATTCGGCCCTTTCAGCAAATCGTAGTAATAAAACAATGCATAGCAAACTAACCCGCTGGGTAAATAGACCATTACCTTTTAATTTTGAAAATTCTCATAAGCCAGGCAAGGACATGGGTTTTACCAATCTTTTATCTAAGTTAACTTTGGGCAAAACATCTCACCTTCTTATTACGAAGAAGAATTTATAGTCGCTTCAATTGACAAAATTCATCTAGCAGAGATAGTTATTACCGTGTGAAAATAAAATTCTGTAGATAACCCGTCGGTGGCTGTAAATACAAATACATTCGTTTATAGTAATATCTCGTCGGGAGTTGAAAATTCAAGCGATTTGATTGGTCATGACTCTTTAGCAACTTTCAATCATGAAATTATTGCCGCTATCGTCTCTTCTATTGCTCCGTCAAAAAAACATTTGCGCTATTTCACATATCAGATCAGAAAATTGTTCTTCAAATTGCTTACTTATGGACAATTCTAATTTCAGTTGTAGAAGCATTACTTTCTTTTGACAAGGTCCTTTTACATTTTCTCAAGCAATACAAATACAAATCCTAAATACTAAGGACAGAAAGAGTGGAAGAAACTACCGAACCATTTTTTTATCATACCAGAAGAACACAACATCTCAATAACATTCAAAGATGACCATCTCCCGGACGATCATGTAAACTTCCTGAAGAGATTTATATTAGAGTTGATGCTACCTTACTTCCCTTCATTTCCAGAATAGCACTGTTCAAACAAACTACGCCAGATAATGACGAGGTAGGAAAAGTAGTTTGGGATTTTTTCAACACCCTCAGCACCCTCAGAAACGGACAACTAATGCGCATTTATGGAAGCTACATGAAAGAACTATGAAAAATACCTCCACATAAAGGACGGCCTATTATTCTTGGACAATATGTTATCCGTGCTACCAGTCATGAGGATATTATTTAGCTCAATGTTACACGAAACACATCCATGCCAAATTGTGATGAAGTTTTTCGCTGAGTATATCTGGTGGCCCAGTATCTTCCGAGAGTTATACCATCACGGGAAATCATGCAATCAATGTCTGAAAGCCCGTAAGAATCTCAAAAGGTTACTTGGTACGGAATATACCACAAAGCTCCCGACGTTGTCGTTCGCGAACGAGGAAATAAACTTGGACTTCGCAGGACCATTGGACGCGTTTTGGGAAACAAAAAAAATATATTCTTTTATGCCTTGATAGTTTTACAAAGTTTCCATCGGCAAAGAACGTCAACAACACCATATCAAATTATGTTTTTTCTTTTTAAACGACTATAATCACCTTCACAGATTTCCAAGGAAGATTATAGTCGACCATGGGATGATTTTTTATACCACAATTTTAAATCTTTCTTGAAAAATTCAACATCGAAATCCTTTACTGTAGAGATGGTGCTCATAGATCTGATGGGCTTGTGCTGTAAAAACAAAATTATTAGCGATGTCATTCGAATTACCGAAACCTTCTTTAAAATATTTGATCGAAAAAATTATTTGGAACCTCAAAATTACAAAACAATTTTCAATCGGTTGTACTCCCTTCTAGAAACTTTTAGTAGAACGGCTACCACCAGATGGAAAAAACTGATTTCCTTTGATAACCTTTTAGATAAAGGAAGTTCCATTCTATCTGATCATCGGGCTAGAAATTGCGAACTGCAAGACTTGATGGAAGACGGCTAACTGGACGCCGACATCGAGACAGAAACCGATTCAGAGAGAGGACAACCTGCCGCTAGCTCTCACACAACCAAAGAATCCTGTGATAGAACCACATAGCCCGCGCAAAGTCAGCAGACCGATAAGGATACTTGCCTCTGGAGGTAAGTATTATAGAAGGGCCGCCAACAGAAAAAACGGGGAACCCTCTTTAACCTGGTGAAGGATAATGTCATTAATTCGTCTGATCATACAAAAACAGTGGCCACATTTTAGGCAAATCGAACTTAGCCTTCAAAGAAAAACTGCTTCCTGGTCCCCAGAAAAGTTTTGTGAACCATACACCCACTGGGCATAACCTAACCTTATCTTCGAGTTTAGCAGGGAAGTGGAAATTATCTCCATCGAAGAAGGCCATTGGGAGAGACCAAATTAATTCAAGGCATGGCACTGAAAGAGTGGACACTCATACTCGAATTTTCGGGCTACCGACAGATCTAAGAGTTGCACATGATTCACCGCAAAATACATCAGATTCCTCTTTATCTTTGAACCTAAATTCTTGGGATGGAATAATAAAGGACTACTTCGAAGATATGTCAAATAATGACTTATTGTTTAGCCAGCAAGGCGGATCGGGACGTAACCATGAGTTAAGCATTAGGTGTGACCAACATACCCACACAACGACCTCTCACTCTCCTGAAGCCGCAGAAACTCCCGTAGATTTGGACGTTCCTGAATCTGTGACCAGAGAGGGCTCAGAAAAGAACCCGATACCATAGACACTACTCCGTAAGAACCCTCCCCAGTGGGGTATCAACCAAGGCCGTCCAGACCTCGTAGAAATTCGGGACCCCCCAAACTCTTCGGCGAACGAAGATTTTTTGATAACGTCCTCGAAAACGAAGAACCGGTCACAGAAGTTATCAAAATACAAGACGACCCACATACATCCCCGAGGGAAAAATACCCTTGTGTCTCACCGTCGGGTTTCCCAACGCCACTTGCGGAGGAACTCTGTAAAACCATCCCTGTCGCCAAAACTACACTATCTTGGTCCTCACAAAAATCCCCCCATCGGGACGAGCCAGCTATACTCCGATCCAGATTATAATGGCAAAATCATCATTCGGATCCGCTCCCTCAACCCTACTTACAGCAGATGTCACAAGTGAGGATATAGACGAAACCAGCGAAATATCCTCTACAATCGACTCAGATCTCAAACATAGACTAGAAGAATTTGATTCAAATTTCAACTAAAACTTTCAGGACTTTTAGTTTTTTTTCTACTGTCGCATTTTATGTTAACTCATTTCAGCTGACCTTCATTATTGGTGTATATAATTCTGTGCATGTTAAATGTACATCTTCTAGTTTAGAGTTGCTTTTAATTATCTTATCATTTGATACACCTTGTATATTCGGTATATTCACCCTTGTATATTTGTACTTTCCAAAATTTCAATTGTAGATTTAATTTTGCTTGCTGTTCTGTTACTTGTTTATGGTACATTTGAAAAATTTGTTCCCACTTTGAATTTGGAAATGGGTTTATAAAAAATTAGTTTTAGTTAAATGTAGTTTTTAAATTTTTACTATTGGAAATGTTGTGATTTGTTTTTATGATTCTATCATTGTGACCTTCGGTATTGATTAGATACCAGTCAACAGTTTGCATGAATCGACCACCTTCGATCACTACTAGTTAATGTTAGTTTCAAATTGAAACGTTTCAATTCACACTTCTTTTTACTTCTTTTTGCCAGAATGAAGTGTCCCAAAAATGTGCCACACTAGCATACTTCAGAAGCCCATTATTCAACATAAGAGTTTGTATATGAAAGACTTGCTTAATTGTAAGCCTACTTTAATCATGTATTGTCAAAATGAACTTCTAAAATACCAAAATTTGTCTGCAGAAAAAACCACATGAGCATAATTTTTACGTGGTATCAAATATTTATCAAAAAAATTTTCTCGTGTATCATTTTGCTTATAATTATGAATTATGTTTTAAGATAAGAAACATGATATCAGTTAAATTTTCCGGATATCAATTTCGTTTTCAAGCGGAAACGAAATACAGTCATCGGATAAAAGTTTCAGTTGTTTGGTCTGTACCTATGAAACTAATCTGATGTTTCTGTTGTCTTGTCTACATGTAGAAAAAAGTTCCTGGTGTATCATTTTGCTTTTATTTATGTTTAAAAAACAGAAACATTATATCACTTAAATTTTCTGGATATTAATTTCGTTTTCAGTTGAAAACGAAACAAAGTCATCGGATAAAAGTTGCAGTTATTTGGTCTGAACCTATGAAATTAATCTGATCTTACTGTTGTCTTGTCTACATGTATAAAACGCGTCCAGACAATTCTGCCAAAGACATTTTAGCCAATTTAAATTCAGACAATTCAGCCAAAAATGTGCAGACAATTCAGCCAGAGACCAGTCTGCCAATAATAATGAGCGCCGCAGTCGCTCCAACGTGTTTATGCGCACGTAGCAAGCGCGTAGCGCGCCCAGAGGCGACCTTAAAACAAGATGTAACTCCAATTCCAATTTTTTTTTCGAAACTAGCGTGTTATAAAACTGGCTGAATTGTCTCAGGCTGAATTGTCTGTATACTTTTGGCTGAACTGTCTGAATTTTAATTTGGCTGAATTGTCTTTGGCCTAATTATCTGTGCGCCGTACAAAACACTCGTCGACGAAAACACTCGTCTATTACACCTTGTCGTTGAATTAAACAAAAGGATATAGCTGAATGAAAAACAATCAGCATTCGGAAGAAAGTGTTCAGTGATTGAATCAAAATTTTTTGTGCAAACAATTTGACTTAGAGCAAAAAAAGAACATGAAAAAAATTTTCTCGAGTTAAGCCGTCTTGAACTGTAAAATAGCAAAAAGCTTTTAGAGAGTACATACAAATTGAAAACTAAAAATTAAAATTTTAATGCTTTTGAAGCTATGTATTGTACGCAACTTCGCATTTTCGTTTAAAAACTGATCAGATTTTATTATTTAAGAGTCAAAAATTCTTTTAGGTTCTGAGAAACCTTCTTTGAATTGAGGTTTTAAAACTGAATAATGGCTATTGTCAAGAACATCACTATTGCGTTTGCATGGTTCCCCGTAGCGATTTTTTTGAAGGGTAAAGTCAAATTTTCAAAAAAGATTAAAACTGTTTTTTTTTTGCAATTGATAAAATTTGATCACCAGCAGAACAAAATAAGTGCTTTTTCCCGTTAAGTTGCAACTTAGTTGAATACAAGCAGATATAATTAGATTTAAAAAAAAGCATTTTCTATTGATTCGGTGTATAATTTTAAAATTATTTTTAATTTAAGTTTTTAGACTTAAAACTTTTGCGTTAAGTGAAATTTAGAACTTGAAATTATGAAATTTATAAATGAGGATGATGAAAATCACCAATGATACACTTTATTTTGTCCTTCGCTTGGATATTGTACAAATTAGTTAATCATGCTATTACTCACTAGACTTTAAACTTAGGTTCAATTTTTTCATTCAAGTCTCAAAGTGACAAAAAGAAGAAAAAATTGATTTTTTGTTTATTTATTTTTTGCGATGACTGTTCAGTATATATTTTGCAACTCGTCTGTATTGCGTTTCAGCTCAAGGAGTTGAAGATTCTGGTGGATTATGACGAAGGCGGCTACTTGCTGCAAATATTCACCAAACCAGTCCAGGATAGACCCACCCTCTTCATTGAGATCATACAGAGGAACAACCACCAGGTAAACAGCGGCTAGAGCTATCACGCATTTAGGAAGTTTTTAGATTATAAAAAGGAAAGTTGATATGAACCTTTTTGGGTTTCTCAAAGATCAAATCAAAAAGAAAATTTCAGTGTTAATAAATTTTGATCGTCTAGCAGCCCCTTCCCTGAATTGGAATTTTTTTTAACCTTTTCAAACTATTGTGAAAATTGGCATCAGGCTGCATATACACACTTACAAAATTTCTGTCACATTTTGTCATCATCTGCAACTAAAGTGGCAGCTCGCATTAAAGTTATTTGTGTGTCAGGTGGAGGCAAACGGTAGAAGAGACACACATAAAACCAGGGGCGGATTTAGGGGGGGGGGGGGCGGACACCCACCCTCAGGGATTCGACCCCCTGCCGACCCAAAGGGTCCCCCCTTTGGTACTTTTTAAGAAATCCATTTTTGCGGACCGACCCTAAAATTTTTCTAAAGGCGCCTTCGGCGCCAATGTATACTAACTTTGAGGGGGAGCATGCGCCAAAAAAACGCAATTTTTTTTTTCAAAATTTTTCAAAAAGTGCCTAAAAAGCGGCAGAAAATTTGGCCAAAACAGTGAGGACTATTTAGTGCTTAGTGCTTTAGGAGAGCTCGGAATATCAATCGGAATATCAAATAGGTCGACCTAAAAAAATAAAAAGGTCATCAGTCAAAAATTTCGAAACTTTTTTGAAAATCCGCTCCCCCTCAAAAAAATCCTAGATCCGCCCCTGTATAAAACATTACCTGTTTGCAAATATTGGGCCAAAAAACACACCGACAAAATATTTTCATGAATAATCTGAAAATATTTTATCAAGCGTGATCTACTTATATAAAATTAATTTCAAAAATTATTAGTTCAATAAAAAAGCATAATCTTTTGAGGTGTTTATGTTTAAGGGCTTCGGACTAGGAAACTTCAAGGCTCTCTTCGAAGCTATCGAAGCAGATCAAGCTGCCAGAGGAAATCTGTCTTGAACTCGCTCAATTTGGTTTTTAGAAGTCTGCATTGTCTTCATTTGGTAATATTATACAGCCAGGGAGTGTCATGTTCTATCTAGTATTTCTTCAGTATTGTAAATTTAATATTTCTATGGCTCCATCATCAATTTTTTTTTCTTAAAAATAAAACTGCGATATACATTTGAGTCCATCAACGCCCATAACGTTTTTGCCGAAAATTTTGAAGCCATCTCACACTCAGCTATTGGATTTTTAAGACTACTCCGTTAAAAAAGTACAAATCTGGGTTTAATTATGTACTCAAAACACAGTGCAAACAAGGTTTTGCTTATTTAGCAACAAAAAAGTCTATAGAAAAAACCTATAAAACCTTTTTGTCCGATACCAATTTTGTCTGCAAATGTTGCATTGAACCCAAGAAATTAGTTTATCAAGTATATTGAGATCTTGTGGGAGAAATATGCAATAAAAATTAGTCAAAAGTCAGGGGCCAAGCCGAAGGGCAATAAAATGCTTGTGCTGAGTAGAAAACCGTTAGTCAGCAGAGCGACGCATACGGAATTCGAAACTAAAATGTTTTTTTTTTCGAAATTGCTGTTTATGACTGAAAAGATACCCGAATGGTGCTTGAACTGGCTGCGACAACTGGGATCAAGTAACATTAGAAACAAGCGAATTGTAGCAGCAGTTGACAATTTTTTTTCTTCTAAAATGTAATAAAAATTTTTGTCAACTGCTGCTACAATTCGCTTGTTTCTAATGTTACTTGATCCCAGTTGTCGCAGCCAGTTCAAACACCATTCGGGTATCTTTAAACAGCAATTTCGAAAAAAAAAATTTTTTGGATTTTTTTTTTATATGGAATAAAAATTGATTTCTGTTTGCTTATAGCTTAATCCATCTAAGCAATAGGAACTCTGAGAATTTTTCCAGTTATTTAGAATATAACGTATGCCACGAAATAACTCGGCTCATAATAGACTAACAACTGAAATGAGGCAAACGAACTGCTCCAGTTAAATTATTGGTAAATCCGAAATATGTCTCCCCGTATTTTACATTGCATATGCTAAATAATTTAAAAAACACTAACTACTTCAAACATTTTACGATGTATCTCGAACATTTAGGAGATTTGCATTAACACTAGCAGTCTTGTCTATGATACAATTGCTTTTGATAGTATCAGAATATATCGAGACACAATAACTTAAAAAAGCTGGTGGAAAACTTTTTTCGAACAACTGCTCTCAAAATTACATATAGTTTATCTGAACCCATTTAATGCTTTGATGTTCTGAAATTGACAAATGGCGCTATTTTTTTTCGAAAAACTTGAATAATAAAACATCAAACGAAAAAGTTAGGTTAAGCTTATTATTTCTGCGGAAGTCTTTAGCATTGATGATTTTGTTTTTACTAGATTTGAATTTTAAAAAATTATAAGAAACCAGCGCGTGTTTTCTGTTACACGGCCCATATATACCAAATTGTTAATAGAGCTTCAATTTTTTAAACATCCAAAACTTATTTTGGTCAATTAAAATACAGTTCAATTATTAAAGTTTCAGAAAGATCAGTTTTGAACCGTATAACAGAATAGATTAAAAAAAAATTGAACCGGACAGACGGAAGTATCAAATGGAACTAGGGAATTTTGCATCATCAAACTCAAAAAAAGGTACCATTCCTAAAAGTGCCTATCATTTCCTGTCAATTATTTTGTTTTCGATTTGTGTGACTCGCAATTAATTCAGATCAATTTTTTTCCACAAACTTTTTTTTACAGGTGTTTCGAGTTCACATTTTTCTCCCAAAGCAGTTTCTTCTGAAGCAATTTCAGCTAATCAGAAATAAGTATTTTACTCGCAGCGCTAAGCAATTTTGCTCAAAAACAAACTGTGGTAAATAGATGATCTTAAATGATACACACAGGCTGCCGAACTAAATTGGTTATAAAAAATTTGTCTTCAATTTAGTTTCGATCAAGCTAAAAGGGAACTACTGAAAACAATAGGATTAATCAATTGATGTGCAAGAAGCACAGTTTGCTCCGACCACGGTAATTTTTCTGCGATTCTGTTAAAAAGCAAAAATTAAAATTCGATGAACCAATTTGGTATAAAAAATTAGGATACTGTTGAAATTGTTTCAAAATTGGCCTGAAGTCAGAACTAAACGTCAGAATTAAACGCCAGTTGAAACATCAGCCTGAAAATTATTTGAAATTGAGCACTGAAGTCCTATCGAAGCACTGAATTTTCCGACTGTATTTTAACTAGTATAGAGTAACCGAAATAAAAATATTTGTTGAAATTTTGAACAAAAGATGAAAAAATTACAAATATTTTTGATTTTAGAATGAAAAACATCCCCAACACGCAAGTTCAAAGTGATACAATTTGCAAATAGCAAGAAAATAGTAATTTAGGTAATGATAATAATTAATTAATCATTCGAATTTAGATAATGATGAACTGGTTTAAGAAATTGAAAAGTAGCATCCAAGCTATGTCTCATTTTTTGCTGGGTTTGAAATTTTATTTTAAACTAAAATCTTACTTATATAAAGATATACATACATTTATGAAGGTATTTAGTTTTTTGAATTACTATTTACAATTCTAAAAAATTTATTAACCCAATAACATCTAGAAAAAGTATAGAGAATAATCTGGTTAAGTCAGTCATCATAAAAATTGAAGTGAAATTTTAAAGTTGCGGAGAAAAATTAGAAGATTCAAAAAAGAAGTCGGCTATACAAATGTCTTAAGCGCTAGACGCCTGAAAACAGACAATTACGTCTCATGGCGATCTACCAAAATGATCTGCAATTTGTAAAAGCAACAAAGAAAAGTAGGAAACAGTTAGATATGTTGTGGAAACAATTTATAATTTTCATTATATTATAAGAAAATTTTCAGACAAAGTTTTGTTAACATAAAATTATTACAAGTTGGAGCTTAAAGAACCAAAACTCATTTATTTTAGGTTTTCATCAAAAAAAAAATAAAAATATACATTTCTTATTGCCTGAGATGGGATTGCACAGATGACTCAAAGCTACGTTAATCACGTAGCTCTAACGGCTGAAAAAACATAACACTTCAATACTTCAAGAAAATTTTCGTTTTTGATTAAAGAGTAAACTAAATTATTGATCATTCTTTATGCAACAGTGAGAAGTTTATCTAACTAACTATAAGTAAATGCATGTAAAAATATCAATTGTTTGATAGCAACATTTATTTTGGCACTTCTAACATAAAATATATTTTTTTGATTTTCAGTTTTTTAATAGTGAAACAAAAAGCAGCAATAAAACACAGAATTTTCAACTGAAGCCATTTTGGTGTTGAAATAATAATACTTGCACGAAGTTTCCTACCATAGGGAAACCATATGGAAAAATTATTTCGAAGTAAAGACAGAAGATTGAGCTTTATTTATTGGTATCTGATATTCTGAATATTGTTTCCTTGTCGTCTGATTTCGTTAATCCGAAGTGGCAGCAGGTGATTCGTCTCCTCGTAGCGACTCGTCGGCGAAACTCGACTCTCCGACTCCTGACTGTCCTGGGACCATTTCCAGTTGAGGGGTGGGGGAATTTCTCTTGCCACGACCTTCACAACTCGACTCGATTTTCGTTGCTTCATTTTCGCTAATTCTTTGTCGTACAGACGATCCTTTTCCAGCATTTCTTTTATGGGTACATTTGTACGCGATACGAATATATAAATGAAGATCATATGAAAGAAAACGACGGCCATTACGAGACAAGAAAGCACATATTCGTCAACATCCTTGGCATAAGCTCTATCTTTGATTATTGACAGTGATGCGAACAATAAAATATTAAGACATAAGTACAAAATAACTCCAAGCATGTACATGTCTAAGTATGTCAGGTAGGATATCAGGGGAAGGTTTGCACTCACAGAGAGCTTAAACGCCACTGCGACAAGCAGCAAGTTTATACTCGAGCCAATTCGAGGCATATTAGACGTCGGCGCGAATGCGTAAATCGTGAACGAAAGCACGACTAAGCAGAACATTACGAGGACATTGTTAAGAAAAAAGTACTCGGATCGTCTCGCCACTCGGCATTTTGCGACTATGAATCCTGCGGTGCTGCCGAGTTCGACGTCGCTGTTCGGCGTCTCGGGTAGTTTTTCGCTCTCGACGTGATGGAACAGGTTCCATTCTTGGTTCGCTCGGAAATTGTTCACGTCAATGGTCGGCAATTTTCGGTCCTCAACGAGAAGTTCGATCTCATCTGCGTGTAGCTCGCTTGACACCCAGATGCTCAAGTCTTGCACATCCCGCGGAAAGTTTTCGAGCTCAAGGTTCTCGTAGAAGTCTCCTGAAATTTTTCTTTTTTTTTCAAAAATGCTCAAATGCATTTTTAATATATATTCTTTAAAATTTAAGTAATACTTGATTCTTCAATCTTTTAGAAGCCTATCTGGGTTGCACTAATTTCATATGATGATTTGTAAATTATATATTTACAAATCATAATATGAAATGAATGCAACCCAGACAGGCTTCCAAAAGATTGAAGAATCAAGTATTACGTTAATTTGAAAAAAAAATTATAATAAAGTAGACGCATGAGTTGAAATCATCAATTTTTTTTCCGTTCTGGTGCTTTAAGTAAATTCACTAAAATGTATCCACCGACAGTCAAACTTTTTGGGCGGAAACTTACCCTATAGACTACATTTCTGGGGCGTAAGTTTATTGGAAGCAAATCTGCAGGAAGAAGAATATTTTTATAAGAGCAGATCATGACCTTTATCAAAAAAATTTTCCCTTGAAGCAAATAGTCATTCCCAGTTTGTTTGACAATTCAAATTATTCAAGCTTTTTTATAATCTGCTGAAAATAATGCTACTCTGGAACAAAGTTTATGTAAAAATAGATTTAAAGAGAGGTTGAATTGTACTGACAAGCACCCAGTCTGATTGCCCTTTGTTATATGCGAATTTGACAATTGACAACCATCTTAGATGACTTCAACTTTTCACATGCAATCAGGAAAACTCCGGGAAAGAAATTGAAAACCAAAACTCAAAAAAAATACAAAACTGAATTACCAAACACGTGCAACCAACTAATTTATAATCAAATCAAAGTTCAAAGCAAGAAAGACTCAAGTACATCGTGTAAATTAGAAACGATTACATTTTCGTTTTCTATATGGCACTCAGCTAAATTGCCAGAAACCACACCCTTGCTCTACCCCCTGACCAGGCTGGAAGCACAGTTTGTCTTTAGTGCCAACCAAGGATTACTCGTTTTGCAGTTGCTTAAGATTTAAAAAAATCGGTTTAACAATTTGGACCCCCATAGCTGAACTTTGGTATAGGGACGTTAACTTTACGTTTGGTTTATATTACTTTCCGCCTGTTCAGGTATCAGAACGATTTACTATCAAGCTATTGTATTTTTCAATTGCTTATTTTATTTCGTTATACTTATTTGAAAATATATTTAACGCACCATTGTTCTTTTGCTTCGTTCCTTTTTAAGTTTAGGTCTAGCTACCTAGGACAGGAACTAACAAAGTAGGTCAAAACTACGACTGGATACGACATCTACAACAACTGCAACGATCAACTACGACAAACTAGCCATGCCCAACAAAACCATTCTCCCCCAGAGAAACCTTCTCATCGCACAACTAGAGCGCCTCTTCAGAAGAGTACGAAAAGCCATCAGTGACATCAATACAAACTACATCATAACTGACTCAGAAACCGAGATGAAGAAAATTCTCAGCAATTTGGAAGACGCCACTACGTACCTTGTAGACCACCCGAATGAGCACCCCACTGCTGAGGATCTCATCAACCGCTTCACTGATATACAAGACGAACACGACGACATCATGGATGAATTTAGACTGATGCTACAAGAAAATACAGCAGAGACAACTCCACAACAGAAGAAAACTAATGCCACCACAGTTCAAGCCCCCCACACAGCTGATTCAGTGCAACAACAGACAAAACTAGATCGGGACTCTAGCCAGACGTCAACATTATCCAACAGCAGCCATCAGCCCGGATCATCATTAGCAAACAGTAGAGGACCAAAACTTTTCAGATAGCCGAGATACTCCGCAGCAAACCCCCCAGACAGGTTTCGAATAGACAGACCACCGTTTCATCGAACAGAACACGACACCACCAACGCAAACCTCAGCTTCAACATAGTTACAGAACAGCAGTTCATTCCAGCAGCAGTATCTCAGACATCAAGTAACGGACAGTCACGAGCAAACTACAGTCTTATGACTAGGACCCCAAAAGTAAAAATCGAGCCTTTCGACGGAAACCCTATGAAGTGGAGCATGTGGTTTGGACTCTTTGAAGCAATCTCGGACGCCGAAAAGATGACTCATCTGCAGACTTTAACGATTGGAAAAGCTATTTGTGGCTACTCCTGCAATAGCACTATGTACAACGCTGCCCTCCACGAACTACGACGACGATATGGACGACCCGACATTATCATCAATGACTTCGTCAACAGACTACAGAGCTTCAAGCAACCATCAACTCATCGCACGGATTCGTACATGGAATTTTCCACATTCATCAGTAACATGGTGACCAGAACATCGACCAGCCTAATCTTATCGCCTTCAACGACTGGATCAGACAGTTTGCATTAGCATGCGATAACTTACCACCTATGCAACCGCAGCAAATGACCCTGGACTTGAACGATCGACAACAAATAGCCCCAAGACTTCGACACGCCATCGGATCTCGACCATCAACCAACCAGCCTTCACAGAAGACTTCTCAAAATTGGAGTGCGAATACCCGACCCCCATGTCCCTTCGACGGACAAACCCACCACCCAGCATACTGCAGCATGTATCAGAATTCACCTTTGGAAGAGAAGAAGAGACTCGTTTCTGAAAAGAAACTTTGTTTCAACTGCCTTGGCCAACATCAAGTAAAAGACTGCCCATCAAAGCACACATGCAGCAAATGCAATCAGCATCATCACACAACTCTACATGACGAACAACGAACACAAAGAACAGCAAAGTTTAATCCAAACCAGCGACCGAATCAAGTCAACCATCTTGCCAGCCAAAAGAAGATATCAAGAATCAACAGCTCACTGCTGCTACTTTTACCAGTAACATTACGACACCGCAACATATACCTTAATGTATACGCTTTTCTTGATACAGGAAGTACAAATAGCTACATATCGCAACCGACAGCAGCATATCTTCAACTGGAGGAAACAAACCATCAGGAACAACTGCTCATTGGAGGTTTCTTCAACTCGCAAACGATAGAGGCTAAGACAATGGATATTACAGTTCATTAATTTGGAAATAACACTTTAGCGTTTGAACTTACTAATGTTTAAAGAGAACATCAACTTGAATGCAGCCGAGCCCGAAAAGTTGAACGAAATCTGCAGCCAATACGACCACCTTAAGGATATATGTTTTCCGGACTTCAGCAACAACGACGTAGCCCTAGTGATTGGAACGGACAATATTGACAACATCAGCCCGAAGACCATCATCAAAGGAAATCAAAATGTTCCTCGAGCAGTCCTTACAGCCCTAGGATGGACAATAGCAGGACCGAACAACGACATTGGATACTTTTCAAGCCACCAAGCAACAGCCACCCCAATACAGATAGATATCAACTGACGACACACAAATCTCGGATCTTCTCGCCTCATTCTGGCGAATGGAAACCTATGCCACATCACCTGAAATAACGATGTCATCGGACGAAAGACACGCTATGCAAACACTTCGGAAAACCATATCATTATACGACAACCGCTATCAACTTTGACTTCTGTGGAAACCAAATGCAAATCTTCCCAACAACTATAAAGCAGCAATTGCCCAATACAACCGGACGAAAATACAACTTAACAAGAATTCAGAAAAATTGGCTCTCTACCAGAATACAATTGACCAGGATCTCAGCAAGCAATACATACGGAAATTAGAGCCAGACGAAATACCTTCGACAG
The DNA here is from genome assembly GCF_963678635.1 of Symsagittifera roscoffensis. Taxonomy (NCBI): domain Eukaryota; kingdom Metazoa; phylum Xenacoelomorpha; order Acoela; family Convolutidae; genus Symsagittifera; species Symsagittifera roscoffensis. Next base: position 22,060,003 of record NC_087066.1, on the reverse strand, counting down.
GATGGATTTTACCTGAACATGGCGTAATCAACCCAAACAAGCCAGGAAAACTTCGCCGTGTTTCCAATGCCAAATCCAAATTTAAAGGAGTTTGTCTGAATGATATGCTTCTCACTGGACCTGACTTGCTCTGCAATCTACTTGGAGTAATTACCCGATTTCGCGAAGGAAAGCATCCCATCACTGCCGACATTGAAGGGATGTATATGCAGGTTTCTGTTAACCCTGAAGACAAAAAATTTCTTTTTTTCCTCTGGGGAGCGGAAGAACCCGAATTTTTTTAGTACACTCGATTCGTCTTTGGAGCCAAATGTTCTCCTACTTGTGCAATTTACGCATTAAGAACTTGCGCAGACGACAATATTGAAAGCCATCCCCACATCAAACAACTTGTCTACGAGAACTTCTACATGGACGACTTCTTCGAAGCCACCGACGACATCGACACCGCAGTGAAAATCATAGAAGACCTTCGACACGTACTACAACAAGGAAGCTTCAACCTGACGAAGCGGATCACTACGGATCATAAAATTCTGCAAATAATACCAGAGGAACATAGATCCATCACAATAGACGAAATCAAGGACCCCAAATTCTTCAAGCGAGTTCTCGGAATAGGATGGAGAGTAAATGACGATACACTCAGCTTCACTACTGACAAACTACACGAACTCGCCCAGAAGAAACCTACACAACGGAACCTACTTCGCGCAGCTTCCTCAATCTTTGACCCAATTGGAATAGCAGCACCTATTACGATTCGACTACGAATAATTCAGCAAGCAATTTGGAGAAAAGGAATGAAGTGGGACGACCAAATTACACGAGAAATGATACCTGAACTGTTTGAGCTTCTCGACGAGAGAAACGATCTACAGACAGTGGAAATACCCCGACACTATTTTGGATACAGCTACGACAACATCGCTCTTCATGTTTTTTCAGATGCCTCCTACAGCGCCCTAGCAGCAGTCGCTTATTTTGTATACAGCAACAGTGCCACTCGGCAAATCTGCAGCGCCTTTGTTCTAGGAAAAGCTCGAGTGGCTCCTCTAAAACAACACACAATAACTGAATTGGAACTACAAGCCGCAGTTTTTGGTGCTCGCCTCGCAAAGTTCTTTCGCAGAGAACAAAGGATTGACATCAAGACATCAACTCTACGCATATGTGGACAGACAGCACAACAGCGCTTCAATGTATACAGGCATCTGATAAACGGCAAAAAAATTTTGTGGCACAGAGTTGCAGAAATTTTAGAAAGCACCCAAGCGAGTCAAGGGAATCATTGCCTAGGACCCCTAAACCCAGCAGACGACGGAACCCGTGGAATACCCCTATCAGATTTCAGTAACAAGTCAAGATGGTTCACCGGACCAAAATTCATATGTGAACCAGAATGCAACTGGCCAAAGCTACAGTTAATCAACGCCAATACGGATACCTTGCAACTCAACGATCAAACTGGACAAATGGATGAAATAGCAACAACCCCAATGCTAGCTTTTCAAGCTTCCACCGAAAAGACAGAACAAAGCTTCATCGATTACAGCAGATTCTCCAAATGGACAAGAATTCTCAGAACAACTGCATACGTGATGCGTGCCGCCAGGATTTTTAAAGATAAAGGACTACAGTCCCTCAACGAAAGCCCGACCAACGAACTGACAAGCAAAAACATGATTGCCGCAAAGAGTTTTATCTTCAAGCAGACGCAACGAGACTGCTTTAAACCAGAGGTCAACGCATTGACACAAAATAAACGAATCAACACAACTAGCAGACTTCGACACCTATCACCATTTCTAGACGAAGACCGACTCTTGCGAGCATGTGGACGCCTCGAGAAATCTCAATTGGACTATTGCATAAAACACCCGATTATCCTTGATGGAAACCACCCAGCAGTTCACCATTTTATAGGACAAACCCACAAAGACAACCAGAATTCGCCACGCCAGCACTTGAAAAATATTCTTCAAAACGAGTATTGGATTCTCTGTGTTCGCGCACACATTGACAAGATCATAAAAAACTGTTACGACTGCCGACGACAACAGGCAACTGGAGTACAGTCGGAACTTGCGCCCCTACCCGCCTTCAGATTTCAAGAAGATAAACCCTTCCCGTTTCAACAAACAGGATTAGATATCTTTGGACCGTTTGCTTCGAAAACCGCAGGAAACTACAACAAACGCTACGGCGTTATAATGACTTGCCTAACAACACGAGCCGTACATCTTGAGATGTGCCAGGACCAATCAGCCGACGCCTTCATCAATACCTTACGACGATTCTTTGCTCGCAGAGGACAACCAGCCAAAATTGTTTCTGATAATGGTACAAATTTCACCGCAGCCGAAAAAGAACTCAACGGACACTTCGACGCCGATGTTACACGACAATTCTACGCCAACCATCAGATTGAATGGACCTTCAACCCTGCCTATGCTCCTCATTTCGGAAGTGTATGGGAACGACTCATAAGAGCAGTCAAAGACTCGTTCTATGCCATCATAGGAGGCCAGATTCTAACAGACGACATATTCAACACCGTTCTTTGCGAAGTTGAACACTTCATGAACGCAAGACCCATCACTACAGTTTCAGCATCGCCCGATGATGTTGAAGCCCTCACCCCAAATCATTTTCTTCTCGGGAGAGCGCATGCCAGCATGACACCTCTACAAACACAACAGCCCTCAACACTCAATCGACAATGGAAATTCGCCCAACAACTCGCAACCCATATTTGGAAACGCTTGATGAAGGAGTTTATCCCAACACTACTGCCAAGACAACGATGGACAAAGAAGACGCCGCCTATCAAAATAGGAGAATTTGTCTGGATTCTTCAGGATATGACGCCGCGAGGAGTCTGGCCAACTGGACGGATCACAGAAAACAAACCAACCGATGATGATCAGATCCACGTTTAATTCGTCAAAATAAGAGTTAAAATTGCGTCATTACCAGCCATTAGACTAGCACCTGTTAGTCCGAATTATTGCAATCAATCAGCAAACGAAGATTCACGACAATGAGAGCCTCACCCCAAAGCAGCCTTGCGCCGACAACCATAGCCGATAACTTCAACTGACACTTAAACGACCGTTAAGCCAGCGTTTTAAGTTTTATAAGTAGGAACTACCCCACCCCTTTTTTCTTAATTTATTTTGCAACTGCAAAATGAGGCCGAGTGTTATATGCCAATTTGACAATTGACAACCATCTTAGATGACTTCAACTTTTCACATGCAATCAGAAAAACTCCGGGAAAGAAATTGAAAACCAAAACTCAAAAAAAAATACAAAACTGAATTACCAAACACGTGCAACCAACTAATTTATAATCAAAAAAGTTCGAAGCAAGAAAGACTCAAGTACATCGTGTAAATTAGAAACGATTACATTTTCGTTTTCTATACCCTTTGATGAATTACGTAACGTACATTGAGTTGAATCGAGCTTAGTCGAGCAGAGACGTGGTTCAATTAATGATTAAAATGAATTTAAATGAATAAATCTATCAACAGCGCTCAGATATTTATGTTCGAGTTTTGTAATCTCGTTTTGTTCCACACATACCCGTGAGTCTCCAGCAGAGGAACACCCATCTGCGGCACTTCTCTGTGCTCTCTATCCTGTGCCAGCATTTCTCCTTCCGCAGATAGTCCAGGTTGGAGATGACCAGTTTGGGGTCAAAGTGTCCCCCCTTCCCCTCTTCTTGCCCCTTGTCTCTTTCTTTGTCATCTTGTTCACAGTCTCCCTCCCCCTCCCCGTCCCGTTGCATCCATCTGAAGTTGAATTTGATTTTTCGTTCAAATATTTTAAAAAATAAGTCAATTTTAACAAGTTCTGTCAGATTTGTACAAAAAATCCATGACGTTGATGTTCGGTCGGTGACACACTTGCGCAGTAGCAGATTTAGGGACGGTATTTGGCAAACTCCAAAAACCAGCTAATGATCAATGAGAAGGTTCACTCTTTATTACTACTTTACGACATCTATATTCGACCCAATAATACAACTTTGGTGCCAATTTTTCTGAACGCGCCTTTGGTGCAAATATACACGTATGTTTAAAGCAATTTTAGGAGCGCGGCAAAAAAAGTTTTTTTTTGTAAAATTTTCAAGAAATGCCGAAAAGGTCGTTATTGACGTGTTTTTAGGCAAAGTTTGGTCTTCATAGTCGTTTGGGAGAGCTTTGGAGTTCAGATTTTTTTTGGAAATCTGGCCCCAGATAAAATCCTAGAACCGCCCCTGCTTTTTCACCTAATTTTAACATTTATTTTATAGTTAACTTATCAAATATAGTTAAGCTGAATAAAATCTTAATCATGTTCGAGGTTCGAACTTTCTTACAACATGACACCAAGTCATCTTCTATTATAAAAACGGTTCTGGGAACTTATGGACTCACCTGGCCTCGATGAGAACTTCAGCGGAGAACTTTTGGGATTTAGTGTCGATTGCACTGATACAGAGGTAGTTCACACGTACCCACACAAACCTTTCTCCATCTACCGGCATTTTTACGCCTGAAGATTGTCGCGAAATTGGCTGAACAAGAAAAAGTTCTCGGTTAATGAATTTCGGACCAAAAATGATTGGATTTTTATATGATCAACAAAAACAGGCGTAGGTAACAAATCGATGAAGTCGATGACTGATGGGAAATTAGATTGAATGCTACAGTCACATCATTCTAACACATCTAATCTAACTCAGATTAGAATGAACTTATTTGTTATCTTTGAAAATACCAGCTAATGGAAAAAAGAGAACTGAATGAGCGTCGAAGTCTTTGTCTCTTTTAGAACAGTTCAGCTACTTCCAATTTCGTAGAGAAAATAGTTGTTTCACAACCAATCAAATTGAAGCCAAAAAACTAGTAGGTAATGTTGGATTCTTGATATGAGTCATAAAAAAGGATTTTGATGTTCTGTGGCCAAATTTTTTGGTTTTAGTTTGAACCCACTCAAACAAATTTTTGGCTGATTGTGTTATGAAGCTCGTGAGTTGAGTCACAATGAAAGCCGAAGCGTGTTTAATAAACGAAAAGAAAACTCAATTTTACTCGAATCGAGCATTTTTACATTGTTTTATTAAGAAAAAATATCCCAGATGGGTTTTTCTTGACCAAGATGGCCAATTTCTTTGTATTGAATGCACAATAAAAAGAAATGAACTGAAAATTTTAGCTTGATAACTTTTTTCTAAGAAATTTTGACTGTTTAGTAGACCTTCTGACCTTCGCCAGAATAAACACTACTCGCTATTCCCCGATTTGAAAAGAAACGAACTATTTCTGCTCGATAAGTTTTTTTCAGAGAAAATTTGACATTTTGCAGACCTTTTGACTAAGGTTTCCAATCATCCAAAACAAATTGATTGCGATAATTTTTGTGCGGAGGTAAATTGTTGAGGCGTTTGTTTTGGTGATGTGGCCAAATTGAGATTTTTAATTTGCGATACTTTCGAACATTTTCAACGTAGCATATGGCGCAAATTGTTTCCGCTTAGTTCTCATTCCAAAGTGAATTAACGCCAGCTAACTGATCTAAGTTTTGTGTTGAACATCCTTGAACTCTTAAAAATGCGTGAGAAAATTTAAGAGAAACAAATTGATTTTTTTGAAACCTTCTCAAATTTTCTAAAGCAAAAACTTCCTCTGAAACATTTAGACATAGTAGGAGTTTTAGTGTTGTTCCGATTTTCGAAATCAGGGTGGAATAAATGTGCTCGGTGTGTTTTTTCTTGAGACAAACTTTGATTTATGAAAAAACAATCATGAAAACCTCAGCTCAAAAATAAACAACATCATATTTCGCTCGGTGTGGTTTTTTATGCAGTCAATTTTCACCGATCAAAATAATAGTTTTCAACACAACTTTTTTTCTACCCTATTGAAGATAACGATTTTCTGATTTCAAATGTAAAAAGATATTTCACTTCCGATTAATTTTTGTAAAATTCTGGTGTTTTGAAAGTTGCCAATTTGGCCATGTTCTGGACCAAATTATGCGCGCTTTGAAAAATTTATTCATAATGCTGAGAGCGTAACGCGAATTATTTATGCGTGGTGAATTATCCCGCACAACAAAATTATTCCGAATGGAATTGAGGCTAGCTAATTGGTACTACTAATTTCGTACAACTCAAAATTTAACACTTTGATATTGTCCCAAAATGTATAGTTTTCAATAATTTCTTTTCCAAAAACGATTTGATATAAATTAAGGGACAGTAGAAACATTCAAGGCTTTGCCCTGATATACGAGCAGTCTTGTTATAGTTTAATATAATCATTGAAGATAAATTGTGACAATTAACGCGCGATACGCTTCGATCTATGAACACGTCAGCGGCGATTTTATTCCGGTTGAGGTTTTTTGTTCAATGATGTTCCATATTTAGTGTCTAGCCATTAACACGTAGATAGATGCTAAGAAAACAACTTGTATAAAAAAGGTTCCAATTTTACTTTGAAGCCGATAGCAAAATTATTAACAATCGAAAAAGTACGAAAACAATTTTTTTCATTTTTTAAATTAACCTACAAACAAACTCTATGTAAAATACAAAAATAAATAAGGTTTAGCACCTTATCGCAAGAAAATTGCAAAATCTCGCGCGTTAATTACCCCAAATTTTCAATTCAGCCAATTTCGAGCCCCTTTAATTTTGAAAAATATGATAAAAGGTTTTTTTTTTAATTTGAGCTCCTGACAAAATTATGATTCAGATTGAAAAAACATAAACATCAGAAGCGCTTATTTTGAAAAGCGCATACTTCGAAAAAAAATTGACTTAATACAAAATCACCCCTAGCAGAAAAATTTTATCACTTTTTCGAGAGTCGGAACATTTTGCCCAATTGCATTTAAAATAAGGTGGGCTACAAAATTTTCAAAATATATATGTTGACGGTTTAAATTTCCGTTCACGCAGTAATATTTCGCTTTAACATATATACAAATGACTACCAATGATAACACACAATCCGTTATACACATGGACGCTAATTGTTGGTGTGTTCTTCAACTTGTTCCGATTTCTGCAAAACTGCTGCTTGAGCAAAAATTTGCAGCATTTTAAAAATTTTCATCTTTTTAATTGAAGTTAAGGATTATGATGAGCTACTCTGTTTTTGCGAAGTAAGATGAAGCATAAAATTTGGCAAATAATTTTTTTTTTCAACTTTCAGGACATAGTACACACATGCATTCAAATTTTTCAGATATCATGTTGCAGAAAATCATATAATCATGAATGCAAGTTTCCTTGAATTTATATAGCAGAAAATCATTTTCAATCGATTTTAGCATTTTGTACAGAATTACTGTCCAGAAAAATTTATTAGAAAATAAATGTTTCTCGTCAGAAAAAAACTCTGAGTACATTCAAATTATCCGGAAAACTTGAAAATTAAAAAAGTTATGTCGAAAAAAGGATAAATTTAAACAAGAAATGAAGAAGACAAAAGTTGTCTAAAAATATTGCTGGAAATTTTGAATATCAAGGAGAACTATTATTGGGTAAGCGGCAATTTAAACCGGCTCAGATGTTGCTCGAATTAATTTGGGTCATTGGAATCATTAATACGGGGTTAGACGCTAAAAATGTTGCTGACATATAAGAGCAAAGCCGTGGTTGTTCTAATTGTTCCGACTTTCGATACGAAAGTAACGGAATATTTGTGCTCGGTGTGGGTTTTTTTTTCTTCAGACAAATTTCGACTTTTTAACTAGCCATTTTTGACGGAATTTTTTTATATCATTCGAAAAGTATTGTTGTCCTGAGCTTAAATTTGAAAATATATTTCACCTGTGATCATTTTTCGTAAAGTTACGGGGGTTTAAAGATTGCCATTTTGGCCAACTTGGGACAATTAACGCGCGATATATTTCGCGCTATTAACGCGTAAGCGGAGAGATAATCCGTCTTAGAAATTGTTCCAAATTGGTTAAAAGAAGCTTATTTGCCATAAATTATTTGTTACAAGGAGCGAAATCTATCCTTTTGTACTTTATATGGCGTGTGGGGAAATGATTTTCTTAAAAATTTCAAATTTTAGAAGAAAAAAAATTTTCATTTTGTTTTATTTCATTGAATTTTTTAATGTTATTACTGCTCCATAAACCTTAAAAGGCAGTCAGAACATCAGGGCTTCGCCCTGATACGAGCAGTCTTGTTGTTCCGACTTTCGAAAGTAACGGAATATTTGTGCTTGGGGTGGGTTTTTTTTTCTTCAGACAAATCGACTTTTTAACTAGCCATTTTTGACAGAATTTTTTAACATCATTCGAAAGGTATTGTTGTCCTGAGCTCAAATTTGAAAAGATATTTCACCTGTGATCATTTTTCGTAAAGTTACGGGGGTTTAAAGGTTGCCATTTTGGCCAATTTGGGACAATTAACGCGCGATATATTTCGCGCTATTAACGCGTAAGCGGAGAGTTAATCCGTCTTAGAAATCGTTCCAAATTGGTTAAAAGAAGCTTATGTGCCATAATTGGTTTGTTACAAGGAGCGAAATTTATCCTTTTGTTTTTTGTATGGCGTGTGGGGGGATGATTTTCATAAAAAATTTCAAATTTTAGAAATTTTTTTTTTTTGATTTTGTTTTATTTCATTGAATTTTTAAATGTTATTACTGCTCCATAAACCTTAAAAGGCAGTCGGAACATTCAGGGCTTCGCCCTGATACGCGCAGTCTTGTCTTACTTTAAAATCAATTTAAAAGTTTGTCTGTAAAACTCATAAAACAGGCAAAAACAACAATTACAATTTCAATTGATCCACACACACACACACACACACTTTATAAACTAGAGAAGAATTTCTTAAGCGTTTTATATTATAATAACACCCACTGATTTACCCATTTTTAATTTCGAACAGTTTAATTTACCGCTGATGCGCATCATAAGAACGCAATACATCGCCCGTTAATTATCCCTAATTGACCGAACTTCAAATTTGTTTCAAAATTTACTGATAGAAACTTACTCAATTTTGAGCGGGATGACCGCAAAACAATGAGCAATTTGAAAAGATTACTTGACTAGCTCAGTTATTCAGACTAGTCGAGATTCTTTCCTAGCTTTTTTTAATATTTGCTGAATAGAAAATACGTATTGAAGGACACGATGATTTGCGGGAAAAGTCATTCAGGATTTTTTTATAATTTACAATGAACTTTTCTGAGAAACTTTGCGTAACTTGTCCAATAACCTGATTAACTCATTGAAATAAGGCAAAAAATAATTTTCAAGCATTTTTCCCAGACAGATAAGGCGTAATCAGTTTGACCACCTACGCGAGAAATAATAAAAACGAATTGCAAATAACTCTTTTAGTTTTTTAGTTTTACTTTGCTTACTCTTTCATCATAAAACTTAACATGCCAGAAATTTTTTGTCGAAGGTTCTAGAAAAATATAGGTTTTAACAGCTTCAAAAAAACCAAAAACTTGAAAAAAAAAGCCGAAAATTTGGACCAAGTTAACATCCACACCCCCCACCCCCCCATATCCCCCCCCCCCAAAGCCGTTTGGGGGGAGGATGTTAACTAACTCGGTTCTAAGTTGGGATTTTTTTCAGCCAATCAGAATCGAGCATTTTACATGCAGCGCTTACAAATTTAATACAAATTAAGCGCTTGGATGGAGGATCTTAACTTGGTCTATTTGGGGCGGGGGGGGGGGGGGGGGGGCGGGGGCTTGGGCTGGAGGATGTTAATTTGATCCAAAAATTTACTCACCTCAGCTATCCGATATCAGCGATATTATCTTTTATGAAAAACTGATTAGGAAAAAAGATAATGATGAAAAATTACCTGTAAAAAAATCAATTAAAATCTAAAGACTGATCAAAGCAGTTTTCACAGTAAAAACAGTTTTATATAGTCACCGTGAAATCTCATAAAGAACAAAGAATTCAATAAAGTCAGTTCTATTTGAGTACTGAACGTGACTTCTGGTTAATTATTTACGAGCGGATGTATGGCTAACAAAGTGATTGAGTAATTCCAAAAAACACGAAACACGCAATAGTAGCTGAGAAAAGAGAGGTGGAACTTTCTTTTTTTTTGTCAAAAGGTGACACACGCGTCTTTCTCCAAGTGAAGCACGGCAAAATTAAATTAACATGAGTATGCGACTCTACGAAATCCGTCAAAACCAATTATTAGAAGTGTGTGAAAACCAATAAGGAAACCTGTGGGAAATATTGATGACTAGACTTTATCTACATATATTCATCTTTATAATTGCGTGAATTCAGATGCGTAAGTAAAAAAAACCTGACCAAATAAATGAATGAAAACAGAATGGGTCCTTTTACAAACTCCACTTTGATGACATTCAGTAGATCCAAAAAAGTTATGTTGATATTTTTCATCAAATGAACCTAAGCCTAAACACAAACAAAAGTGCTCGTATCAGGGCGAAGCCCTGAATGTTCCGACTGCCTTTTAAGGTCCATGGAGTAGTATTAACATTTAAAAATTACATGTAATAACGTACAACTTTTTTTTTTAAATTTGAGATTTTTGTAAAAATCATACACCCCCCCCCCCCCCCCCCCACACGCCATATAAAGTACAAAGTGATAGACTTCACTCCTAGTAACAAATCAGTTGTGGCAAATAAACGTCCTTCAACCAATTTGGAACAATTTCGGGTTAAATCTCGCTTACGCGTTATAGCGCGAAATTTATCGCGCGTTAATTGTCCCAAATTGACCAAAATCGTAATCATTAAACCACCATAACTTTACAAAAACGATCACAGGTGAAACATCTTTTTAAAGTCCATCAGTAATGGCTAGTTAAAAAGTCGAAATTTGTGTGAAAAAAATCGACCCCGAGTACAAATATTCCTTTACTTTCGTTACGAAAGTCGGAACAAAAAGATTTTTGCGATCCCGGTCAACATTGTGATATCACCCAAAACCTTATCTAAAACTTGACTTTAAGGATGTTGAATTATGATGATATAAACAGGAACTGATCATATCAGGGAAAAGCCCTGAATAGTCCGACTGTCTTTTAAGGTTTTACTAAGCGTTCATTGCTGGTTGAATGCTTAGTAATTTTATCCTAAGTTATAAGTCTCACCTTAGATCGTCAAGTTAACTTGACAAAAATTAGAGTAGAAACACTAGTTAGAAAAGGTATGAATTAATTAGTTGGTTAAATACAAAGCACTGGGTTATTAGATTATATAAACGAATCGAACAGCTTAAAGAAATATACCTATGAGGGTAGGTTGAGTTAATCTTAATTTGTTCATCAATATTTTATCTTCTTACTAAGGTCGATGGCTGATTAGTATTCTTGGGTCGCCCTTGATTGTGTCCACTTCGGCACTTCTGGTTTGGTCGTCATTGTCGTCTTGCCGTAGTCCTTTTGGTACTTGTAGTCCAGACTTCCTCAGGTGCGGGTATCTCGAGTATCTCGATTTATAATTTTATCGAACTTGAAATGAGAATTTATTCTCTATTTCATTTGTGAAAAAAGACTAGTTTAATTTTACTGTAAATGCAGAAAAGAAAAATTATTTATTTAACTGAGCAAAATGAAACACTGAAGATTTCAGGCCAGTCCTTTTGCTCGTAAGCATAAACAAGCGGCTGATTCAAGCTTTAATTATTCATTTTTCACCTGCTCCTTTATTCTCCTTTTCTTATTAGGGAATTTTTAACTAGTTTTTATTTGATTTTTTCAAATCAAATATCTTTAAATTGTTAGTCCTCTTTGGTTAAAGCCGCAGCCTTCAGTTTTGTCTCATTGAAAATTCTTATTACTCTCTCTGATGCATCATATTGCAGGTGCAACTCTGCTTAATCAAAGCAAGGAGAATTTCAGTGCAGCCGGCAAGACTGCTAAATATTTATCCAATTTGTTTCAAGTTAAAGTTAAAAGGGACGTGTTAATAAGCGCCGCCTTTTTAAAATAGTGAGCAAGAAAAAATGAGAAAAATTGGACAAGTATTTAAAAAGGAGGGGATTTTCACAACAAGATTTTATAGTCCTAATAAGAGTAAATCAGTCAATGTCTGATTTAGTGAAAAGAGGCTTTAATTTAAATGGCACGCTCCAATTGAGAATTGGGTTGTTAAATATTAAGACAATGGTCTTTTGTCTGTGTAGTATTTTCAATACTACAAGGTCCATGAAGCAATAATAACATGGAAAACTTAAATGAAAAATAGCGAATTTAATATTTTTTTTCAAATTTGAGTTTTTTTTTGTAAAAATTATCCCCCCACATTCTGTATGAAGAAAGAAGTAATTGATTCCGCTTCTCATAACAAACTAATTATTGCAAATAAGCTTCCTTCAACCAAATTGGAACGATTTCTAAGACGCATCAATTATCCGCGTACGTGTTAAAATATCGCGCGTTAATTGTCCCAAATCGGCCAAAATGGCAATATATAAACCCTCATAATTTTACAAAAAATGATCAAAGGTGAATATATTTTTTTCAAATTTAAGCTCGGGACGACCATACCTTTTGAATGATATAAAAAAAATTCCGTCAAAATTGGCTAGTTAAAAAGTAGAAAGCTGTCTGAAGAAAAAAAAATGTCTGCTCATCCCGTCTGTGAGTTCTTTATAATCGTCTTGCTCCTCCTGCTTGTGTCCTACATAGTTTGGGAAGGCAGCTATTCCCTCAAACGGTATGGTAACTTGCGTTCCCCCTGCTTTCAGGATGTAGCCTTGCTCTTCTCTCTTCTTCAATTTTCAGAAGTTGGTTTCATCCCTTATCACCACTTCTTGTTGGCCTATAAACTCGCCAGGCATCATCGCCTTAACCTTTGTCGTCGAGTTGACGACTTCAATAAACGATGGCAGTTTCCATCTGTTGCAATTTTGCTTTATTGAATACTTCAAATAAATTTTGAATTTTCAGTATCCAATTTGGCTTCTCTGCTCTTCTTCAGTTCCAATCTTTGATTCAAACTGGGGAAATTCCGAGTGTTCTTATTTAACCCGTCGTCAATTGACAAGGATTGTACAGCTAAAGATTTTCGTTGCTTCTTTATGAGAGGCAATTTTCTTTCAAATTCCTCGGGTGCTGGTTCAGCATTTCGGCAGTTCCAATTCGAAATATCCAGAGTTCCAATTCGAGTTCCAATAAATATCAAATAAAATAAAGATAATATTTAAAATCCCGAATAACATTCGGATACTAAGGCTAATTATCAAATGTTTGAACAATGAAGGACATTTATAAAAGCGTAACATTGTATAAATATAAAAGGTGGAAAATACAATCTTGTGGTTTCACACAAACCCACCAGGGAAAACAAATGAAGAAAGACGATCATGCTGTTTATTAACCACAGGAACAAAGCGCTTTACAACACTGAGTTAAGCTCAGATTTTAAACTTATGTAGTTAAAAAAATGGAACTTTGGGCATTAATTAACCCCTACATTTTAAATGTATGCCCACTTGGAGTCATCCACAGGCTTACCATGGGGTCCTTAACAAATTATACAGCTATAAACTTTGGGTTAGGGTTACTAGATGCAAATATTAACGAACGAAAAATTGTAAAAATGGTAAGGCAGGTATAAACAAATATAATATTTCAATTGACAGCATTTTGTCATAACCAGGAATCTTCGTTTCATTTGCTGATAAGGTATGGGAAAGATTTGACTAAGGAATAAAAAAAAGAAATATCAAAGGTAAGGAAAGTTGAACACTAACTACAAACGGTATAATATTCGATAAGATAAGTGTAACAATTCTTTCTCGGTTTTAATCACCTGCACCAATCCATGTTCACATCTTTAGTACAGAAAAGTCGTCCTGAACTTTATGATGCAAAAATTTAACGTAAACAATCCTAATGATGATACGGTCCAATTTTCAAAGTGTTGCTTCTGAAAATTTGTTGTATTCAAGGGTTTAAATGCCTGCGTGTTGTGTATTGTAAACTACCGAATTAGGAATGTGGCCAAAGTTTTGAGGAGTGAATCATAAGAGTCTCAAAGGCTGCATACAGCCACCAACAATCTTTTGCGTTGGTTAAATGAAATTGGTACCATGGGTATTGAAAGGCTACATAAGGCCACCAACATATGCTGGCATAAATCTGCGGCGGTTCGGGTCGAAAAACTATGTACGCCCATTTTAAGATCATGAATAATTGTAACAACGTACTCATTTTGTTGAAAAATGAGAGATAATTTTTCCCTTTTTGATGAATTTCTTCTAGTTTGCATTTGTAACTTGAAAACTATAAGCCTAATGATTAATTTCATCGGTCCCTACTTGGGCCCTAAGAGGAATCCGATGGTGCAAATTACTTCGCAGAATGAGTTTGTTACAATTTTACATTGGCTAGGTCTTTCATCAAAAGTTTCACTCTTTTAATTCTCGTTATTGTACGTAGGGTAATTTGACATTCCCTTAAGTGTAATTCTGAGTTTTCAGTTAATAAAACCGCCTGAAAATGAAATTATTATAGACTGGTAAAACTTTAATCTTTTAAACTCCTGGCTTTTGCAATTTTTTTGCCGATATGTTGAAGTCGAAAAACTTTTTTGTCTGAGCGATTGGGTTACCATCCCTCTATCTTTCTTTGATTTTGAGGATGGTCCAAAATTGTTAGCGTACTTGACTGTTTTTGATCTCGGTATAGAATTAAATCCGTGTTCATGCATTTTGACATATCCTTTTGGAAGTTATACAGAACCGCTATTCATTGTAGTATTTTTGTAGGATGATACTCGTAATCTTATTTTTTAGTAAGATTAAATTAGATTTACTGCTCAGTATAAAAAACGTTAGGTAAATTTCACAAAGTTAAAGCATTATAAAAGCTTTCATGAAAACTTCACATTTATGAAAATTTTAAAGCAGGAAGAAATGGGTCTGTTTTATTTCTATGTTTTCAAACGTTTGGCCTATTACACCTTTGTTTATATCTACTTTTGATTCTCTGGAATTTTTAAGAACGACCGGCATTGACTTTATTTCATTCATACAAAAAGTGGTTTTTGCATTAATGCCTTTTTGTTCTAAGAACTTATCAATTCTATACGATGTTCTTACTATGAAAACTATGCCTGCTGGAGAAATTGAAATTACGCGGGATGATTTTGGTGCAATAGTTATATTTTTATCAAGAAGTACATTTTGATAAAAGCTTAGATATGGATAACTTTTGCTTCTTATAATACTGATAAGAACTGTTATATCTGAGTATTTTCTTAATTCTAAGCTTACATTTGGAAAGTTTATTGATTTAATATTGTGAGAAATGAAATCCATTCCTAATATATTTAGATCGCATCCATTCTCGGCTGAAATTCGTGTTTTAATTTTTACCGGATTATCAGTGTTTGTACCAAAAGTTGAGTCAAAATTAGTATAACCTATAAGTTTAAGTTTTTCTCCATTAACAGCAACTGTGTTTGATCTAGATTTATTCAGCTGTAGAGGCTGTATTTTATAAAATTGTTCATAACTGTCAAAATTAATAAGCGAACATGTTGCTCCAGTGTCTAGTAGAAATTGGGTTTCCAGACCGTTTTTTTTATTTTGTCTCCGACGGGATGTTGGTATAAGTTAATATATAATTGTATTTTGGGTTCAGACAGAGACTGATCTAGTTTAAATTAACAAGCTCACATTCATTATCGGTATAGTCTCCTGGAATGTCATCATCACTAAAGCTGTGGATCTGGTAAGGTGACTAATAATCGTTATTTTTGTTGAAGGGTTTTTTTACTGTTCGACCTGTCACGCGATTGAGAACTTTCCTTAAAGTTTGACAAATGCCTGAATTCTTGTTGGGGATTTATGTCATTGAAATTGTTGTCTACTCTTGACCTACTCTTGCTATAGTTATGGTAACTTCTGTTTGAGTTCTCTCGTATTTGAAGCGAGTCATAATTTTGCTCCTGTTGATCGTTATATTTAAAGCAATGTCTTATCGTATGGCCTGACATGCAACACCAGTTGCAAAACATTGAGTTGTTTTGTTTGTTTCTGTGCTCATGTGGATTATCAGCTGCGTTTATTTGTTGATCCTTCATTAGTCCTGTTAACTCGTTAAGTTGATCCTTCATTCCCTCTATTTCCAATTTATTATCTATGCTACTGGATGCTGTTCCAATAAACTCACTACTTATTGCAAAACTTAAGTCTTTTGTAGCAATATGATCTGTTAATTGTTGCCAAGTTGCGGGTGGATTCTCAATTAGGAATTGATGCGCCTTTTGTTTTAAGCCTGGAGGGCTTAAGTCGCGTACAAAGAATTCCATTTTCTTTGCTGCTCTTTGATCATCATTAAAAGTTGGATTAGGCTACTGCGGTGCTTAATTTATATAGGTAGCTTTTAATAATTTTATCAGGTTGTCTTTTCATGTTTTCTGCTTCTATTCGTCTTCTATACTTATCCTTATCATCAGTGAATCTATCTATGAATTGATCTCTTATCTCGTTCCAAGGTAAATGGGCTGCTACTCCCTGATACCATTGAGCGGCTGCACCTCGTAATATTGAACCAAATAAGGCTCTTTGTCTGTTATCATATGCGTCCTGTTCGTCACCTGCGTCTGCTGGTCTAGTTCCTAGGGAAAATGCTATCTTTTTCTCTACTATATCAAGAAAATCTCTTGCATCTTCATTTGGATCTAAGCCGGTAAATTTTTCGAGAGCTAAATCTGGGTTTGCCACTACGTTTGCCATTTTTGCTTAATTCACTTAAATTTTTGTTAACAATATATAAAGGTTTGAATGTTTTGTGTACTGATCAATTGTAAGGACTGAAATAATTGTATTTAAGTTACTATGAATCTTGCTATGTTTAATGAATACAAATTTTAATTAGATAGATCAATAGTGCTATGGGGTCGATTAAGCTTCTTTAAGATAGAAGTTAGCTCAGGGGTTTTGCTGCGGGAGAGAATAGTTAATTCGTGAATATTTTTGTGTGGGTGTTTGGACAAAATTGTGATTTAATCCTTTTGGATATTGGTGATATACCAAATAATTTTCGTGGATTATTTTTTCAAATTTAGATTTAAATTAAATGCTGTTGTATTTACTTGATAAAAGTGGATCATAGCATTCTACATCATTTTGGGACGTAAATTGTTATCTAGGTAATGATAAACGATATAAGGAATATTTAAATTTTTCTAAGAACTCGTTATTATTTAAGTTTTGTTGAGGAAAAATTTATGTTTCTAATAAAAAATGATCAAAACTTAAGTACTTTTAAGCTTGGGTATATGATGATATCAAAAAGCAATCGGGATTGAAGCAATTAATCGTTCTTGCGGTATATAAATTATATTATTTGGTATTTTTATTTGCTGAAGAATTGTGTCAATTTTTGGAGTATATCGTCAAAAAAATACGTACAATTCGTGTTTATTGTCATTAGGTTGTTTTGCTAAAACTAATATGATCTTTTTCAGTGTTAGTGATGTACCATATGATGTTAGAGACTTTATTTCCTAATTTGAGTTTTAAATTTATTGTACTGACGTCAATTTTAAAACGTGTTAACATTAATTTTTTTGGTGTTTGTTTTCTTTTTCTTAAACTAAGTTGTACTATTTGAGTAATATGATTTGAAGTAATGAAAACCTCCTAGGATTTATTGATTATTAACAAAGGTTATTAATAATGAAATAAGAAATTTCAAAAATTTCTTTGGAAAAATTTTTTTTAGTGTTTCAAATTTTTGTTCGCTGAAATTTTAGCTGAAACCTGAAACTTTGTTCAAGTGAAGTTTTTTTAACGCCTTTGATATGGTTAAAAATATAACTATATGCCTTTTTGGGTTATTATTGGCTCAAAACTTTAATTTTTTTAACAAAATTTTACAAAAATTTTGGACTGAAACGATAATCTGAAATCTGAAACTATGGTAGCTGAAGTTGAGTTTTTTTAATCTTAAAATTGTCTAAAAATTTTAGTATACCTGGTTTATGCTTTATCTTATAAAAAATTCGAGAAAACCGAATCTTTTGATCTCTTAAACTTAGTTTTTGAAATCTCAAACCTAAAACTCTTAAACTCTCTCAAACTCGATGCATGAAAATAAAAAGTTGGTTTTTGATAGCTGGTCTAGTGTAAATTAGAATTTGGAACAGGTTTGTTACTTCAAAGTCAAAAGTTTGTTTGCGGAAACCTAAGTTTTTGGGGCTGAAACTATGATTTCTAGAACTGAAACTATGGTTTGACCACTTGGTTTTAGAGTTTTGAGATTAAAAATTTAGGTTGGTCTCTCTAATATATTTCTATTCCAGCAATAAGATTGCCAAAAAGATTAGAATTTTAGCCTAAAACGACAATTTTAGTTTTCTGAAACTGTAAGTTTGAGGGCTCAAACTAACACCTTCTACAAGTTTTTTGAGTTTAAAAATTGGTTAGTGCATTAAGGATTCCTATTATCTTTCAATATTTCACACAAATTTCACAGGGGAAGCAAGATTTTTGCTTCTGAAACCAAAAACACCAATTCTGAAACGTACGTTTCAGCCTGAGGAACCAAATTTTGAAATTGGTTTGGTGGGTTATAACACCGTTAGTTTTCTCTAGAAAGTCAAAATTTGGCGTTCGGAGCTCAATTTTGAGACCAAAAACTCAATTTTTGTTTTCTGAAACGTGAAACGAACAAAAACTTACCATTTAAGACCAGGTTTTTGACTTATGGTATCCAATTTTGGGTTTCACTAGTTCAACTTTTGTTGTTTTACCCGAACCCGTTTACAGAAACCAAAAATTGTGACCGAAAACTATACTTATTTTAACTGAAACGTTTGATCCTATAACTGAAATCTAGACTGAAACCAAAAAATTTGGCTGGTAAAAATCAATTTTTTAGTGCTTAGGCTATCATATGAAACCTAGTTTATCAATATCAAGTGGATGTGTCAGTGTTTTAGATTTAGTTTTTGTTGTGAAATCTGATATTTTTGTGCTGAAACTAAAACTCGGTGTTTGGTGTTATCTGGTTAACTTTTAAGATTGGTTTTAGTGCGTATTCTTATTTTTTATTAGATGTATATTTAAACTGTGTCATAAAAAACCAATGATTTATTAAAATCACCCAAATCCGTTCCTTCCTTCTTGGTTTTTGTTATTTTCTTCCTTAGTTTCAGTAATTGGTAGCTTTACTGATGGATAATTTAGGTTTAAGTTAAAAAAAGTTAGATAGAATTAAAAATTAGCTTAAGAAAAATGAGGATAAGCCTCGAGAAATGATGAAGGATTAGAATAAATAGCAACAAGCGTGGATGGTTGTGATGAAGATTTCAATTTATCATACAATTTAGGGTACTCTTGATCGCACATATGACCACTTAACCCCCTCGAAAAAGTAAATGAAGATGTTTAATAAGTTTTTGAGCAGTTTAATTAATAAAAATTTCGTTAATTTTAGTGATGATAACTTTAACTGAAGTTTCGGCATAAATTTAGTTGATTACTGGACAAAACGGGTATATCTTACTAGCGGACTTCGGCAGAGAACGATTCTTTCAGAAGTTTTATATATTATTATAATAATAGATAATAGTTAAGTTCATGAGCTAATGTCAATTAGAAAGCCGTATAATAGTCCTCGAGGTGGAGGAATATCGTGGGCGAATGTTAGCGCAGGGGATACTTATCGCAAGAACCCTACTAGGAATATCTGTCAAGTAGAAGACAATGAAATTGTGTTTCTATCGAAAGATACCCATAGTCTCTGGCTTTTTGAGGTTGGAAACTAATTTCTGACAAATACTCACAGATCCTAATTTTAAAATATTGTTTTGAATTTTTAAAAGCTGTTTCGAGTTTGTTGGAAAAGGAACTTCTTAAGGAATAGTTCTCTGCTGCGGTCGCACCAGTTTTACTAAGCGTTCATTGCTGGTTGAATGCTTAGTAATTTTATCCTAAGTTAAATGTCTCACTTTAGATCGTCAAGTTGTCTTGACAAAAGTTAGAGTAGAAACAATAGTTAGAAAACGTATGAATTAATTAGTTGGTTAAATACAAAGCACTGGGTTATTAGATTATATAAACGAATCGAACAGCTTAAAGAAATATACCTATGAGGGGAGGTTGAGTTAATCTGAATTTGTTCATCAATATTTCATCTTCTTACTAAGGTCGATGACTGATTAGTATTCTTGTGTCACCCTTGATTGTGTCTACTTCGGCACTTCTGGTTTGGTCGTCATTATCGTCTTGCCGTAGTCCTTTTGGTACTTGTTGTCCAGACTTCCTCAGGTGTGGGTATCTCGAGTATCTCGATTTATAATTTTATTGAACTTTAAATGAGAATTTATTCTCTATTTTATTTGTGAAAAAGGATAGTTTAATTTTATTGTAAAGGCAGAAAAGAAAAATTGTTTATTTTGAAAAGATCTGACTGAAGAAATCTGACTTGCTGCATACTGAGCAAAATGAAACACTGAAGATTTCAGGCCAGTCCCTTTGCTCGTAAGCATAAACCGGAGGCTGATTCAATCTTTAATTATTCAGGTTTCACCTGCTTCTTTTTTCTCCCTTTCTTATTAGGGAATTTTCAACTAGTTTTTATTTGATTTTTTCAAATCAAATATCTTGAAATTATTAGTCCTCTTTGATTAAAACCGCAACCTTCAGTTTTGTCTCATTGAAAATTCATAGTTTTCTCTTTGATGCATCAAATTGCAGGTGCATATCTGCTTAATCAAAGCAAGGAGAATTTCAGTGCAGCCGGCAAGACTGCTAAATATTTATCCATTTTGTTTCAAGTTAAAGTTAAAAGGGGCGTGTTGATAATCGCCGCCCTTTTAAAATAGTGAGCGTGAAAAAATGAGAAAAATTGGACAATTATTTAAAAAGGAGGGGATTTTCACAACAAGATTTTATAGTCCTAATAAGAGTAAATCAGTCAATATCTGATTTAGTGAAAAGAGGCTTTATTTTAAATGGCACGCTCCAATTTAGAATTGGGTCGTTAAATAAACAATTAAGACAATGGTCTTTTGTCTGTGTAGTATTTTCAATACTACAAGTTCCATGAAGCAATAATAACGTGGAAAACTTAAATGAAAAATAGCGAACTTAATATTTTTTTTTTCAAATTTGAGGTTTTTTTGTGAAAATTATCCCCCCACATTCTATATAAAGAAAGAAGTAATTGATTTCGCTTCTAATAACAAACCAATTATGGCAAATAAGCTTCCTTCAACCAAATTGGAACGATTTCTAAGACGCATCAATTATCCGCCTACGTGTTAATATATCGCGCGTGTGGATATACGTTTTTGTCAACTGTTCTTTTCTTATCAGTGAGATCGAAACTTTTTATTCAAAGAAAAAGATTGTGTAAAAATTGTCCAAACATATAGGTGTCCGCGATATCAGAGCTTTCATTGCCATGTGCTCTCTGGCGGACCGTCTAGTGCGTCGTGAAGCTCACTGTAGTCTCTTAAGTCCGCGTACACGCATTAAAATATGTCAAAATTTGAGGGTGGGACCAACTACCAGACAACCTCGGAGTTCACAAACAGTTGCTTGTTGCGTAAATTTTTATCGGCCTACTTTGAGTCCGCATTGAGCTAGTATGGCAAGTTGATGCGATGCGGGTCGCACATTTGTAAGAAGGTTCCGCGTTTGTTAGTGGGTTCAACAAAGAAACAAAAGACTTGTTTATCAACAATATAGAGAGAAAGAAAGAGCCAGTTAGAAAGTCAACAATTAAACGATAAATAGCTCGAACGAAAAAAAAATCGAAATTTAGAACCAATGATTACACACAATCCTTTATACACATAGACGACTAATTGTTTGTGTGTTCATCATCTTGTTCCAACTTCCGCAAAATTGCTGCTTGAGCAAGAATTTGCAGCATTTTGAAGATTTTCACCTCTTTATTTGAAATTAAGGATTGTGATGAACTCTACGCGCACTGACAAAAATGGTTTCGGATCGATTTAAATTGATTTTAAATTGATTTTAAATCGATCCAAATCGATTAGCAATGTACATTTTACGAACTTAAATGGATTTCAAATCAATTTAAATCAATTTTTTGAAAATTTTAAATCAATTTCAGTGTCTATAAAAACGATTTTAATCGATTTAGATGGATATTCCGACTCACTAAAATCCATTCGAAACTTACTTAAATCCATTTTAAATCGATTTAAATTGGTCTTTTTGAAAATTTTAAATCAATTCAAGTGTCAAAAAAATCGATTTCAATTGATTTTGATGGGTTTTCAGACCCACTAAAATCGATTTTTTTGCTATCAAGGCGAAAAAAACATACCCTTTAAAAAATTGTTGGAATTTTTTAATCTCGATTTTTTAAATATAAACACTCGAAAATAGGCAAGGAAATTATAGAAATTTATTGTAAATCCTATGTAACAAACAAGAAAAGGGTCAGAACAAACTAAAATTTGATCTCATTAATATGCAATCAAATTATGCAAATAAATCAGAATTTGGGCAAAACTTATAAAACGAATAAAAAAAGGGTCAATATAAATCAGTTTTCGAACTCAAAATATGCAAGAATATCATAGATTTTTATCGATTTTTTGGTCTTTTTGTTTGGTCTGTTTTATGCTACAATACGCTATGGATGTAAAATAAAAAAAGATAGGCAGTGAGTAAATGCGATAAAAATTCGAAACTGATAAATCTCGAATTTAAATCGATTTAAATTCGTTTTAATCCCCTCAAAAATAAAAATAAATTCAGACTGAAAAAAATGCATTTAATTTGATTTAAAATCGATTTTGATCAATTTTTTTAACTGGGATTTAAGATCAATTTAAATCGATTTCAAATCGATCCAAATCAATCTTCATCTTTTTAATTTAATCTTTTTACTTTTTTGATACTAAAATCGATCGAAATTTAATCAACGTACTTTTTTTATACTAAAATCGATCTAAATTTATTCAACGTACATATTTCACACTAAAATTGATCCTAATACATTTTTGTCAGTGCGGGTATGTTTGCGAAGTAAGATGAAGCATAAAATTTGGCAAAGATGTCTAATTTTTTTTCAAGTTTTAGGACCTAGTACACACATGCATTCAAATGATTCAGCTTTCATGTTGCAGAAAATCATACAATCATGAATGGAAGTTTCCTGTATTTTATATAGCAGAAAATCATTTCCAATCAATTTAAGCTTTTTGTACAGAAAATAAACTCTGAGTACATTCAAATTATCCGGATAAAATGAATAAAACTTGAACTTTAAAAACTTTTTGTCGAAAAAAGGATAAATTAAAACAAAAAATGGAGATGACAAAACTTGCTTAGAAATAAAGCAGAATTATCATGAACAATGTTTTTTTTTGAAGTGTGGACCCAAAAAATTCTCCTAATCTGGATCAGTTTTGGTTTTTATTAAACAAAGCATTACGCTAAATCTACACTGGCATTACGCTGGCGTAATTTTTTCACAACTTGAGCCTCCTATGAAACCAAACAAAGG